>NW_027331933.1:1417607-1762497 GCF_048418815.1 Hemitrygon akajei
CCTCATATTTTTTAGTAATTATAACACCTAAATATCTAAAAGAATCCATAACTTTAAAAGGAATATTATCATATATAGAGACAGATTCATTTAAAGGAAGTAATTCACTTTTACTAAAATTTATTTTATATCCTGAAAGGTCTCCAAATTTGTCATATAATTTTAGCAAAGCAGGAATAGATTATTCAGGCTTGGATATACATATCAATAAATCATCAGTGTAAAGAGAGATCTTGTGCATGGCCTCATTCACAAAAATCCCATGAATATTTTCGGCTTCACAAAGAGCAATAGCAAGGGGCTCTAATCTTAAGTTACATAACAAAGGACTTAATGGGCAACCTTGGCTTGTCCCCCGTGATAGCTGAAAAAAGGAGACCTACAGTTATTAGTGACAACAGTAGCAATAGGAGCTTTATATATCATTTTAATCCAATTATTAAAATTAATACAAAAACAAAATTTTTCTAAAGTATTAAATAAATATTTCCATTCGATTCAATCAAATGCTTTTTCAGCATCCAAAGATATAAGGCATTGTGGAGTTTTAGAAGAAGGTGAATGTATAATGTTAAATAATCTCCGAACATTTGAGAAAGAAAAATGACCCTTTATAAAGCCTGTTTGATCTTTAAAAATGACTTTACCCAAAATACTCTCCAATGGATTGGCCATCATCTTTAAGTGAATCTTAGCTTCAACATTCAATAATGAAATACGTCTGTATGAGGCAAAATCAAAAGGATCTTTATCCTTTTTGAGAATTAAAGAAATAGAAGCTTCATAAAAAGTAGAGGGTAAATCACTTTTCACAAAAGATTCTTTAAACATCTCCAACATATATGGAGAAAGCAATTTTCCAAATTTTTTAATAAAATTCTACAGGATAACCGGCAAGTCCCGGGGCCTTACAGTTTGCATTGAGAAAATAGCTTTATGAATTTTGGATTCAGTAATTTAGGCATCCAGAGTTTTTTGATCCTCAACAGAAATTTTAGGAAAAGCAATCGTTCGTAAAAAAAAAAATCATTTCAGAAGAGTCCACTGGACATTGAGATTTATAAAGTTCAGTATAAAAGTCTTGAAAAATCTTATTAATTTCTTCATAATCCCGAGCCAGGGTACCATCTTTTCTACGAATTTTCAAAATTTGCCTCTTGGCTCCAGCTCATTTTAATTGAGATGCATGTAGTTTATTATTTTTATCTCCAAACATATAAAATTGGGTCTTTAACTTAAGTAGATAACCTTCAATTAAATGAGTTAATAATAGGTTATATTATGATTGAAGTTCCACCCTTTTCTTAAATGTCAATATTAGGGGAGGTCACATAGATATTATCTAAATCTTTAATTTGTTTTGAAATTTTATCTAATTTTGCTTTAGTCTGTTTTTTAAGTTTAGTTGAATAAGAAATAATCTGACCACATAAAAATGCTTTGAATGTATCCAATATAATTAATTTAGACATACCTCCTATATCATTAAAAAGTAAAAACTTCTTTTATCTGGCTTTTGATAAAACTGATAAAGTCAGAGCTTTGCAATAAAGTCTGAGACATGTGCCATGGTGGATGGCCAAAAATGTCATCGTCAAATTCAAAGGACAAACTCAAAGGCGCATGATCAGGTATAGCAATAGCGTCATATTCACAGTTTTTAACATTAGGCAAAAGACAGGGATCAACTATAATATAATCAATCCTTGAATATATTTCATAAACATGGAAAGAAAAAAAATATTCTCTGTTATCAGGGTGTAAATGCCTCCATAATTCGATCAACCCAAAATTGGTCAAAAAAGAGTTTATAACTGACGCAAAATGATTTGTAAGTTGTTGATTAGTTGAGCTCTTATCAATCATAGGATTTAAGCAACAGTTTAAAAACCCCACCCATTAACAACATATACTCATTTAAATCTGGCTGTAAAGCAAATATTTTTTTTTAAAAAGCAGGATCATCTAAATTAGGACCATACAAATTAACCAAAACAAACTTTCTATTACAAATCACTCCTTTAACAATTAAAAATCTACCATTAGAATCTGACTCAATATACTCTTGAGTAAATATATTAGATTTAATAAAGATAGACACACCCTTAGTTTTGCTCTGAGAAGTAGCATGGAGTTGTTTTCCATTCCACCAGCGAAAAAATCTATTCTGATCTCCTGCCTTGATATGCGTCTCCTGAGCAAAAATTATATCAGGTTGGAATCGATTAATAATTTGAAGTCTTTTTTGTTTAATAGGATAATTCCAACCACGTATATTCCAAATTATTACATTAATCCATTTAACTGCCATACTATAATTTTATTCTAATTTACTTTATACATGCGCAGAACACATACCAATACGGGATTATCAAAGATGGCAGTGATGAAGAATAAAGCCATATAGAAAACACGCATGTTCCAGAACCACCCAATGGGAAAAAACTCCTAACTCTAAACCCACCCACCCTCCAAAAAGCCTGAAAAAATGGCAAGTGAACTAAGATAGATGTGAAGACATGGGCCACTCTGTTGGTCTCGTCTCTGCCTCCCCCCAGCCAGTACATAAAATATAGAAAATGACCTTGCAAGAAAGACAGTAAAGTCTCAACAAAGGAGAGTCTTTACATTCTATCATGTGTTAAACAGAAAAAGAACCAAAATAATATAATCTCTTAGAGAGAAAAACCAGCCCCATCTTAAGTTTAGCTTTAAATCCCTAAGAAAACTTTAAATTCAGTTATAGGGTGCTATAATAAAACAGATTTAAAAAAGTTAATAGTATACTTAACTGAACTGAATTGATAGAAATATTAATTAGTAAAATCGTAGTAACTTAACCCTCCCAGATAAATATATAAAAAGAAACCCTGTTGGTAGAAAAAAAGACTACCAGTTAGTAATTTAAGAAATAACAACAAAAATCAAACCAAATATTAGATAAAATGAACAAATCCTTTTATCCTCTTTTCTCAGTCAAATAAGTAATTAACCATTTGAACAGTCAAACTTGATCAACAAACCAGTTGCAAATCTGACTTTTTAAAGCATAATTTAGCAAGCAAACCACATATGGACAATATGCAAAAGCTCTGGTGAGAAAATCCTTCATTACCCATTACAGGCCTGCTACATAGGCTGTGTGAGAGTGCAGATGAACTCGATCAAATCCAGGGGAGATCAAAGTACTTATCAACAGTGATTTGCTAGCTGTGAAAACGACTACCTCTCTGTATAAAATTCACTGTGCACATGTCACTGAGTTAAAAAAAGTGCACAGTACATGATTTAACTGCACACTGGTCATTACAAATTAGAGGGGACATTGGTGGGAAGGTGGTGAGACCTCCAGAGTCCCTGATGTCCTCACCTACAAGATGTGCACCCTGCACGTTAAGGAGTTGGAACCTGAAATGGATGAATTCCGGATCATCCAGGAGTTGGAGGGGGTGATAGATATGACATGAAGAGAGGTGAGTTACACCCAAGGTGCAGGACACAGGGAACTGTGTGAGAGTCAGGAAGGGGAATGAGGTTAAATAGCCATTGCAGAGTACTCTAGTGCCCATCAAACACAACAAAAGGTAGACCACTGTAGAAACTGGTGGTGAAGGGGATTACCTGACAGAGAAAAGTCAAAGGGGTGATAGGTGATTCATTAGTTAGGGGAACAGAACAAGAGGGGACTGATATCCAAGTGGTAAGGCATGCTAGTGCTAGTGTGGGTGGAGCGGGTGATGTGGTTAAAATAAACTGCAAGGGGAATGGGAGCCAGAATGACCAAACAGAGACCTAACGGAGATGGGAGTAGACTCTCACATGGTGGATTGGATAGTGGACTACTTGACAGATAGATGTGCGGTTGGGAGACTGTAGGTCTGACACGGTGGTCAGCAGCACAGGGGCGCTGCAGGGAACCGTACTCTCTCCGGTCCTGTTCACCCTGTACACATCAGACTTCCAATATAACTCGGAGTCCTGCCATGTGCAGAAGTTCGCTGATGACACGGCCATAGTGGGGTGTGTCAGGAATGGACAGGAGGAGGAGTATAGGAAACTGATACAGGACTTTGTGATATGGTGCAACTCAAACTACCTGCGTCTCAATATCACCAAGACCAAGGAGATGGTGGTGGACTTTAGGAGATCTAGGCCTCATATGGAGCCAGTGATCATTTTATGGAGAATGTGTGGAGCAGGTTAAGACCTACAAGTATCTGGGAGTACAGTTAGACGAGAAGCTAGACTGGACTGCCAACACAGATGCCTTGTGCAGGAAGGCACAGAGTCGACTGTACTTCCTAAGAAAGTTGGTGTCATTCAATGTCTGTAGTGAGATGCTGAAGATGTTCTATAGGTCAGTTGTGGAGAGCGCCCTCTTCTTTGTGGTGGCGTGTTGGGGAGGAAGCATTAAGAAGAGGGACGCCTCACATCTTAATAAGCTGGTAAGGAAGGCGGGCTCTGTCATGGGCAAAGTACTGGAGAGTTTAACATCGGTAGCTGAGCGAAGGGCGCTGAGTAGGCTACGGTCAATTATGGATAACTCTGAACATCCTCTACATAGCACCATCCAGAGACAGAGAAGCAGTTTCAGCGACAGGTTACTATCGATGCAATGCTCCTCAGACAGGATGAAGAGGTCAATACTCCCCAATGCCATTAGGCTTTACAATTCTACCGCCAGGACTTAAGAACTTTTTAAAAGCTATTATTAATGCTTTTTGAGATAGTGATTTAGATGTATATCATATTTTTTACTGAGTTAAGTAGTGTATGTAATTAGTTTTGCTACAACAAGTGTATGGGACATTGGAAAAAATAAGTTGAATTTCCCCATGGGGATGAATAAAGTATCTATCTATCTATCTATCTATCAGATAATGGAGAGGGTAAATTGAATTGAATTGACTTTATTAGATACATACTTCATAAACATGAGGAGTAGAAATCTTTATGTTATGTCTCCATCTAAATGTGCAATGTGTAATTTATGGTAATTTATAATAGATAGTTTGTACATAGGACAGTCAATATAACATCGAAATGCAATTGTATCAGCATGAATTAATCAGTCTGATGGCCTGGTGGAAGATGATGTCCTGGAGCCTGTTGGTCCTTTTGCTGTGGTACCGTTTCCTGGATGGTGACAGCAGGAACAGTTTGTGGTTGTGGTGAATTTGGTCCCTGATATCCTTTGGGCCCTTTTTATACACCTGTCTGTGTAAATGTACTGAATAGTGGAAAGTTCACCACTACGGATGTGCTGGGCTGTCCGCAACACTCTCTGCAGTTTCCTGCAATTAAGGGAAGTACAGTTCCCATACCAGGCAGTGATGCAGCCTGTCAGGATGCTCTCAATTGTGTCCCTGTAGAAAGTCCTCAGGATTTTGGTCCCCATCCCCAACTTTTTCAACTATCTGAGGTGAAGGAGGTACTGCTGTGCTCCTTTCACAACACAGCCGTATGTACAGACAATGTAAGGTGCTTGGTGATGTTTATGCCGAGGAACTTAAAGCTGTTCACCTTCTTAACCCCAGATCCATTGATGTCAATAAGGGTTATCCTGTCTCCATTCCTCCTGTCGTCCACAATCAGCTCCTTTGTTTTTGTGACAATGATGGAGGATTTGTTTCCTTGACACCAGTCAGGTGTTCAGATCATAGATTCAGCAGTTAGATGGTTGAGCCTGGTGCGATGAATGTGCTGAGCTGTATATATCACAATGCAAGAAGCATCGTAGGAAACCCAGATGAGCTCAGGACAGGGAATTATGATATTGTAGCCAATATTGGGACTTGGTTGCAGCCAGAAGTGTGAGGGATTTAGAGGAACAAATTTGTAGAGAGATTGCAGACCATGCCAATAAAAAAAAAGGTTGATTCAATAAGTGATTTTAACTTTCCATATATTGACTGGGACTCCTACACTGTAAAAAGACTAGATGGGGTAGAGTTTGTCAAATGTGCCCTTAATCAGTACGTAGAATTCCTGATGTAGAAGTGTGCAATAAGCTGTTAGGAAATGATCCAGGGTGGTGACAGAATTTGTGATCATAATGCCATGAGATTCAAAGTAAATATGGAAAAAGAGAGGTCTGGACCACGGGTTGAGATTCTAAATTGGAGAAAGGTCAATTTTGATGTTATCAGAAAGGATCTGACAAGTGTGGTTTGGGACAGGTTGATTCCTGGCAAAGGAGTACCTGTAAGTGGGAGGCCTTCAGATGTGAATTTTTGAGGATGCAGAGTTCGTATGTGGCTGCCAAAATGAAAGTTGAAAGGTAACTGGTCCAGGGAACCTTGCTTTTGAAGAGAAATTGAAGCCTCGTATATTTTGTTCCTCTAAATGCCTCAGACTGTTGGGGTGCTACTGAGACCCATTAATGACTACAAGTCATGATTCCACGCACTGAGCTCATCTGAATTTTTTTGTTGTCTTCTTTTGGTTTCTCAAAGCTTCCGAATAGTTTTTGTTCTTTTGTTTGCCCTCTCTTTGACATTTACTTTGGCTTTGGCTTCTCATTTTAGCCACAGTTGTGTCCTCCTGTCTTTCTAATGCTTCCACTTCTGTGGAATCACTCAGGTCCCGAATTGCTCCAGAAACCCCAGCCACTGCTGCTCAATTGTAACTCCTACCCTTTCCCTTCCAAACAAGTTTGGCCAGCTTCTCTGCCATAGAAACATGGAGAAGTTCAGTAAAGAAACAGGCTATTTGTCCCATCTAGTCAATGCCAAAAAAGCATTTAAACTTGCAGTGCGATCTGGACCAACTGGCAAAATGGTTTGAGAAATGGAAAATGGAATTTAATGCAGACAAGTGTGAGTTGTTGCACTTTGGTATGACCTACCAAGGGAGGTCTTTCACAGTGACTGGTCGGGCACGGAGGAGTGTTGTAGAAGAAAGGGACCTCTTGTAGAAGAAAGTCCTTAATTCACTGAAAGTGGTATCACAGTTAGATAGAGATGGAAGGGAAGATTTTAGCCTAATGGCCTTCATGAACAAAAATACTGACAACAATAGATGGATGTTATGTTGACTTGTAGAAGACATTGGTGAGGCCTAATTTGGAGTACTGAGTGCAGTTTTGGTCACCAGCCTACAGGAAAGATGTAAAGACTTTGAAAGAGTTCAGAGAAAATTCACAAGGATGTTGCCAGGTCCGGAGTACTTGGGTTATAAGGAAAGATTGAACAGGTCAGGACTTTATTCCTTGGAGTGTAGGAGATTGAGGGGAGATTTGATTGATGGGGTGGGAGTACAACCAGAGGCCATGGGTTAAGGGTGAAAGGTGAAATGTTAAGGGGATCATGAAGGGAAACTTCTTCACACAGACAGTCATCCGGGTGTGCAATGAGCAGCCAGCACAAGTGGTGCATGCGAGCTCAATTTCAACATTTAAGAGGTTCATGTAGGTACCTGGATGGTAGGGGTGTGGGAGTGGGCAGATTAAATAGTTCACCACAGACTAGATGGCCCAAAGGGCATGTTTCTGTGTTGTAATTTTCTACAAGAATGTAAAATATTACAAAAATTAACTCTGTCTTTTTAACAGCTGTCCGGACCAACCATTCACCTCAACAGGAATTTTTTATATGGCATTAAAACTGTGGCACTTTAAGTTAATAATACATAAAAGAAAATCCCAGATGCACATCAAGAAAGACTAATTGCGTGAGACTGTTTCGGTTACTGTGGGGCCAGGCACCCATGCAGCTCAGCAGGAACAGGGAATAATACCAATGGAGAGAGTCCAACTCCGCCAAGGTACAAATTGGAGATGACAGAAATGCCCCATTCTTATAGAAACAGGAAGAGCATCAGGGAATTGATAGTCATTCCAGATACCAGCACTCTGCCCAGTCAGGAGATGATTTCTCTGTCCAACTTGGGTAGAACCTCACTGTAACAGTGTGATACCAGATCAAACCTTGGTAACTCAAGTAATCTCATCTGAAATGTTGTCTTACACCCATTGATGGATTTTGTAAATCTTTTTACAGGTTAAAAACAAGAAAGAATTTGTCTCCAGGAAGTTCAAACAAGGCACACCAGTTTTGTTGTCTCTGTCCAGATATTTAAGAAGTGGAGCATGGGATTCAATCGACCATCCTTCCTGCTCAAACTGTGGGGAGGGATTCACTCGGTCATTTGACCAACTGGCAACCCGTCATTTTACACAGGAGAAAGGTTGTTCACATGCTGAAACAGTGTGAATGGATTCATTCGGTTATCACAATTGAAGGTACATCAGCAAGTTCACACTGGGCAAGGCCATTCACCTGTTCTGTGTGTGAGAAAGGATTCAGTCAGTCTTCCCACCTGTGGACACACCAGTCAGTTCACTCTGGGCAAAGGCTGGTGATCTGCTGAATATCTGAGAAAGGATTCACTCAGTCATCTGACCTAATGGCACACCAGCGTGTTCACACTGGGGAGAGGCTGTTCACTTGCTCAGTCTGTGAGAAGAGATTCACTCAGTCATCCCACCTACACAGTCACCAGCGAGTTCACACTGGGGAGAAGCCATTCACCTGCTCAGTCTGTGGGAAGGGATTCACTCAGTCATCCACCCTACAGAGTCATCAGCGAGTTCACACTGGAGAGAGGCCATTCACCTGCTCAGAGTGTGGGAAGGGATTCACTCGGTCATCCCAACTACTGGCACACCAGCATATTCACACTGGGGAGTGGCCTTTCCCGTGCTCAGAATGTGGGAAAGGATTCACTAAGTCATCCACCTTACTGGTACATCAGCGAGTTCACACTGGGGAGAAGCCATTCAGCTGCTCAGTCTGTGGGAAGAGATTCATTCAGTCATCCTACCTGCAGAGTCATCAGCGAGTTCACACTGGGGAGAAGCCATTCAGCTGCTCAGTCTGTGGGAAGAGATTCACTCAGTCATCCCACCTACAGAGTCATCAGCGAGTTCACACCGGGGAGAGGCCGTTCACCTGCTCAGACTGTGGTAAGAGATTCACTCAATCTTCCATCCTACATAGTCATCAGCGAGTTCACACTGGGGAGAGGCCGTTCACTTGCTCAGAATGTGGGAAGAGATTCAGTGATTCATCCAGCCTACAGAAGCATCAGCGAGTTCACACTGGGGAGAAGCCGTTCACCTGCTCAGAATGTGGGAAGCAATTCAGTGATTCATCCAGCCTACAGAAACATCAGCGAGTTCACACTGGGGAGAAGCCGTTCACCTGCTCAGAATGTGGGAAGAGATTCACTCAGTTATCCCAACTACAGAGACATCATCGAGTTCACACTGGGGAGAAGCCATTTACCTGCTCAGTCTGTGGGAAGAGATTCACTGATCCATCCACCCTACTGAGTCATCAGCGAGTTCACACTGGAGAGAGGCCATTCACCTGCTCAGAGTGTGGGAAGGGATTCACTCGGTCATCCCAACTACTGGCACACCAGCAAGTTCACACTGGGGAGTGGCCTTTCACCTGCTCAGAATGTGGGAAACTATTCACTAAGTCATCCACCTTACTGGTACATCAGCGAGTTCACACTGGGGAGAAGCTGTTCATCTGCTCAGTCTGTGGGAAGGGATTCACTGACTCTTCCACCCTACAGAGACATCAGCGAGTCCACACTGGGGAGAAGCCATTCACCTGCTCAGAATGTGGGAAGAGATTCACTCAGTCATCCCACCTACTGGCACACCAGTCAGTTCACACTGGGGAGAAGCCATTCACCTGCTCAGAATGTGGGAAGAGATTCGCTCACTCATCCAACCTACATAGTCATCAGCGAGTTCACACTGGAGAGAAGCCGTTCACCTGCTCAGAATGTGGGAAGAGATTCACACACTCTTCCACCCTTCAGAGACATCAGCGAGTTCACACTGGGGAGAAGCCATTCACCTGCTCAGAATGTGGGAAGGGATTCACTCAGTCATCCCACCTACTGGCACACCAGTCAGTTCACACTGGGGAGAGGCTGTTCACCTGCTCAGACTGTGGGAAGGGATTCATTCAGTCATCCAACCTACAGAGACATCAGCAAGTTCACACTCGGGAGAAGCCATTCACCTGCTCAATCTGTGGGAAAGGATTCACTCAGTCATCCCAACTTCTGGAACACAAGTCAGTTCATAGTGGGGAGTGGCCATTGTTATGAATCCCTTGGTTTCCTTTGATATGGACTGTCATTTTAAGAGAGATTAAGAAGGTGAATCAGTCTGACTTGCAGCTTGTTTAGTTTTAATTGAGGACACAGACACTCAGAGTCAGACGGAGACGGATGAAAAATGGAAGGATTGAAACCAGGGAAGTAGTGGCCAAAGGTCACTGTTTAGAACTTTCCTATGCCTGCAAGGGTGGGTTAATTATCCACTATCCATTATCCATACATCGAATGTGTGGTTGTCACCTCATTTAACCCATAGGAGTGGATCTGATTTGGGATATCCTGTGGAGACCACTTATGTGTTAACCCTTGCCTGGGTGTGAGGTGGTCATTCATTTGAAGATGATAGCCCTCATGACAAGTCACTTTCGGTGATAATTCGTATATAGATTTGTAAAGATGACGGATAAAGTCTACAGCAACTGTTCTCTCATTTTAACACTGTGGAACCTGTATAACAGACAGATGGATAGACGTACTTTATTGATCCTGAGGGAAATTGAGTTTCGTTACAGCCACACCAACCAAGAATAGTGTAGAAATATAGCAATATCAAACCATCAATAATTAAATAATAATAAGTTAATCTTTGCAAGTGGAAATAAGTCCAAGACCAGCTTATTGGCTCAGGGTGTCTGACACTCGGAGGGAAGATTTGAAAAGTTTGATGGCCACAGGCAGGAATGACTTCCTGTGACGCTCAGTGTTAGATCTCGGTGGAATGAGTCTCTGGCTGAATGTACTCCTGTGCCTAACTAGTACATTATGGAGCAGATGGGAGCCATTGTCCAAGATGGCATGCAACTTGGACAGCATTCTCTTTTACGACACCACCGTCAGAGAGTCCAGTTCCACCCCCACAACATCACTGGCCTTACGAATGAGTTTGTTGATTCTGTTGGTGTCTGCTACCCTCAACCTTCTTCCCCAGCACACAGCAGCAAACATGATAGCACTGGTCACCACAGCCTCGTAGAACATCCTCACCATCGTCTGGCAGATGTCAAAGGACCTCAGTCTCCTCAGGAAATAGAGACGGCTCTAACCCTTCTTGTAAACAGCCTGAGTGTTCTTTGAGCAGTCCAGTTTATTGTCAATTTGTATCCCCAGGTATTTGTAATCTTCCACCATGTCCACACTGACCCCTTGGATGGAAACAGGGGTCACCGGTGCCTTAGCCCTCCTCAGGTCCACCACCAGCTCCTTAGTCTTTTTCACATTAAGCTGCAGATGATTCTCCTCGTACCATGTGACAAAGATTTCCACCATAGCTCTGCACTCAGCCTCATCTCCCTTGCTGTTCGACATAACTGCCTTCTCTCGACATTTACCCTGAATTACAAATATCTCTCTCATCACCT
Organism: Hemitrygon akajei; assembly: GCF_048418815.1. Taxonomy (NCBI): domain Eukaryota; kingdom Metazoa; phylum Chordata; class Chondrichthyes; order Myliobatiformes; family Dasyatidae; genus Hemitrygon; species Hemitrygon akajei. The sequence goes on from NW_027331933.1 coordinate 1,429,109, forward strand.
ATTTTGTGGATGAACTGAACTTTCATACTTTACCATCTGAAGACTCCAAGCCTTGTTTCCCCCGAGCTCAATAGTTTGGGAGTTATATTTATACACATATATAAACATAACACTGTTAATTGTTGTTTAACTTGCTTAAGTTACTATATTATAAGTGGATACTAATAAGCATTGTGATTTTCACGTCAAAATCAGACTCCTGTAGTAGTCTGTTGCTGCTGGTTCGTTTCTGAAGCGTTATGGTTCGTAACAAAATGGGGCCTGCATCTGGGATATGATCAAATTTGAGGATTGATAAATTATCGATTTCATTGGGGAAATCTCTTTTGATTTATTTCTGTGTGGAAAATTTGCAGCAATGGATGTTGATCGATGTCAGGAAGCGCCAACCTCTGAGGTATTAGAGGACACCAGAAGGATTGAGTTGTTGAGTCTTGCTAGAAGGTTAAAACTTGCTAAGGTGAAATTGACAATGAGGAGGGCACAGATGCAGAGGATAATAGCTGAACATTATGTTTCTGAGAGTGTGTTTAAAGTGGAGGAGTTGGAGGTGTTTCCTGAAAGTAAACCTAGTGAGCTTGAGCTCCAGTACAAGTGAGAAAAATTAAAGATGGAGGCTGCGGAAAGGCAGAGGCAGATTTAGGCTGGAGAGGCAGAAAAACAGACAGAAAATTGTCTCATAAAGTGTAACAAAGGGGAAGGCTTAGCATGCCTATTCTGCTTTGACAGTTGATGAAGCAGCTGATTATTTATACTGCACCAATCATCGCCACTGGGCTATAAACGTGCAGGAGCAGTGTGTGGTTCAGTGCTTTGCTCAAAGACACTCACGCTGCCTTGGCTGAGGCTCAAAATCATGACCTTCAGATCGCTAGTTCAACAACTTAACCACATGGTCACGCACCACACATTATGACCTAGTGAAACAGGCTGTGCTCAAAGCTAATGAGTTGGTCCCAGAAGCATACAGGCAAAAGTTTAGAAATTTGAAGAAATCTGTGAACCAGACTTATATGGAATTTGCTTATGAAAGATTTGTGTGTATTTCCCGCTGGTGCACATATAAAAATGTAAATGATGATTTTAACAGCTTGAAAGAGTTGGTTTTAATTGAAGAATTCAAAAAGTGCGTGCCTGATGACATAAAGACGTAATTAGATGGAAATGAATCTGCCACTATGCAGGTGTCTGCTAGATTAGCAGATCAGTTTGCTTTAACTCATAAGGTTATGTTTACCCTGAATAAGAGTTTCGAAAAGAGTAGCTGGGATAACCAGGGTAAACCAGAAATTAAAGCTGGGATTTGTCACACTTGTCAAGTTGTGGCTAAACCTAATCAGGTAATCCCAGTGGCCCCACTCCGGCCTATACCTGCATTCAGTGAACCCTTTTCCAAAGTTATAGTGGATTGTGCTGGCCCATTTGCCAAAGACTAAAGCTGGCCATCAGTATCTGCTAACTATTATGTGTACTGCATCCATATTCCCAGAGGCAATGCCTCTCAGAAATATTAAAGCTAAAAATGTGTCGAAGGCTCTTAACGAGTTTTTTTTTTACTTTATTCGATTTGCCTCAAGAAATCCAGTCTGATCAAGGAAGTAATTTTACATCTGGGTTATTCCAGCAGGTAGTTTATGAACTGGGAGCAAAACAAATTACATCGTCTACATACCATCCGGAATCACAAGGGGCTTTAGAAACATTTCACTCTACCCCCAAAACAATGATCAAGACATACTGTGTTGAAAATGGAAACGACTAGGATGAAGGAATACATTTGCTTTTGTTTGCAGTAAGAGAGTCGGTTCAGGAATCATTGGGCTTTACTCCATTTGAACTCGTATTTGGTCGCAGAGTGAGGTGACCTTTGACCTTGTAAAAGGAGCGGTGGATTGATGGGGATGTACATGTTAACTTGTTAGACTATGTTTTAAAGTTCAAAAATAAACAACACCAATTCTGTAGTCTAGTGAAACAAAACTTAAAGATTTCTCAAAACAAAATGAAGTGTTGGTTTGATAAGCGGGCTTGAGAAAGAAAATACTGGGTGGGGGATAAGGTGCTTGCCTTATGTTGACGAATCCACTTCAGGTGAAATTCAATAGACCGTATGAAATAGTCTCTCAATTTAATGATGTGAATTATGTTATTACAACACACGACCGACGTAAACTAACACAGCTGATACACATAAATATGATAAAGCCTTATTTTGACAATCAGGCACCATCTGTGAGTGTTGTTGTCAAAATATATGAATCTGGCAACCCTGAGAATGAAACAATAGACTCGTCTGAGACTTTTCAAAAGCCAAACATGGTCCCAGTTAGACTAATGAACTCCGTTGTTCTAGAAAATATTGATAACAAGTTGGCTCATCTGCAGCCAAAGCAACAACAACAGCTGAAGGAATTAGTTCTGAAGTTTAAAGATTTATTTCCCGATGTTCCCAAGCAAACCACGGTCGTAGTACATGACGCAGATATTGGTCAAGCCAAACCGATTAAACAACACCCATATCGCATGAACGTAGAAAATGTAAATTGGCTGAGCAATTGTTGTAAGTGTGGAAACAGATTCAGTAGGTCTCAGAGGCACTGATTATGGGAAGGTAAATGCAGAAAAAAAAACAGATGCCTATCCTATCCCTAGGGTAGATGATTGCATCGATAAGGTTGGAATAGCTAATTTCTTACAAAGATTGATCTGTTGACAGGGTATTGGTGTGTTCCATTGACGGACAGAGGTAGAGAAATTTCTGCATTTGTGACACCATCTGGGTTGTATGAATACAATGTTTTGCCTTTTGGAAAGAAAAATGCTCCAGGAACATTCCAGATAATGATTGATTTTGAAATTCCAGGGTTAGAACACACAGATGCCTATATTGATGACTTAGTCACAGGGAGTGACACTTGGGAAGAGCATATCTCTGCAGTAGAAAAGCTGTTTGACAGGCTTTCGCAGGCCAGCCTTACAGTTAACTTGGCTAAGAGTGAATTTGGCCATGCCTCTGTGACCTGTCTTGGCTATGTTGTAGGTCAAAGGAAGTTGGCTCCTGTCCAGGCAATTTCTCAAGTTCCTATTCTGACTGCCAAGAAGGCTCTTAGAAGGTTTCTGGGAATGGATGGATATTATCGTAAGTTCTGTAAGAACTTTGCTGCTATCGCTCTTCCTCTGACTAATCTCCTGAAGAAGGGTGAAAAGTTTGTTTGGACTGAACCTTGTCAGGAGGCATTTGATCGATTGTTATCAGTATTTGAGATTAGGCCAATCAATGTAGTATTCTCAGCAAATTTAATTAGCAGATTGGAGCTGTGGGTGGCAACACAACTCATGGGTGCACAGAAAGCAAATGACAGGGCCAAAGAGACAACCCTGTGGGTTATGTGTCCTGAGGGTCACAGCGAGAGGAGATGGAGCCCACTGTTACCACATGCTGGCGATCTGACAGGAAGTCCAGGAGCCAGCTACACAAGGCAGGGTGAAGGCCGAGGTCTCTGAGCTCCTTGTCGATACTTCATGCCTTTGTATGGCTACTGCTCTGCCCATGACTGCAAGGAACTGCAGAGAACTTTGGAGAGCAGAGAACATCAGGGAAACAAGCCTCCACTCCATGGACTCTCCCTACACTTCCCCTCCCTCGGAAAAGCAGGCCATGTACACAAAGAACCTCATAACCTGGACATTCTTGCTGCAAACCCGCTCCCCCATCGGGGAAGAGATACAAAAGCCTTAAAGTTGTACCTGGTGTACAACCAGGCTGAAGGATGGCTTCCTGTCTGCAGTTATAAGCCAAATGAAAGATAAAATGGACTCGGCCTCACAATGCAACTCGACGTGACCCTGCACCATATGTCTATCTGCACTGCACTTTCTCTGCAGCCATAATGCTTTGATACAGTTTTTTTTGTTGTATATGAACTCAATGTACTGTTGTAATGTATCGATCTGTGTGGATAGTACATCAGGCAAGATTTTCACTGTAGCTCAGTACGTGATGATAATAAACAAATTCCCCATTTTAATTGTGTGGAAATATTAGACAGACTGAGCTTCTGCTCCGGAAGCACAGAAGGAAACTGACCTGTTGTCATTTCTGTGGAAAGCAAATATATGGAAGATGCTTCAATCTCACATTACGATCTGCGGTAAATGGGATCAGGTGACCGGTGGTGGGTCTCCCATATTAATATCAGAATCAAGTTTAATAGCACCGGAATATGCCATGAAATTCGTTGTCTCTGCGGTAGCAGTAGAACCTAATTCTTAACAAAAGATTTTAACAATTGTGATTTAAAATAAGTATATATATAGTACAAAAATAGAAAAAAAATGTAATAAACTATTCTAATTGTGTGGAACTACTTGATCCGGATCTCACTGCGTTGTCTGAAGGGGACAAAAGTGAAGCTACACGGACACGTAGAGCAGTGACCCGCAAATGCTGCAGATCTGCAGAAAAACGTGAACAGGAAACGGGATCAGGTGACGGGTGGAGGGACTCCCACCTGAACCGATGACTCTGCTCCTCTCACCTCACACACTGCCCGACCCATCCGCCGCATTCCCCACATTATTCCATATTTACACCAGATACATGTCTACTTTTCCACACCATATCTACCCCGATCCCTTTCCCTCCACCCCCAGGTCACAGAGTCACGGGCTCGATTCCCATTCCCTTTTTCAGATACTGGGATCCCTGATTCAACCGCTAAAGATGCTGTGCATTTCAATGTGTTCACCTCTCAGTCCTCGACTCTCTAAATGACATTTAGAGTTATCACATTTGATCTTTCTTCAGGTTATGACCTCACCGCTCCAGGGATCAGTCAGGTGAATCTTCATTGCACTATCTATAACAAATACTCTCTAACCTCTTTGTTCATCCTCTATGGAATTAATTTCCATCTTCTGCAGCCCCGTGTTGCCCCCACCACTCACCTCCCCCCCCCCTTGTCACTATTTTCACCTTCCACCTCCCCCCTCACCTGGATCCACCTCTCACTCCCCAGCTCTTGCCCCATCCCCACCCCTCACCTCTTTTCTCTGACTATTTCCCGTCCACTCTCAGTCCAGAGGGAGGGTCTCGGCCCGAAATGTTGACGGTCCATTTCCCTCCACAGATGCTGTCCGACCCACTGAGTTCCTCCGGCAGTTTGTTCTTTGGTCTGTATAACCCGTGTTAGTATGGGGAGCGGGATTTTACACCATATTGCAGGGTTAGGGTTAGTGGACTTTTCGGTGAGACAAAAACATTAATCGCGGGTTTCATCACTGAATCCAGTGTTGTGGGATGTAAGGTCCCCTGTTATGTGTCCGGCTGTGCCGTGTTGTTGGTGGAGTGGGCAGCGTGGTGTTTGTCTCGATTCGGGTCACAACACCAGAATTGCCAGCGGGGTCCACACACATTGTGTTAGTCAACAGAAAACCTCTCGTCCCTGCAGTCTTTGTCTCCTGGTAAACTCAACACCCTGACAGTATGGACCATAGATACCCCTTCCTCTCAGAGTCAGGGAATCACTCAGACAGCTGATCGCTGAGAGGAATTATATTTATTGGTCATTAAAGTTCGCCCAGATTCGTTTGGACGGATTTGATGTGGAGTTCGGGGTGTCACAGTGAAAGGGCCGGACGGCCGAACTCTCTCCGTTGTCCAAACATCCTTCCAGGTGAGGCGACACTTCACCTGTGAATCTTCCGGGGTCGCCCGTTGTGTCCGCTGCTCCCGATGCGGTCGCCTCGACACTGGTGACACCGGCTCCTCCGCAGTTGTGTCGGGTGGGAATGTTTTATAACGGGTGTCGATATTTTTCTACCCTTTTGTGCGGGAGGGGTGGGTTTTGGGGGTTGTTGATCGTGATGCCGTCCTTTTTGATGCGGGGGGTGTGGAGGGAGTTTCATTTTTTTTCTCTCTGAACGAATTTCATGCTTTCTTTGTTTCGTGGTTCTCTGGAGAAGAAAAAAACTCAGCGTTATTTATGAATACCTGCTTTGGTAATAAATTAACCTTTGAACTATCCACTCCGAGCAGGACTTCCCGATGTCCAAACATTTCAATTCCGATTCCCATTCCCGTTCCGACGTGTCATCCCATCCCTTTCCAAGATGAGGCGACCCTCAGGGTGCAGGATCAGCAACTTATATTTCGTCTGGGTGCCCCGACCCCCACAACCTGATAGCATGAATATCGATTTCCCCTTCTGGTGAACAAATTTACCTCACACCCCTCCCTCCCACTCCCTCTCATGCTCTCTGTCTTTGTACGTCCTCTCACCTGCTTATCACTTCATTCTGGGTCCACTGCTGCATTCCTTTCTCAATATATTGAAGTGTACCTGTGAGTGTCGATACTCAAAATATCCTCACACGTCAGGTGTTACATGGTTCGAACTTTGTACATCCTGTTCAGTGTTTAAATATATAAAAAGTTAAAGAAGCTTGAATCTTTACATAAATTATTATCGCAATATACGAATAGAAAATATTGTATTGTGGAAGTGGCAAATGTTAATGGGAGGAGATCAACCATTTGGGAGGTTTGGAAATGCATTTCATCTCGTTCATTGCCTCACTAAATTACTCTTTTTCCTGTCAACACAAAGAGAAAAAGAGCCTCTTTTCAATCAACTACAGTTGGTGGAGCGAGGCCAAGGAGTTAATCAGCTACTAATGATATGAAATGACGTAAAACTAGCTTGTAGCCTAGAATTTTTTTTTTCCATTTGGCTTCCAAAACAAAACTAAATTTATCCAGGTGTAGAAGAGGATTTTGGATGATTACCTTGAATATTTCATCAAAATCAGGCCGAAGATGAGCGAGCAGTGAATTTTTGTTTCATTATTTTCGACTCTTAAACATAGGTTTCGATGCTCATTCCGTGCTTAATATAGCTCCTTCCTGGTATCCAATGGTACAAATTGGAAAGAGCGGAAAAATGCTCGCATTTGTGTACAGGTATTCCCCAGCTTCCTTGGATAACGGGTCGAGTGAGAAGGAATTTCACAAGTACCTAAATTAAAAACAGTCACAGCTCCAGGATTTCACCAAAAACGATCAAATATCCTAATGTTATTAGTGGTATTTTTCCCCACCAGCCAACAACCCCGCTTCCGTAAAATTCCCTCTATTTAATATCCGGGGTTGTTAAATTCCGTGCTTGTTTATTTTGACTTTTTTACAGAGGTGTCGGCGCGGCGCTCCGGTGAGCTTTGCTAGCACTGCACCCCTGAATGTATGAGACAGTACAGTGTTAAATGCAAAATCCTGAACAGTGTCGATGATCAGAGGGATCTTAGACTCCAAGTTCATCGATCCCTGAAAGAGACTGCACAGATTGATCGGGTGGTTAAGAAGGCAAATGGCGTGGTTGTCTTTATTAGTTGAAGGACTGAGTTCAAAAGTCATGAAGTTGTGCTGCAGCTTTGTAAAACTAGATAGACCACATCTGGAGTGTTTCATACAGTTCTGGTCGCTCCCATTCTCGGAAGGATGTCGGGGCTTTGGAGAGGGCGCAGAAGAGGTTTACCAGGACGCTGCCTGGATTAGAGAGCATGAGCTATAACGGGAGGCTGGACAAACTTGTGTTGTTTTCTCCAGAACGGCGCAGGCTGGGGTGAGGCTGGATGGACGTTGATCAGATTACGAGAGGAATAGATAGAGTGGACAGAGGGTATGTTTTTTCCTGGGGGTTTGAAATGTCTGACACATTTAAGGTGAGAGGAGATGTGAGGCGCATCTGTTTATTTCCACAGAATGCTGGGAAGCTGGAGTCTATGCCTGGGGTGTTATACCCCACCGGTCACGTGATCCCATTTGCCCCTCCCATTTAACCGCAGATGTAACGATCTCTTTGTGCATGTTCACAATCTCCAGGTGGGTGGTCACGCATCCTCCATGTTGTGTTGGGAAATCTGATGTCGGCCACTGAGTCCCGTTAATTTCCCCCGAACTCGCCTCGCTTCCTGAGGCTCCTCACATTTGTTCTGGAGCTTTATGGCTGTTGTGTCTTCTCCCCAATTGGGGTGGGTGAGAAAGGAGAACGTCCCAGGTTGTGGGCATCTTTGATTTCACTGCCTGCTTTACCGAGGGACTGGGAAGTCTGGGGGGGAGAGAATGGTTTCTGTGATGTGCTGATCTGGATCCAAAGGTCTTACCAGTTTCTCGCAGTCACGGGCGGAGTAGTTACCATGCAAAGCGTGAAGTGTCTGAATGGGAAACTTTCTATGGTGTGTTGATAAAAATTTTGGTGAGGGTCAAAGTATATCTGGCAAAGTTCTTGTTATTTTTGCTAATTCTGTCATTTTAGAATCTTTTGTACAATAGTATGTACTATTCATTCAGTAGCTATGTGTTGCTGGAGGACCATCAGTGATTATCCTTGATCCCTTCTTCCACCTGGTTCCATCTGCTCATCTCCTTCAACCTCTGTCCAGTCTCCACACACCCCCCAACCCCGCTTCAGTGATTTACATCAACAATCTGGGTCATCCTCAGTCCGCCTTGTATCCCACCTCCTCAATGTTATATATCAGCAAACTTTCTTCCAACGCTTGTCTGCATTGTGAAGTGTTCTTTTGCACCTTTGGCCTCGCTGAGTCATTTCCAGAATCGGTTATTGTTAGCTGGAATGCCGGAGGGTCATCAGGTCCCAGTTCTGTTGTGCATTGGTGTGGAGGTGCTAGTTTATGAACAGTGACGGGCTGACACACTGCAGCATTTTACTGGCAGCAAAGAGTACTGGGAGAGTTGGTGCTTGGGCTCTAATCCTGTGATCGGCATTCCAGGCAAATGGAACTGTTGGTGTTTTGGCTTTGACTTTGGTGTGAGCTTCTACAGATGGGGCTGGATGCTCGTCCTGCAATGAAGCAGAAATTTTGAGCAGCTGGACATTGTTTGTGGGGAAATCCCGGATTGCACTACCCAGTGTGAGATGTGGGGACAATGTGTGATACTCTTAGGGTCGGTGAGTGGCAGATTCAGCTGTGTGAGTCTGTGAGGTTGGCTCATGGGAGATCACGGTTTTTGATCCAGGTAAAGTGGACCCAGGGATCGAGCTGTTTGGGCTTGTGAGGTGTTGATCGAGTATTTCTGGTCTGGGATCAGATGTTTGTTTCTGGAGTTCCTTTGGAAGCAATGACTGCCAATCTGAGGAGAGGATGAGTTCCCATTCCATCCTCACAGGGAGAGGCTGTGAGTAAATGGGCTGTTCCGTGTTTACAACAGTAGAAATAGACCCTGAGTTTGGTGTTCAAACTGTGTTTGGAAATCCCCCCCCCCCACCCCCCCCCCCCCCCGCCCTCACTGTCACACAGTGGAAATCAGGCACCTGTGCTGGAGATCTGCACTAAAAACTGAAAATGTTTGAAGTCATTCTGATGAAATGTTATTAATTGAATTGTATTGTAAGCTGTTCCTTACCTGCTCTGTGTTTCTCTGGTAATTCCAGTTTCTTTTTATTTCTTGGTTTATATTTCATGAAATGGACCTGTTTTAACCTGGAAATGAAAATGGCTGTGATAGTTTGTAGGCCTCCGTTAGAGTCTCTGCAAGTCTCCCCTCTCCACACCACCGATGTTGTCCAAGGGAAGGGCATTAGGACCCATACAGCTTGGCACCGGTGTCGTCGCTCAAGGACACACAGGCAACCTCTGCCAATGCTCGAACTAGCAACCTTCAGATCACTAGACCAACGCCTTAACCACTTGGCCACGCGCCAACACATGTGATAGTAGAACAGTAAAGAGAACACAACGTTTCCCTGTCAATTATCCTGGTACCAATTTGTCTGTTATTGCTGGAAATGTGTTCAGTACAGTTGTTGCTAACAAGGTTTACATGAATAATCTCAGGAATGATCGGTGTTATGTATGAGGAGCATTTGATGTTTCTGGACCTGTGCTCGATGGAGTTCAGAGGGACGGTGGGGGTGGTGGAGGGATGTATGGTTAAGTAAACCTACCGAATGCTGAAAAGCCTGGATACAGTGAACATGGAGAGGATGTTTCCATTAGATTCGGAGTCTGTGATAATAGACAATAGGTGCAGGAATAGGCCATTCGGCCCTTCTAGCCAGCACCGCCATTCACTGTGATCATGGCTGATCATACACAATCAGTACCCCGTTCCTGCCCTCGCTCCATATCCCTTGACCCCGCTATCTATAAGAGCTCTATCTAACTCTCTCTTGAATGCATCCAGAGACTTGGCCTCCACTGCCTTCTGGGGCAGAGCATTCCACATATCCACCACTCTCTGGGTGAAAATGTTTTTCCGCATCTCAGTTCTAAATAGCCTACCCCTTATTCTTAAACTGTGGCCTCTAGTTCTGGACTCACCCATCAGCGGGAACATGCTTCCTGCCTCCAGCGTGTCCAGTCCCTTAATAATCTTATATGTCTCAATCAGATCCCCACTCATCCTTCTAAATTCCAGTGTATACAAGCCCAGTCGTTCCAATCTTTCAACATATGACAGTCCTGCCATTCCGGGAATTAACCTTGTGAACCTACGCTGCACTCCCTCAATAGCAAGAATGTCCTTCCTCAAATTTGGAGACCAAAACTGCACACAATACTCCAGATGGGGTCTCACCAGGGCCCTCTACAGCTGCAGAAGGACCTCTTTACTCCTATACTCAATTTCTCTTCTTATAAAGGCCAGCATGCCATTAGCTTCCTTCACTGTGTTGGGCTTGAAATTCTGCCCTGTGTTCGTTTAGGAAGAGAGACACCCAACACCGGAATATTACAAAACTTGGGTTTATTGCAGAATCCGTAACTGGCACAGCGAATCCACGGAGTCGCTGGAGAAGGCGCGTTCCGACTTCCCCTTACAATCTGCTCTTATTTATACCCCTTTTCCCCCCAGCACAGCCCCCCGCTACATATTAGGTAATATCGGGCACTTGTGTCCATCTTATTGGCCCGATGCCATACACTCACGAGTTACCTGTTTCTTTTGTTTACTGTATCGCGTGACACTAGTAGTTTCGGTGTAGCGGAGTCCCCAGTTTCGCTTCCCCCCCCCCCCTCGCATTCCGGTCTCCTAATATTACGTGAGCCACTCCTGACCTGTAATGGCAGTCTCGAATTAACCCTAACATTAACCCTAACAACTGCCTGCTGTACCTGCATGCTTGCTTTCATTGACTGATGTACAAGAACACCTAGATCTCGTTGTACTTCCCCTTTTCCTAACTTGGCTCCATTTAGATAGTAATCTGCCTTCCTGTTCTTGCCAGCAAACTGGATTACCTCACATTTATCCACATTAAACTGCATGCTTTGCTTTGATCTTTGACAGCACGGTCTCAGAATAAAGATGCTTCCCCTTAAAACTCAGATGAGAAAAAATTTTTGGCGAAAAGATGTCTGATCTGTGCAATTTGTTGCCACAGAGGTTGGTTGAGGCTGCCATTTGGGTATATTTATGACAGAGATTAATAAACTCATGATTGCTAAGTAGCTTCAGGGTTACAGGAGGAAGACAGGAATATGGTGTTGGAATAAAAATCAGCCATGGTTGAATGGTGGGTAGACCAGATGGATTGAATCACCTAATTCTGTTCCTGTGTCTTATGTCTTACCATGACTGAATGATGGCTCCTTCTTATCCCATGTTGTCTGTGACATGTGAGTGACAATAAAAGATTGTTCACTGAGATCATTAGATCTGCCTTCAGTGTTTAAATTTCAGTGAGTTTTGTTCTTAGTAACATTAAGCAGAAATGTTTAGTTCTCCTTTTCATTATTAATGTGCTTCATTGTCTCTCTGGTTAAAGTTAGACCTGTGGTGAGAGATTTATTTGAAAAAAAAACCCAACTGGAGGCAAACCACGACTGAAGACGAGGGAACAGCAACAAGTGAACCAGCCCGAGGATTGAGAGCACCGACGAGAGGACCCATCTGACTCAGAGTTTCCATTGATTCAGTCAGGAGAAAGTTTGGTGAGTCTCATTTACTTAAACACTGGTCCTTTAGACATTACGTACCTGCACAAAGGAAGGTAGGAAATAGTTGGGAGTGAGACTGAATGTGCCCAGAAGAACCAGTTATGCCTGTGTCAGACCCAGTTACAATCACTCCAGGTCTGGTAATGTGCTTCCGGCAGCCCAGCCCTTTGAAACCACTCCCATTCCCTCACAGTGGTTACTCAGTTCAAGATCTTGCATCTTCTGATGTAGCTTTTGGTCAGTTCTGAGTGGGGAGAGGGAAAGAGAGGGGAGTATTTATGCTGACTGTCTTTCAAAAACAGTATTTGTTTGAACTTGCTGCAAACTCTCTACCCATACCCTGTACTTTCTCAACCAAATTATTGACATAGATGACAAGTAGCAATGGGCGTAACCTCAGGGAACGTCAGTAAGCACGGGACTCGAGTCCAAGAAACAGCCTCTCACCATCACCTTCTGCTTCCTACCGCCCAGCCATTCCCAGACTCTGGGGCTCTGTAACAGGAAGATAAGTCAGTGATTAAGATGAAGAGAGAATTGTGGCCTCCTGAAAGGACACGCGAGCTGAGCTGTCTGATTCATTGGACCAGATCCACCCTCGTTGACAACGTAATTTACCCCTTGCCCATCCACCCAGGTCATGTTACTTCCGATCACCCAAAGTACCCCAACCACCCTGTGTCCCGCCAGTGGCCCCACACCCTTCTGACCATTCAACCCACACCGACATATAGACAGGTCCCCTTCACCCACGTCCACCCTCCCAGCTTGGGGAACCAGAGCAAACTGATCCAGCAATCTCGACTCAGTGCAAAACTAAAACCAGGGATGCAAGACTGGTGAGCCTGGAGCCTCCAGCTGTCCGGCTCGGTCCCGGCCCTTTCCCACTGCAACCGCCCCTCGATATACACAAACCCGAGATTAACACCTTCCTCACCGCCACCTGAACAGTAGAAACACCAGCATCAGCTGGGGTTGAGTTGCAGTTGGTCCCCGTATGTGTTAAAACTCCCCGCTGTTGGATATGGAGACCAGAATCGTACGCGGTAAAACCACATAACAATTACAGCATGGAAACCGGCCATCTTGGCCCTTCTAGTCCGTGCCGAACGCTTATCCTCACCTAGTCCCACTTACCTGCACTCAGCCCATAACCCTCCATTCCTTTCCTGTAAATCTACCCATCCAATTTTTTTTTAAATGATAAAATCGAACCTGCCTATGCCACTTCCACTGGAAGCTCGTTCCACACAGTTACCACTCTCTGAGTAAAGAAGTTACCCCTTGTGTTACCCCTAAACTTTTGCCCTTTAACACTCACCTCATGTCCTCTTGTTTGAATCTCCCCTACACTCAATGGAAAAAGCCTATCCACGTCAACTCGATCTATCCCCATCATAATTTTAAATACCTCTATCAAGACCCCCCTCAACCTTCTACGCTCCAAAGAATAAAGACCTAACTTGTTCAACCTTTCTCTGTAACTTAGGTGCTGAAACCCAGGTAACATTCTAGTAAATCTCTGTACTCTGTTGACATCTTTCCTATAATTCGGTGACCAGAACTGTACACAATACTCCAAATCTGGCCTTAACAATGCCTTGTACAATTTTAACTTTACATCCCAACTCCTGTACTCAATGCTCTGATTTATAAAGGAGAGCATACCAAAAGCTTTCTTCACCACCACATGAGATTCCACCTTCAGGGAAATATACACCATTATTCCTAGATTTTCTCACACTGTCTACAAGCTTTCTGTATTTGTGAACTAACCTCCTCTCTCCTCGTCTCTTCAATTTGATTCCCACCCCCCAACCATTCTGGTTTAAAGTCTCCCCCGTAGCCTTCGCAGATCTCCCCGCCAGGATGTTGGTCCCCCTAGGTTTCAAGTGCAACCCGTCCTTTTTGTACAAGTCACACCTGCCCCAAAAGAGGTCCCAATGATCCAGAATCTTGAATCCCTGCCCCCTGCTCCAATCCCTCAGCCACGCATTTATCCTCCACCTCATTCCATTACTACTGTCACTGCCGCGTAGCACAGGCAGTAATCCTGAGATTACTACCTTTGCGGACCTTCTTCTCAACTCCCTTCCTAACTCCCTATATTCTCCTTTCAGGACCTCTTCCCTTTTCCTAACTATGTCATTGGTACCTGTATGTACCACGACCTCTGGCTCCTCACCCTCCCACTTCAGGATATCATGGACGTGATCAGAAACATCCCGGACCCTGGCACCAGGGAGGCAAACTACCATCCGGGTCTCCTGACTGTGTACACAGTATCACCTATCTGACCCCCTAACTATTGAGTCCCCTATTGCTACTGCCTTCCTCTTCCTTTCCGTACACTTCTGAGCTTCAGGGCCGGACTCTGTGCCGGAGGCACGGCCGCTGTTGATTCCCCCAGGTAGGCTGCTTCCCCCCCCAACAGTACTCAAACAGGAGTACTTATTGTCAAGGGGTACAGCCACTGGGGTACTCTCTAATTCCTGACTCTTCCCCTTCCCCCTCCTAACCATGACCCACCTGTCTGCCTCTCATGGCCCTGGTGTGACCACCTGCCTGTAACTCCTCTCTATCACCTCCTCGCTCTCCCTGACCAGACGAAGGTCATCGAGCTGCAGCTCCAGTTCCCTGGCACAGTCCCTTATTTACTGCAGCTCGGCGCACCTGGCGCAGATGTGAACGTCCGGGAGGCTGGAAGACTCCGGGACCTCCCATATCCGACACCGAGAACAGCAAGCTGCCCTCACACTCATAATTCCCAGCATGGAACCGTAATCCCACGGTGGATTTGTTCGGTGACTTGTGAACATACGTGATTAATGACCCTGCAACTGGGGACTGAATAAATAGTTCGTCTAACAATTCAAATCATATACACCAATCTCCTTGCCTTTCTCCCTCACCCCTAGCTACTTACCCCATTTCCCTCACCACACCCTCCTCACAGTTTCTCTTCCTCATAGGGCCCTCTACTCCAGCTCTCCCTTCTTGCTCCCTCTCAATCATCCTTGCTTCGTCCCCACCTCTCCCCTCCCCCTTCCTTCTTCTTTATCCACCTGTTACACTGCTACTCAACCAGTCTCCCACTCTTTCACCCCTTTCCTCACACTCTGCTTCTCTATCACCACTCTCTCTGCTCCTCTATTAACAAATCGTACTCCTCTCTCGTCTCTCTTCATCTCCTCACTCTCTCATGCCTCTCTTCATTTCTCTCACACTCTCTCCCCTTCTAGCCATCTGTTTCTCTTACTCTTCCATTCTCTCTCCCATCCCACAATCCCTGTCCCTACCCCTATCACCCGCCACCTCACTCTCAATCTCAGTCACTCACTGCCTTCCCATCTCCATCTCCTCCTCTCTCACGCACCCTCACACCTCAATCAAACTTGTCTCTCTCACTCAGTCACCTCCACCACTCTGTAACCTCCCCCATTTCCAGCTCTCTCACTCTCTATCTCTCTCCCTACATCCCATCCTCCCCCCCCCTCAAACACTCTCCCTGCTGGCTCCCGTATCCCACACTGTCTTCCCCTCCTTCTCACCCTCTAAATCTACCACTCACCCTATGCATTCTCCCTCTTCGCCCTCTGTCACTCCTCCTCCTCCCCCTCTCTCCCGTCACACCACACGCTCTCCACCTCATCCCATATAGTGGTATGCGAACGGCTGGGCACCACTCGTCAAACTTTCTGTTACTGTGAATAAGTGAGTAGAAGGTGAACTGGTCTCGAAAAGTCATAAAGTTAAAGATGAAACATTCTTCTACATTTTAAGCAAGTTAGTGTATTATTTCTGTTTTGTACAATTTTAGAGTGGGAAAAAAAGGAAAGGAGCACCATGGAAAAGTTTGGGCAGCCCAAGAGATTTGAGCTCTCAGATAACTTTTACCAAGGTCTCAGGCCTGAGTTAGCTTGTTAGGACAATGGCTTGTTCACAGTCATCGTTAGGACAGGCCAGGTTATGCAAATCACAAAGCTTTATAAATACCTTGACTCCTCAAACCTTGTCCCAACAATCAGCAGCCATGGGCTCCTCTCAGCAGCTGCCTAGCACTCTGAAAGTTAAAGTAATGGATGCCCACATAGCAGGAGAAGGCTATAAGAAGATAGCAAAGTGTTTTCAGGTAGCCGTTTCCTCAGTTCGTAATGTAATTAAGAAATGGCAGTTAACAGGAACGGTGGAGGTCAAGTTGATGTCTGGAAGACCAAGAAAACTTTCCGAGAGAACTAATCATTGGATTGCTAGAAAGACAAATCAAAACCCCCATTTGACTGTAAAAAGACCTTCAGGAAGATTTAGCAGACTCTGGAGTGGTGGTGCACTGTTCTATTGTGCAGCGACATCTGCACAAACATGACCTTCACGTAAGAGTCATCAGAAGTAAACCTTTCCTGCGTCCTCACCACAAAAATCAGCGTCAGATATTTTTCTGATATTGAAGGAGAGGTTGTTTTCTTGACACCAGACAGATGTTGTTCAGAGCTCAGATAGAGTCAGCATCAAATGTTTGAGCCTGGTGCGATGAATGTGTTGAGCTGTGGAAATCACAATGCAAGAAGCATCGTAGCAAAGCCAGATGAGCCCAGGGCATGGAATTATGATATCATAGGCATTACTGGGAATTGGTTGCACCCAACAGTCTGAGGGATATAGAGGAACAAATTTGTAGAGAGATCACAGACTATACCAAGAAACAAAAGTTGATATAGTAAGTGATTTTAACTTTTCATATATTGACTGGGACTCCCATACTGTAAAAGGACTAGATGGGGTAGAGTTTGTCAAATGCTCCTTAATCAGTACCTAGAACATCTGGTGTAGAAGTGTGCAATAAGCTGTTGGGAAACGATCCAGGGCTGGTGACAGAAATTAGTGTATGGCAACACCTTGTGTATAGTGATCATAATGCCATGAGATTCCAAGTAGGTACCGAAAAACAGAGGTCTGGACCTCTCTTGAGATTCTAAATTGGAGCAAGATCAATTTTTATGGTATTTGCAAGGATTTGACAAGTGTGGACTGGGACAGGCTGTTTTCTGGCAAAGGAGTACTTGGTAAGTGGGGGTTCTTCAGAAGTGAAAATTTGAGGGTGCAGAGTTTGTATGTGCCTACCAAAATAAAAGTTGAAATGTAACTGGTGCAAGGAACCTTTGTTTTCAAGAGATATCGAGGCCCCGGATATTTTGTTCCTCTAAATTCCTCAGGCTGTTGGGTGTTACCAAGACACATTAATGACTACAATATCATACTTCCACACCCTGAGCTCATCTGACTTTGTTTAGTTGTCTTCTGTTGGTTTCCAAAAGCTTCCCAATGTTTTTTGCTCTATTATTTGTCCTCTCTTTGGCTTTTATGTTGGGTTTTCAGCCACGGTTGTGTCCTCCTGCCTTTCCAATGCTTCCACTTCTTTGGGATATATCGATCACTCAGCTCCCGAGTTGCTCCCAGAAACTCCAGCCATTGCTGCTCCATCGTCACTCCTACCAGATTCCCCTTCCAGTCAGGTTTGGCCAGCTTCTCTGTCACAGAAACATGGAGAAGGTCAGAACAGAAACATGCCCACTCTGGGCGATCAGAATGGTAATCTATACAGGAGACAAAATAGATGGGGGAGGTTTTAAATAGTAGTTTTGCATCCACATTTACTCAGGAGGTGGACACAGATTCTATAGAAGTGAGGCAAAGCAGCATCAACTTCATGGACCCTGTACAGATTACAGAGGTGGAGGTGTTTGCTGCCTTAAGGCAAATTAGCATGGATCAATCCCCAGGGCCTGACAAGTTGTTCCCTGGGACCCTGCGGAAGACAAGTGCAGATATTGTCGGGGTCCAAGTAGAGATATTGAAATAATCCTTAGTGACAGGTGAGGTACTGGAGGATTGGAGGACAGACAATGTTGATCTGCTGTTCAAGAAAGGCTCTAAAAATAAACTAGGAAATTGTACATTAGTGAGCTTGACATCAGTAGTGGGAAAGTTATTGGAGCGTATGTGCAGGAACTGGAAATATAAGTATTTGGATTAATGTGGACTGATTCAGTTTTGGCAGTATGGCTTTGTGCATGGTAGGTCATGTCTAACCAGTCTTACAGATTCTCTCGAGGAAGTTATCAGGGAAGTGGATGAAGGCAAGGCAGTGGATGTTGTCTACATGGACTTTAGCAAGGCATTTGACAAAGTCTCATATGGGAGGTGGGTCAAGAAGGTTCGGTCACTCAGCATTAAAGATGTGATAGTAAATTGGATGAGACACTGTCTTTGGGAGAAGCCAGAGTGTGGTAGCAAATGGTTGCCTCTCTGACTGGAGGCCTGTGTCTAGTGGTTGCCACAGGGATCAGTGCTGGATCTTTTGTTGTTTGTCATCTATATCAGTGATCTGGATGATAGTGTGATTAACTGGATCGGCAAATTTGTGGGTGACACCAAGACTGGTGGTGTAGTGGACAGTGAGGAAGACTATCATGGCTTGCAGTGTGATCTGGACCAGGTGGGAAAATGGTTTTAGAATTGGAAAATGGAATTTAATGCAGACCAGTGTGAGTTGTTGCACTTTGGAATGACCTACCAGGGGAGGTCTTTCACAGTGACTGGTCGGGCACAGAGGAGTGTTGTGGAAGAAAGGGACCTGGGAATACAAGTCCTTAATTCACTGAAAGTGGTCTCACAGTTAGATAGAGACGGAAGGAAAGATTTTAGCTCACTGGCCTTCATGAACCAAATATTGACAATAGATGGATGTTATGTTGACTTGTAGAAGACATTGGTGAGGCCTAATTTGGAGTATTGAGTGAAGTTTTGGTCACCTACCTACAGGAAAGACGTAAAAGAGGTTCAGAGAAAATTCACAATGATGTTGCCAGGTCTGGAGGACTTGGGTTATAAGGAAAGATTGAACGGGTCAGGACTTTATTCCTTGGAATGCAGAAGATTGAGGGGAGATTTGACTGTGATAGAGGGGCATAGATAGTGTAAACGCAAGCTGGCTTTCTCCACTGAGTTTGGGTGGGACGACAACCAGAGGCCATGGGTTAAGGGTGAAAGGTGAAATGTTAAGGGGAACATGAGGGGAAACTTCTTCACACAGACGGTTATCCGGCTGTGGAATGAGCAGCCAGCACGAGTGGTGCATGCGAGCTCGATTTCAACATTCAAGAGGTTTGTGTTGGTACCTGGATGGTAGAGGTGTGGGAGTGGGCTGTTTAAATAGTTCAGCATAAACTAGAAGGCCCAAAGGACCTGTTTCTGTGTTCAACACGAGTGAGTCTGCAGATGCTAGAAATAGATAAAAAAACACGAAATGCTAGCAGAACTCAGCAGGCCAGACAGCACCTATGGGAGGAGGTAGTGACGACGTTTCGGGCCGAAACCCTTCATCAGGAGTGAAGTAACGTGGGATGGTCGGTGGGGGATAAGAAGTGGGGGGAGGGATAAAGTAGAGAGCTGGGAAGTAATAGGCTGGAGGGAAATGGGCTGGGGGAAGGTGGAGAATTATGGGAAATAAAAGAGAAAGAAAGGTAGGGCTGGGGGGAGAGATTATAGTGGGGGGGGGGGGAAGAGAGAGAAAGAGAACCAGACTATAATAATAGATAGGGATGGGCGTAAGGGTGGGGGCAGGGGTATCAACGGAGGTCAGTGAGTTGGATGTTCATGCAGGCAGGAAGAAGGCTACCTAGGCGGGAGATAAGGTATTGCTCCATTGACCTATGTGTGGCCTCATCTTGACGGTAGAGGAGGCCACGGACAGACATGAAAGGACTGTCTGGGGCCTGGGATGGTGGTGAGGGAAGAAGTGTGGGGGCAAGTGTAGCACTTCTTCCTTTTGCAGGGATGAGTGCCTGGAGGGAGGTCTGTGGGGAGGGATGGGGGGGATGAATGGACAAGGGAGTCGCGTAGGGAGCGATCCCTGTGGAAAGCCGAGCGTGGGGGGGAGGGGAAGATGTGGTTGGTGGTGGCATCACTTAGAAGGTGGTGGAAGTTACGTTGGATCTGTAGGCTGGTAGGGTGATAGGTGAGGACCAGGGGGACTCTATCCCTGGTGGGCTGGCGGGGGGATGGGGTGAGGGCAGAGGTGCGTGAAATACGGGAGACGCGATGGAGGGCAGAGTTGATAGTCGACGAAGGGAGGCCCCTTTCTTTAAAAAAGGAAGACATCTCCTTTGTCCTGGAATGAAAGGCCTCATCCTGAGAGCAGATGCGGCGGAGGCGGAGGAATTGAGAGAAAGGGATAGCATTGTTGAAGGAGACAGGGTGGGAGGAGGAATAGTCTAGGTAGCTGTGGGAGTTAGTAGGTTTGTAGTAGACGTCGGTGGATAGGGTGTCTCCAGAGATAGAAACAGAAAGATCTCGAAAGGGGAGGGAGGTGTCGGAAATAGACCAGGTGAATTTGAGGGTGGGGTGAAAGTTGGAGGCGAAGTTAATGAAGTCCCAGGCCCCAGGCAGTCCTTTCAAGTGAGGCACCCCTTCACCTGCGAGTCAACTGGGGTGATATACTGTATCCGGTTCTCTCGATGTGGCCATTTATACATTTGGGAGACCCACCGCAGACTGGGAGACAGTTTCGCCGAACACCGGCCCTCGGTCCTCCAGCAGTGGCGGGATCTCCCTGTGGCCACACACTTCAATTCCACAGACCACTCCCACTCCGACATGTCTGTCCATGGCCTCCTCTACCGTCAAGATGAGGCCACATGCAGGTCGATGGAGCAATACCTTATCTCCCGCCTGGGTAGCCTCCTTCCTGCCGGCATGAATGTCCAATTCACTGACCTCCGTTGATACCCCTGCCCCCCACCCTTACCCCCATCCCTATCTATTATTTTAGTCTGTTTCTGTGTTTTACATTTCTAGAAGAACCCGAAATATTACAAAAATTCACTCTAAGCCCTCTTAACAGCTGTGCGAACCAACCATTCATCTCAGCAGGAATTTTTTATATGGCGTTAAAACTGTGGGACTTTAAGTTAATAATACATAGAAGAAAATCCCAGCTGCACATCAAGAAAGACTATTTGCGTGAGACTGTATCATTTACTGTGAGACCAGGCACCCATGCAGCTCAGCAAGAGAAGGGAATAATACCAATGGAGAGTCAAACTGAGCGAGGGTACAAATTGGAGATGACAGAAATGCTCCATTCTTATAAAGACAGGAAGAGCATCAGGGAATTGATGGTCATTCCAGATACCAGCACTCTGCCCAGTCAGGAGATGATTTCTCTGTCCAACTTGGGTAGAACTTCACTGTAACAGTGTGATACCAGATAAAACCTTGGCAACTCAAGTAATCTCATCCAAAATGTTGTCCTAACCCCATTGATGGATTTTGTAAATCTTTTTACAGGTTAAAAACGAGAAGGAATTTGTCTCCAGCAATCTCAAACACAGCACGCCAGTTTTGCTGTTTCTGTCTAGATATTTAAGAAGTGGAGAAGTGATTCAATCGACCTTCCTTCCTGCTCAGACAGTGGGGAGGGATTCACTTGGTCATTTGACGAACTGGCACGCCCGTCATTTTACACAGGAGAAAGGCCATTCACCTGGTCAGACAGACGGAATGGTTTCACTTGGCTATCACAATTGAAGGTACATCAGCAAGTTCACACTGGGCAAGGCCATTCACCTGTTCTGTGTGTGAGAAAGGATTCAGTCAGTCTTCCCACCTGCAGACACAACAGTCAGTTCACACCAGGCAGAGGCTAGTCATCTGCTGAATTTCTGGGAAAGGATTCACTCTGTCATCTGACCTAATGGCTCACCAGCGAGTTCACACTGGGGAGAGGCCATTCATCTGCTCAGTCTGTGAGAAGAGATTCACTCACTCTTCCACCCTGTGGAAACACCAGCGAGTTCACACTAGGGAGAAGCCGTTCATCTGCTCAATCTGTGGGAAGAGATTCACTGAGTCATCCACCCTACTGGTACATCAGCGAGTTCACACTGGGGAGAAGCCATTCACCTGCTCAGAATGTGGGAAGAGATTCACTCAGTTAACCCACCTACAGAGTCATCAGCGAGTTCACACTGGGGAGAGGCCATTCACCTGCTCAGAATGTGGGAAAGGATTCACTGAGTTATCCAGCCTACAGAGACATCAGCGAGTTCGCACTGGGGAGAAGCCATTCACCTGCTCAGAATGTGGGAAGAGATTCACTCAGTCATCCACCCTGCAGAGTCACCATCGAGTTCACACTGGGGAGAGGCCATTCACCTGCTCAGAATGTGTGAAGAGATTCACTCGCTCTTCCAGCCTACAGAGACATGGGCAAGTTCACACTGGGGAGAAGCCGTTCATCTGCTGAGAATGTGGGAAGGGATTCCCTCAGTCATCCCAACTACTGGCACACCAGTCAATTCACAATGGGGAGTGGCCATTGTTATGAATCTCTCGGTTTTGTTTGTTGTGGACTATCATTTTAAGAGACAGAGAGAGAGAGAGAGAGATTAAAAAGGTGAATCAGTCTGACTTGCAGCTTGTTTAGTTTTAACCGAGGACACAGACACTCAGAGTCAGATGGAGATGAAGGAAGAAAAATGGAAGGATCGAAACCAGGGAAATAGGTGCCAAGGGTCACTGTTTGGAATTTTCCTGTGCCCACAAGGGTGGGTTAATTATCGATTCACCGTACATCGAATGTGTGGTTGTCACCTCGTTTGATCTATAGGAATGGATCTGATTTGGGGTATCCAATGAAGACCACTGATGTTTTAACCCTTGCCTGGGTGTGGTGTGGTAATTCACTTGATGATACCTCCTGTGACAAGTCACTTTCGGTGATAATTCGTATGTGGATTTGGAACGACAACAGATAAAATCTACAGCGACTGTTCTCTCGTTTTACCACAATGGAACCTGTGGATTTCAACATAATTGCCTTCTCTCGACATTTACCCTGGATTACAAATATCTCTCTCATCACCTATTCTGTGGTTGAACTGAACTTTCATACTTCACCATCTCAAGACTCCAAGCCTTGTTTCCCCCGAGCTCAATAGTTTGGGAGTTATATTTACACACATATATACACATGACACTGTTAACTTCTGATAATCTTCCTTAAGTTACTATATTATAAGTAGATTATATTAAAGATAGTTTTAGCATCAAAAACAGACTCCAGATGTAGTCTATTGCTGCTGGTTCGTTTCTAAAGCGTTACAATTCAGAATAAAATTGGGGCCTGCGTCCAGAATATGAACAGATTTGGGGGTGTATTGATTAATTATTGATTTCATTGGGGAAATTCCTTTTGATTTATTTGTTTGTGGAAAATCAGCAGCAATGGATGTTGATCGATGTCAGGAAGCACCAACCTCTGAGGCATTAGAAGATGTATTGAGTTGTTGAGTCTTGCTAGAAGGTTAAAACTTGCTACGGTGAAATCGACAATAAGGAGGGCACAGATGCAGAGGATAATAGCTGAACATTATGTATCTGAGGGTGTGTTTAAAGTGGAGGAGTTAGAGGTGTTTCCTGAAAGTAAACCTAGTGAGCTTGAGCTCCAGTACAAGTGAGAAAAATTAAAGCTGGAGGCTGCGGAAAGGCAGAGGCAGAAAAACAGAGGGAGGAAGCAGAAAGGCAGAGGCTGTTCGAGCTGGAAAAGATAGAGAGATTGCAGCAAAGGGGTCGAGTGTTAGACTCTGGTGATAAGTTGAGGCCAGTCAGGAAGTTAAATTGGTACCTCCATTTGACGAGGCAGAGGTTGATAAATACTTTCAGCATTTTGAGAAGGTTGCTCAGTGTTTAAAGTGGCCAAGAGAGGGTTGGTGTATTCTCTTACAAAGTGTAAATCAGGGGCAGTCTTAGCAAGCCGATTCTGCTTTGACAGTTGATGAAGCAGCTGATTATAGAACATAGAATAGTACAGCGCAGTACAGGCCCTTCGGCCCACAATGTTGTGCCAACCCTTAAACCCTGCTTCCCATATATCCCCCACTCACCTTAAATTTCTCCATATACCTGTCTAGTAGCCTTTTGAATTTCACTATATCTGCCTCCACCACGGACTCAGGCAGTGCATTCCACACACCAACCACTCTCTGAGTAAAAAAACCTTCCTCTAATATCCCCCTTGAACTTCCCACCCCTTACCTTAAGCTATGTCCTCTTGTATTCAGCAGTGGTGCCCTGGGGAAGAGGTGCTGGCTGTCCACTCTATCTATGCCTCTTAATATCTTGTATACCTCTATCATGTCTCCTTTCATCCTCCTTCTCTCCAGAAAGTAAAGCCCCAGCTCCCTTAATCTCTAGCTCCCTTAATCTCTGATCATAACGCATGCTGACTAAACCAGGCAGCATCCTGGTAAATCTCCACTGTACCCTTTCCAATGCTTCCACATCCTTCATATAGTGAGGCAACCAGAACTGGACACAATACTCCAAGTGTGGCCTAAACAGAGTTTTATAGAGCTGCATCATTATCTTGGGACTCTTAAACTCTGTCCCTCGACATATGAGAGCTAACACCCCATAAGCTTTCTTAACTAACCTATCTACCTATGAGGCAACTTTCAGGGATCTGTGGACATGAACCCCCAGACCCCTCTGCTCCTCCACACTACCAAGTATCCTGCCATTTACTTTGATTTTACCTTCCAAAGTGCACCGCCTCACACTTCTGAGCATAGAAGCAAAAAGTAGTAAGGTGGAAAGTAAAAGTGGCAGGCAGGCAAATCCAGGGCAAAAATCAAAAAGGGCCAGTTTTCAACATAATTGTATAAGGTCTAAGAGTGTTTAAAAACAAGGCTGAAGGCTCTGTGGGTCAATGCATGGAGCATTTGTAACAAGGTGAATGAATTGAATGTGCAGATAGTTATTAATGAATATGATATAGTTGGGATCAAAGAGACATGGCTCCCGGGTGAGCAAGGATGGGAGTTCAACATCCAGGGATATTCAATATTCAGGAGGGAAAGAAAAGGAGGTGGGGTAGCGTTGTTGGTTAGAGAGGGGAATTAGTGTAATAGAAAGGAAGGACATTAGCCTGGAGGATGTGAAATCGATATGGGTAGAGCTGCATAACACTACGGGGCATAAAATGCTGGTGGGAGTTGTGTACACGCCACCTAACAGTACTAGTGAGGTTGGGGATGGCATTAAACAGGAAATTAGAAATGCGTAAAATAAAGGAACAGCAGTTATAATGGGTGACTTCAATCCACATATAGATTGGGTGAACCGAATTGGTAAGGCTGCTGAGGAAAAGGATTTCTTGGAATGTATGTGGGATGGTTTTCTGAACCAACATGTCGAGGAACCAACTAGAGAGCAGGGCATTCTAGACGGTATTATTGAGCAATGAGAAAGGGTTAGTTAGCAATCTTGTCGTGCGAGGCCCCTTGGTTAAGAGTGACCATAATATGGTGGAATTCTTCATTAAGATGGAGAGTGACGTAGTTAATTCAGAAAAAAAAGGTTCTGAACTTAAAGAAGGGTAACCTTGAAGGTATGAGACAGAAATTAGCTAAGATAGACTGGCAAATGATACTTAAAGGGTTGACAGTGGATATGCAATGACAAGCATTTAAAGATCGCGTGGATGAACTACAACAAGTGTTCATCCCAGTTTGGCAAAAGAATAAACCAGGGAAGGTAGTGCACCCGTGTCTGACAAGGGAAATTAGGGATAGTATCAGTTCCAAAGAAGAAACATACAAATTAGCCAGAAAAGGTGGCATACCTGAGGACTGGGAGAAATTCAGAGTCCAGCAGAGGAGGACAAAGGGATTAATTAGGAAAGGGACAAAAGATTATGAGAGAAAGCTGGCAGGGAGCATAAAAACTGACTGTAAAATCTTTTATAGCCTTTTAAAGAAAACGATTGGTTAAGACAAATGTAGGTCCATTGCAGTCTGAAACAGGTGAATTGATCATGGGGAACAAGGACATGGCAGACCAATTGAATAACTACTTTGGTTCTGTCTTCACTAAGGAGGACACTAATAATCTTCTGGAAATAGTAGGGGACCGAGGGTCTAGTTAGATGGAGGAACTGAGGGAAATGCATGTTCGTAGGGAAGTGGTGTTAGCTAAATTGAAGGGATTAAAGGCAGATAACTCCCCTGGGCCAGATGGCCTGCATCCCAGAGTGCTTAAGGAAGTAGCCTAAGAAACAGTGGATGCATTAGTGATAATTTTTCAAAACTCTTTAGATTCTGGATCATTTCCTGAGGATTGGAGGGTGGCTAATTTAACCCCACTTCTTAAAAAAGGAGGGAGAGAGAAATCGAGGAATTGTAGACTGGTTAGCCTGATATCGGTGGTGGGGAAAATGCTAGTCAGTTATTAAAGATGTGATAACAGCACATTTGGAAAGAGGTGAAATCATCGGACAAAGTCAGCATGGATTTGTGAAAGGTAAATCATGTCTGACAAATCTTATAGAATTTTTTGAGGATGTAACTAGTAGAGTGGATATGGGAGATCCAGTGGATGTGTTATATTTGGATTTTCAAAAGGGTTTTGACAAGGTCCCACACAGGAGATTAGTGTGCAAATTTAAAGCACACGGTATTGGGGGTATGGTATTGATGTGGATAGAGAATTGTTTGGCAGACAGGAAGCAAAGAGTGGGAATAAACGGGACCATTTCAGAATGGCAGGCAGTGACTAGTGGGGTATTGCAAGGCTCATTGGTGGGACCCCAGTTGTTTACAATATTTATTAATGATTTAGACGAGGGAATTAAATGCAGCATCTCCAAGTTTGCAGATGACACGAAGCTGGGCGGCGGAGTTAGCTTCGAGGAGGATGCTAAGAGGATGCAGGGTGACTTGGATAGGTTAGGTGAGTGGGCAGATTCATGGCAGATGCAATTTAATGTGAATAAATATGAGGTTCTCCACTTTGGTGGCAAGAGCAGAAAAACAGATTATTATCTGAATGGTGGCCAATTAGGAAAAGGGGAGTCATTGTGTTATTGTACACCAGTCATTGAAAGTTGGCATGCAGGTACAGCAGGCGGTGAAAAAGGCAAATGGTATGTTGGCATTCGTAGCACAAGGATTCAAGTACAGGAGGAGGAAAGTTCTACTGCAGTTGTACAAGGCCTTGGTGAGACCACACCTGGAATATTGTGTTCAGTTTTGGTCCCCTAATCTGAGGACAGACATTCTTGCCATAGAGGGAGTACAAAGAACGTTCATCAGATTGATTCCTGGGATGGCAGGACTTTCATATGAGGAAAGACTAGGCTAATACTCGCTGGAATATAGAAGATTGAGGGGGGATCTTATTGAAACGTGTAAAATTCTAATGGGATCGGACAGGCTAGATGCTGGAAGATTGTTCCCAATGTTGGAGAAGTCGAGAACGAGGGGTCACAGTTTAAGGATAAAGGGGTAGCATTTTGGGACAGAGATGAGGAAAAAGTTCTTCACACAGAGAGTGGTGAATCTGGAATTCTCTGCCACAGGAACAGTTGAGGCCAGTTCATTGGCTATATTTATGAGGGAGTTAGATATGGCCCTTGTGGCTAAAGGGATCAGGGTATGGAGAGAAAGCAGGTACAGAGTTCTGAGTTGAATGATTAGCCATGATCATACGGAATAGCGATGCAGGCCTCAAAGGGCTGAATGGCCTACTCCTGCACCTATTTTCTGTGTTTCTATCATCCGAACATCAATTTCCTAATCATTCTGCATCACTTATTAATTCCTTTTTAATTGATTATGGCTTAATTGAAATTTGGAGGCTTATGCATCCTAGTGATAGAGAATACTCTTTTTTTCTCACATGTTCATAATAAATATTCGAGAATCGACTATTTTATAGTCGACCCTCGATTTCTATTTAATGTTCAGAAATGTGAACATGATGCAATTGTTATCTCTGATCATACTCCTTTAAACCTAATAATTGAACTGAAAGATGTTGCTTCTACCAGACCACTTTGTTGTTTTCCAGAACATTTGTCAACGAGGTTCTGGATTTGTTGAGTTTATTGAAACTCAGATAAAAGAGTTTTTTCTCTTTAATAATACAGGAAACGTCTCAAAGTTAGTAATTTGGGATACATTATTTAGGTGGTCAGATTATTTCATATATAGCTAAACTGAAGAAACAGACAAGAATGGAATTAGATAAAATCTCTAATACAAATTAAAGAATTAGATAACATCAGTGCTACCTCTCCAAATGTTGCTTTGTTTAGAAGAAGAGTTGAAGTACAATCATAGTATAATTTATTACTAACATATCCTATTGAAGGATATTTGCTTAAATTGTAAAGTCAGTTTTATATTTTTGGGGATAAAAATACTAAGCACTTAGCTTCCCAATTAATGGCAGCTGTAGCTAAAAGACAAATTTTAAAGATTTGTAAAAATAATGGAGATATATCAGGTAATGATATAGACATCAATAATATTTTTCAGGATATTTATTCTGATCTTTATAGATCTCAACTTCCTGCAGATTCCTCCAAAATGAAGGATTTTTTTTACATAAGATTAAATTTCCTCAAATTACTGTTGAAGATCAACAGATGCCTGATGCTTCAATTATTGAGCATGGAATTCAGAAAGCTATGTTGTTAATGCAGTCAGGTAAAGCTCCTGGATTTGATGTGTATTTGGTAGGATTTTACATAAATATTGAAAGGTTACTTTCTCCTTACCTGTTGGAAATACAAATGAATCCTTTGAGAAGGGTAGTTTACCTTCTTTTTATGAAGCTTCTATTTCTTTAATCCTTAAGAAAGATAAAAATCCTACTGAATGTTCATCATATAGACCTATTTCGTTAGTAAATATGGATTCAAAAACTCTGTCTAAGATAATGGCTAACCACTTGGAAAATATTTTAACTAAAATTATCTCGATGGATCAAACAGGCTTTATTAAAGGTCGTTACTGTTTCTCCAATGTTCGGAGATTGATGAACATTATATATTCATCACTATCTAAGGAACCCCAATGTGTTATCTCTTTCGATGCAGAATAGGCATTTGATAGAGTTGAGTGGTCATATTTGTTTAAAGTTTTAGAAAAAAATTGGTTTTGGTAATAATTTCAATAGGTGGATTCAAATGATTTATGAGAATCCTATTGCCACAGTTATTACTAATAATTTCAGGTCCTTTTTTCACTTTCACGTGGCACAAGCCAGGGTTTTCCATTAAGCCCTTCATTATTTAATCTTGTACTGGAGCCTTTGGCCATAAAACTCTGTGAAGCTAAAAATACTCATGGTATTTCTATGAATTGAACCATACATAAGATTTCTCTTTACACAGATGATCTTTTGGTTTTTATTTCGAGCCCTGTGGAATCAATTCCTAAACTTTGGAAACACCGAAAGATTTTGGTAAATTTTCAGGATATAAACTTAACTTCAATAAAAGGGAATTGTTTCCATTAAATGCCCCTGTGTTTATATATAATGATATTCCATTTAGAATTGTTCATTCTTTTAAATATTTAGGTGTTATAATTACAAATAATATAAAGATCTTTATAAAGCTAATGTAGTTCCTTTAATGGACTCCATGAATCAGCTATTTTCTGGATGTAATCCACTTACTCTTTCTTTAATAGGTCGTAACCATGCCGTGAAAATGATTTTTTTACCTAGATTTTTATATATTTTTCAAAATATTCCTATCTTTTTAAATAAAATGAATTTGATCAAACTTACTCACTTATTTTGTCCTTTATTTGGAACAATAAAGGACCAAGAGTTAATAAGTATCATTTTAAAAAATCTTAAAACAGATGGTGGACTTGCACTTCCTAATTTAAGACTGTATTATTGGGCTGTTAATAGTCGACAATTATGTTTTTGGCTATATTGGCTTGATAAGAGCCCAAAACCAGGTTGGATTGATTTGGAATTGTAAGCTGTCAAACAATTTCATTTAACCTCATTATTAGGAGCTCCATTACCTTTACAGCTCTCTAAATTTCCAAATTTAAATCTCTACCCTGTTATTAAACAGTCCTTATGGATTTTGTTTCAGTTTTGCAATTTTTAAAATTTTAAACAACTTAAATTGTCTGGTTCTTTATATTGATTTTTTTTATTTAAACCTTCAATAACTGATCCTATTTTTCTCCTGTGGAGAAATAAGGGGATCTGTTCTTTTGCAGATTTATTTTGTGATGGCCGATTGATGACTTTTGAAGAGTTAATTAACAAATATCCTCTCTCTCATACACACTTCCTGCAATATTTTCAGGTTAGACATTTTTTACAACAATACTTATCTAAGTTTCTATATATGGAAGAATCTGATTTGTTGGATACAATTTTGAATTTGAATCCCATAGTAAGAGGTTCCATTGGTAGAATTTATAATTTATGTTTACTATAAAAAGATATCCTCTCACTAAAGATTAAACAAGATTGTGAGAGAGAACTTAATATGACCTTTGTTAATGAAGATTGCTTGTGAGTTCTGAAAATAGCAAATTCTTCTTCGATATGTGCCAATCACAGTTTAATTCAATTTAAAATTGTTCACCGTTATTATTTAACCAAGGTGAGATATCCAAAATATTTCCTAACATAGACAATTACTGTGATAGGTGTAAAACTAAAATAGCCACTTTGTCACATATATTCTGGTCATGTTCTTCATTAAAATCTTTTTGGAAATCTTTGTTTTCTACAATTTCTAAAGCTCTGAAAATTAATTTACAACCTAATACATTGACTGCTCTAATTGGAATATTTCCACATCATATTCAGGGTATTGCATCTTCACATCAACATGTAATTGCATTTGTTACATTGTTGGCAAGAAGGGCTATTTTATTAAAGTGGAAAGATACCTCTGTCCCTACATTAATTCAATGGTTTTCTCAAGTAATGTTATATCTCGGTTTGAAAAAAAAAATGGAAGTAGAAATTGTGATCCTTGATTCGATTTTAAGAGAAGATGGAGCTGTTTTGCCAAATTATTTAATTTGAATTATTTTATATGGTTTCCTTCCAATTTCATTTTATATAAGGATGAATTGGCAGTTAATGATTCATTTTCTTTATATATATATATATAAAAAGATATCTCTCTCTCTCAGAAAAAGAATCATTAACTGCCAATTCATATGATGGTAAGATGTATTGCCTTGGGAGTTGATTCCTAATGTTTTTTTTTTCTGTTTTTCCTTTTTTTGTAGTTAGTAGGGTTTCTTTTTTTTTTAGTTAGTTGGGGTTCTCCTTTTTTCCTTATTTTCCTTATATTAAAGTATATATATATATATATATATATATATATATATTCATTTTCATTTATTTTGATAAACTTTTTTTCTTCAGCTTTATTAATTGTATATATCAACTTGTTGAAGTTTTGTATCATTTTATAGCTGTAGAAGATTATGCATCAATAAAAAGATTCTGAAAATGAAAATGAAGATTCATTATTTTTGTTAAAGGATTTATGATTTAATCATGATGGCATGAAGTCGATCTGGTATTGAATTGAGAAGCGGCAAGACCTTTCCTGAAATGGAACAAACAGAACCAATAAAGAAATCGGAGAAATCTGTTGCTTTCGCAAAAATACATGATATGAAACTTGAATTTGGTTCGCTCACGGATGACGGATGCTAACGGAAAGATTGACAAATCTATCTCTGCTGTTCAAGAATCTCTGAAGAATTTGGACTTTCAATTTCAGATGTTCAAACAGACTATGCATCGAATTGAGATGGAACAGTAACTATTCAGGCAAACAATTATCGAATAAGAATTGAAGATGTCAACTATGGAAAAGGAAGTTAATGAAGTCACATTGGACTTATCAAGAACAAAGAGAAAAAAAAATGATTGATTTAGACAGCAGAGCGCGCCGGAGGAAGTTTTGGGTTTGCCTGAAAATACTGAAACTGGTGACCTGTTAAATTTCTTCTGAGATATGCTGCATTCACTTTTTAGTGAGATCCTTGAAGTGAACCCTTTACTCAACAGAGCACATAGAATTCCGAGATTTCGGCATTTATCTGAATTACGTCCACGACCACTCAAACTTTTCTTGCATTGTTATACAAGCAAAAAAGCTATACTCCGAGAGGCTAGAAAAAGAGGACAACTAATCTACAATTCAACTGAAATTGGTATAGTGGAAGATTTTGCTCCTGAGATTTTTGCCGAAAGAAGGAAATACCGGGAAGTGATGTTTTTTCTTTCTCAATAATAGAAATTTTGAGACTTTTTTAAAAATATGAATTGTTACGAAGAGTTGTGGTTCCTTTTTTATGTTAGCTCAATATTATACTATACATGATTTTGACAGTGCATATTCCTTTGTACTTTTATTGAAATATATATTTGATATAACTTCTCTGACTTGTATCTATCCTTATATTTTGTTTAAATCAGTAAAAAAAGATTGAAAATGTACAAGAAATTGGTGAGGCCTAATTTGGAGTATTGTGTGCAGTTTTGGTCACCAACCTGCAGGAAAGATAGAACATAGAATAGTACAGCACATTACAGGCCCTTCGGCCCACAATGTTGTGCCGACCCTCAAACCCTGCCTCCCATATAACCCTCCACCTTAAATTCCTCCATATACCTGACTAGTAGTCTCTTAAACTTCACTAGTGTATCTGCCTCCACCACTGACTCAGACAGTGCATTCCACGCACCAACGATTCTCTGAGTGAAAAACCTTCCTCTATTATCCCCCTTGAACTTCCCTCCCTTTACCTTAAAGCCATGTCCTCTTGTACTGAGCAGTGGTGCCCTGGGGAAGAGGCGCTGGCTGTCCACTCTGTCTATTCCTCTTAGTATCTTGTACACCTCTATCATGTCTCCTCTCATCCTCCTTCTCTCCAAAGAGTAAAGCCCTAGCTCCCTTAATCTCTGATCATAATCCATACTCTTTAAACCAGGCAGCATCCTGGTAAATCTCCTCTGTACACTTTGCAATGCTTCCACATCCTCCCTATAGTGAGGCGACCAGAACTGGGCACCGTACTCCAAGTGTGGCCTAACTAGAGTTTTATAGAGCTGCATCGTTATATCGCGTCTCTTAAACTCGATCCCTCGAGTTATGAAGAGTTTCAAAAGATATAAAGACTTTGAAAGAGTTCAGAGAAAATTCGCAAGGATGTTGCCAGGTCTGGAAGACTTGGGTTATAAGGAGAGATTGAACAGGTCAGGACTTTATTCCTTGGAATGTTAGAGATTGAGGTAGATTTCATTGTGATAGAGGGGCATGGACAGTGTAAATGCAAGCTGGCTTTTTCCACTGAGTTTGGGTGGGACTGCAACCAGTTGCCAGGGGTTAATGGTGAAAGGTGAAATGTTAAGGGGAACATGAGGAGAAACTTCTTCACCCAGACGGTCATCCGGGTGTGGAATGAGCAGCCAGCACAAGTGGTGCATGCAAGCTCGATTTCAACATTTAAGAGGTTTGTATAGATATCTGGATGGTAGGGATATGGGAACAGAAAGTTTAAATAGCTTGGCACCATCTAGATGGGCCAAAGGGCCTGTTTCTGTGTTGAATTTTTCTACACAGAACCTTAAATAATACTAATATTCACTCTAATTCATTTTAGCAGCTGTGCAGACCAACCATACATCTGAGTTGGAGATATCTGCATGGCGTTAAAGTTGTGATACTTTAAGTTAACAGTACATAACAGAAAATCCCATCTGCACGTTAACAAAGGCTATTTGCGTCAGAGTGTTCAGTTACTGTGGGGACAGGCACCCATGCAACTCAGTGGGAACAGGGAATAATACCAATGGAGAGAGTCAAACTGAGCCAGGTCACAGACTGGAGATGGCACAAATGCCCCATTTTTATGGAGACAGGAAGAGCATCAGACAGTTTGATGGTCATTCCAGATACCAGCACTCTGCCCAGTCAGGAGATGATTTCTCTGTCCAACTTGGCTTCAACCTCATTGTAACAGTGTGATGTCAGATCACACATTGGCAACTCAAGTGATCTCATCTGATCAGTCCTTCACCCACTGATGGATTTTTTATATATTTTTACAGGTTAAATCTGACAATGAATTTGTCTATGGGAATTCAAACGCAACACACCAGTTTTGTTGTCTCTGTCTGGATATTTAAGAAGTGGAGCAAGGGATCCAGACTTTGGGGAGGGATTTACTCGGTCATCTGACTGACTGGCACGCACGTCATTTTACATAGAGGAGAGACCATTAACCTGCTCAGACAATGGGAATGAATTCACTTGGTCATCTCATCTGAAGGTACATCAGCGAGTTCACACTGGGGAGCGGCCATTCACCTGCTCGGACTGTGAGAAGAGATTCACTCACTCTTCCACCCTATGGAAATATCAGCGAGTTCACACTGGGGAGAGGCCGTTTAAATGCTCAGACTGTGGGAAGGGATTCACTCTGTGATCCTCCCTATTAGCGCACCAGTCAGTTCACACTGGGGACAGGTCGTTCACCTGCTCAGACTATGGGAAGGAATTCACTCAATCATCCAATCTACAGAGTCATCAGCGAGGTCACACTGGGGAGAAGCCGTTCATTTGATGTGAATGTGGGAAGGCATTCACAAGGTCATCTCATCTACTGAAACACCAGCGAGTTCACACTGGTTAGAGGCCGATCACCTGCTCAGACTTCGGGAAGAGATTCTCTCAGTCATCTCCACCAAATGAGCATCACTGAGTTCACACTGGGAAGTGACTGTTCACCTGCTGTGAGTGTGGAAGGGATTCTCTCAGTAATTAACCTTGTGGCACAATTAACCTTGTGGTTCACAATAGGAAGAAAGTTTCAATGAGCTGCATGCTGGATATTTGTCCATCACCGTTGCTAAATGCAATTTCGAGAGTGACTGTCGGTTGAACTCTGCAACTATTGCTGCTGCTCACCAAACCCAGTTATGCACCCTGGTCACTGGGCATGGGAGGAGTTTCTTCTGCTGCATATTCACCTTTAATGAGACTGGAGTTTAATATTCTGGATCTGAGACAAATAAATCAGTTCCATTCTAAACTCTGTCTCCGGTACTAAGTGAATTTATAACACACCTAGTGTACAGTAGAGGGTCAACTCAGTTCAGCTGAACCCTGCCAGTGATTCTGTTCCATGACAGTCCTTTAAATCCTCCCCTGTTGTTCCCCTTTCGCTCTCTCTGTGGTGATGGGTTCCAAACAGTCACCACTCTGTGGGTGAAGAGGTTTCCCTTGAATTTCCTGCAGACTGAAGAAGTTGAGCTGACTGTAGTTCTGTCTGAGATGTTCTTCGCCCCTCTCATCTCTGGGTTGAGGAAGAATGACTTTGGGAGTTTACCTCCTTAATCACGGCTCATTTCCAGATTATGGGTCACTTTCCCTGCTTCTGAAGGGTTGTTAGAAAACACCACTGTCCTCTAATGACTGAAAGCAGAATGGGAAACCATTAGCTGGATGTCCAACGGAGCAGGGTTAGAAACCAGAGGCAGGTCCGCACAGAGCAGAGTTTGGGGCTCTGGATAATGGTCGGGTGATGAGGAGAAGGGAATCAGCAGTGGGGCGTGGCAACAAATGACAGAGTGGCAACATTTGGAAGATGATTGACGGAGAAAATAATTTCGTTGTCTGACTCATGACACAATACCTGTGAAGAGGTGCTCCACTGGTCGAGGAACGTGTGTGTGTGTGTTGGGAATAGTTTTATCTATTGAGGGAGTTGTTCCTGCTTGTTTATCCGGTAATGTTGTATCTGGGTGGTTATTATGGGTTGTCCTATCAGAAATAATGTATTATCATGTAATTTGTAAGATTTTGACTCTAAAACTGGATCAGGCTTGAATTTATGGTGGCTTTTTGAAGTGATGGAGGTCATTCATGAGTTTGTATTTTAAAGATTTTGGTGAATGATATTTGCCATTTGATTGTACTTTTGTAAGTAATTGGACTGAGTTAAACTGCTGCAGGATCCTGGATTGTGTTGGATTGTGTCTGGTTTCTCTTGGCATTTTGTGCACTTACTGCCTTGTTTGTTTGTATTTCATGTATTTTTGATTTTTTTAACATTTTGTTAACCATCTTGTCCTGTATTTCTGTAAGGAATGTCTCTCTTTCTGGGAACAGGTTTCCAACTCTCAGTCAGGTGCTCGATGCTTCCTTGTCACCATCTAGTCTGCTTCACATCGTTGGGATGTCTCCCATGGAGGGTCATACTCATTCCACTGGTTAATGTTTTCTTCCATAGTGATGACTCATTTTTCTGAGTTGGCCTCTCATTTACGTGTTCTGGACTGTATTTCTTATCACGATTGCATATCCACACATGGAGTGCGGAATCCTATTCATGTTTGTTGAAAATATATACTTAGAAGTTTCATCTGACTGTTGTGTGATTTTTTTTTCATGTGTTGTTATGTTCCCCAGTAACCGGGTGACTTACCAGCAAAGATAGAGAAGTATCTTTGATTTATGATTTATGATTTATCTTCCTCCTTCTGTCCAAAGTCTAAGTGGGTTTGAGTGTAAGTAGTCTTTTCTAAAGTTGCTATTTATCTTTGTAAATTTGCTGATTGAAATGGGACCAAGATATTTTTATTAAAGAAAAATCAATGTCGGTATTGATGAAGGTGTTTATTGCATTTGTTGTATTTGTTAACTATTGTGCTCTGTTTGACAGGGTTTTTTTAAGCCTTGAACTAAATTTTGTCAAAGGTTTTCCCAGATACGTGGGAATCAAGAGTCCCGGTGAAGGGTCTTGGCCTGAAATGTTGATTCCCATCCATAGATGCTGCCTGACATGCTGAGCTCCTCCAGCACTTTGTGTGTAGTTCTCTAGATTTCTAGCATCTTCAGGTCCTCTTGTTTCCCAGATACTTATGTTTCTTGAAAGAACAAGCGAAGATCAAGCTGCTATTGGGGTTGCGTGGCTCTGTTGGTAAAATATTAAATACAATCATTGGAAAGAGGTGGCATGGGGTTGGAAGGTGTAGAAACTCCTTGGGTAGAATTAACGAGCAGCAAATGTAAATAAAATCCCTGATGGGAATTGTATAGAGACCTCCAAACAATAGTAAGAATGAGGTCCACAAATTACATTGGGAAATAGAAAATGCGTGCCAAAAGGGCAATGTTACAATGGTCATGGAGGATTGTCATGCAGGTGATTAGGAAAATTAGGATGGTGTTGGTCTCAAGAGGAGGAATTCCTAGAATGCCTACAAGATGCTTTTTTTTTGGAGCAGCTCGTGGTTGAGCCCACTTGGGGATCAGCTATTCAGGATTGTGTGTTGTAATGAACCTGAATTAATTCGGTCACTTAAGTTCAAGGAACCCTTAGAGACGTTATCTTAATATGATCAAATTCACCCTAACATTAGAGAAGGAGAAACTAAAGTCAGATGTGGAATAAAGAGAATTAGAGATGCACGAGAGAAAAATTGGTCAAAATTGATTTGAAAAGAACACTTGCAGGGTAAAAACAGAACAGCAACGGCTGGAATTTCTGGAAGAAATTCGGAAGGCACAGGATATATACATCAGAAGGAGGAAGAGGAATTCTAAAGGTAAGGTGACAAAACCGTGGCTGATAAGAGAAATAAAGACAACATGAAAACCAAAGAGAGGGCTTAGAGCAAAAATTACTCGGAAGCTAGATGATTGGGAAGCTTTTAAAAACCAACAGAATGCAACTAAAATAATTAAGAAGGAAAAGATGGAATACGTAGGTGAGCTAGCCAGTAATATTCAAGAGGATGCCATATTTTTCTTCAGGTACATATAGTGTTAAAGAGAGGCGGAAGTGGATACCAGACCACTGTAAAATGATGCTGGAGAGGTAGTAATGTGGTGGGGGTGCATGGGAATGGCAGATGAACTGAATAAGTATTGTACATCACTCTTATCACTCTGCCAGGAATACGGAAGTCCCAGATGTCAGTGGTCAGAATGTGTAAAGTAACGTTACTCAGGGGAAGGTTTTTGGGAAACACAAAGGTCTGAAGTTAAATAGTTCACCAGGACCGGATGGTGTACACTCCAGAGATCTGAAAGAGGTGGCTGAGGAGATGTGGAGGTATTAGCAATGAACTTTTGAGAATCGTTAAGGAAATTATATCCTGAGAAGATTCTTCCTTCATTACTCCCATTCTCCCAGTTTCACCTGTCATCTACCACTTCTTCCATCCCTCTCACCCCCACACTTCTTCCTCTGACGTCTCATCTTTTTTTCCCTGTCCTGATGAAGGGTCTCGGCCCGAAACGTCGACTGTTTACTATTTCCCATATACGCTGCCTGGCCTCTTAGGTTCCTCCAGCATTTTGTGTTTGTGTTGCTTGGATTTCCAGCATCCACAGATTTTCTCCTGTTTTTGATAAAACAAAAGCAGAATCACGTAATATTGCAAGAAAAAAGTGGGAAGTTAGAGGATTGGAAATTACATAACCAACAGGAGACAACGGAAAAAAGACACACAGGAGAGACAAGATGAAAAATTAAAGTAAGTGAGCCAATAATATCAGTTATCAAGAGCTGTTCATACATACAAATAGTAAAAGAGGGCGAGTTGATATTGTACCGCTGGAAGATGATGCTGCCGATCGAGCAAAGAAATAGCGGCCGAACGTAGCAAGTATTTTGTGTCATTCTTCACTGTATAAGACCATACGACATAGGAGCAGAAATTAGGCCATTCAGCCCGTCAAGCCTGCTCTGCCATTCTATCATGGCTGATCTCGGTTCTCACTCAACCCCATGCACCTACCTCCTCGGCATATCCTGTAATGCCCTGACTGATCAGCAAGTTTCTGGATTCTGCCTTAAATGTACCCACAGATGTGGCCCTCACCGCCGTCTGTGTCAGAGAATTCCACAGATTCACTGCTCTCTGACTGAATAAGATTCTTTATAACTAATCTGAAAGGTCGCTCCTCAGTTTTGAGGCTGTGTCCTCTGTTATGGCTATCCCCAACATACGAAAAGACCAGTCCTCATCCACCCTTTCTAGACTTTTCCCACATTCGGTGGGTTTCAGTGAGATTTGCCACCCCACCACCCGCATTCATTAAACTTGTCAGTGCAGGAGTACAGGGCCAAGGCTGGCAAACGCTCCTCATAACTTAACCCCTTCATTCCCGGAATCATCATCCTGAACATCCTCTGGACTCTCTGCAACGACAGCACACGTTTTCCGAGATATGGGTCCCAAATGATTTAAGTGTGGCCTAATAAGGTCTTATAAACTCCCGGCATTATCTCCTTGCTTATATCTTCCACTTCACTCTAAATAAATGCCAGTATTGCATTTGCCTTCTTTACATAGGCTCATCCTGTAAATTAACCTTCTGGGAGTCTTGCCCGAGGACTCATATTTTCTTCTGTACTTCTGTTGCTTGAACCTTCTTCCCAATCTGATAATTGTTCACTATTGTTCATTTTGCCAGAAAGCACCATCGTACATTTCCCAATATTGTATTCCATCTGCCACATTTTTGCCCATTCTTCACATTTGCCCGTGTCCTGCCGCAATCACATTGCTTCCTCAGCCCTATCAACGCCTCCACCTATCTTTCACAAATTTGTCCCATAGCCCGAACACCTATCCACGTCCGGATTACTCGGTTGTGTCAATCATAATTTTTCAACAGTGCTAACCAGGATCTAATTCTAACTTCGCTTATGTTTTTGTTTCTCTGATTGGTCCAACCACAAAAGTTACCGGTAAAAGGAATCACCTATCTAGTATATCCACTTTCCAACCAGACCTGATCATCCGGGGAGACTGAGGGCACCAGCGGATCTCCCAAGAATTTCTTCACTTATTCAATCTTCTGGTTTTTAATGTGGAATCCTGCCGGACAGATCTTCTGAAAATTGTTAAAGAAGTTACACGCAGGTTAGATTCAGGAGAATCGTTGGATTTGTGTACTTGGATTTTCAGAAGGCCTTTGAGATGGTTCCGCTCATGAGGCTGTTTAACCAGTTAATATTCAATGACATAAGACCATAATTGTAGGAGTGGAATTAAACCATTTGTTACACCGAGTGTGCTTCGCCATTCCATCATGGCTGATCCAATTTTCCTTTCAGCTCCAGTCTTCTGTCTTCCACCCACATCCACTCATGTCCTGAACAATCAGGAATCTGTCACACTGTGCATTAAATATACAGAAACACATTTGTCTGCACTGATGACAGTGGTAAAGAATTCCACTGATTCACCACTCTCTGGCTGAAGGAATTCTTCCTCATTATTTTAAAAGGATTGCCTTCCATAACATC
The DNA here is from genome assembly GCF_048418815.1 of Hemitrygon akajei. Classification (NCBI taxonomy): domain Eukaryota; kingdom Metazoa; phylum Chordata; class Chondrichthyes; order Myliobatiformes; family Dasyatidae; genus Hemitrygon; species Hemitrygon akajei. The sequence continues at coordinate 1,469,245 of NW_027331933.1, forward strand.
CTCTCCACACCCACTCTATCAAGGCCTTTCACTATTCCATAGTTTTCAATGAGGCTACTCCTAATTTTTCTGAATTCCAGTGAATACAGACCCAAAGCCATCAAACATTTTTCAGACGGCACGCCATCCAATCTTGCAATCACTTTCGTGAAACTGATCTGAGCCATCTCCAGTCAAACAAGGGGCCGGAAACAGCTCATTACACTCCAGGTGAGACCCCACCAGTTCTTTATAAAGTGTCCGCATTATCTTCTTGCTTTTATATTCTGGTTCTCTGGAAATCCACGCTGACATTGCACGCCTTCTTCACCGCAGACTCAACCTGCAAATTCCCCTTTATGGACTGCTACACAGGACCTCCCGTGTCCCTTTCCCCCTGAGTTTCTGTTTGTATTTTCCCTCCGTTTAGAAAAGAATCAATGCTTTCATTTCCCCTACCAATGTGCATGACCAGAGACGGTACTAACTTCCATCTGCCATTTCTTTACCCATTCTCTTAATTTATGTCGGTGCTTCTGTAGCCTCTCTACTTACACAAAGCTCCCTGCCCATCCACCTCTCTTCATATCGCCTGCAAACATTGCAAATAAAAGCGATAAATTCCATCATTGAAATCATTGGCATAAAACGTAAGAAGAATCGGTCTCAACATGGAGCCCTGTGGAACCCCACTCTTCACCAGCAACCATCTTTTCGATTATTTGACACTTGTCCCAGGTTTATGGAAACTTAGTCGGCTGTGTACGTTCACGTGCTGATTTAGCTCAGACAATAAAGGCACTTATCAATAAATACAAACTCCTTCTGTACCTAACTGATCATTATTGCTGATGGGTAATCCTTGTAACACATTCTTTCAATTGTGACAGCTACATCTGACATCATCCGAAAGTCAGCACATAGCAGCATTAAACAATGAGGCCGACACAGCAATACTGATGTCAGTCTCCATAACGCCATGATAGTTCACACGAATAGAGTGGCTGGAAAGTTCACACGAATTGAGAAGTAGGTGTGTGAGGTTTGCTCGGGCCTCAGGGTTTAGCAGCCGGAGCTGAGAGCAAAAGGAAAAAAAATACCATTGATAATAATTTACCTGTTTAAAAGCAGGATATATAATTGTAGCATCATGCATCCCACAGCTATTCGACACTCACTTAGATAATCACAATATAATTACAGAAGAGCAGAAAGTATGCCGTGAGGGTGTGAAAATATGTACAGATAACTGATGATAGATTCTGTAATTCTAAATCAAGCCCGAATGAATATGTGAAAGCTTTCATGTTGTTATGTTGACTACCAAAAATCATTCAATTCTGTCCCACACTAGAGAAACATGTCATTTGGACTGGACAACCACAGAACATTATACATAATGAAAGGTGCAATAGAGCGAGTAGAGCAGCAAGGTCCAATACTCCCGATGGATGGAAATGAAACAGATAAACACCTGGGATATCAAAATGCAAACGAATTGGATCATAGTGTGATAAATGGAAATAAATCACTTCAGGGCTTAAGAAAATGCGCCAGAAAGAGCTCAATAGTGAAAATATTACAAAGGCAACACATAGGTTTGCTGCAAATACATTATATTTGTTTGTCAAAACCTATCTGGAAAACTGATAAAGAAAAATTACAACTGAAATGAAAATTTTAGAAAACACTACATGCACTTGAGAGCAGGTACCTCGGACAGAGGCGGAAGAGAATTAACACACGTAATAAGTTTATACACCACCCAGATGAAACTCAGAAAGGTAACTTTTCATCAAGGAAGACAAGCTTTAGTAATCAACGCGAACATGTGGAATTCTGATATGGAGACCACACCATTAAACTTAAATGAAAGTACAATATGATAGATAGATAGATAGATAGATAGATAGATAGATAGATAGATAGATAGATAGATAGATAGATAGATAGATAGATAGATAGATAGATAGATAGATAGATAGATAGATAGATACTTTATTCATCCCCATGTGGAAATTCAACCTTTTTTTCCAATGTCCCATACACTTGTTGTAGCAAAATCTAATTACATACAATACTTAACTCAGTAAGAATATGATATGCATCTAAATCACTGACTCAAAAAGCATTAGTAATAGCTTAAAAAAATTCTTAAGTCCTGGCAGTTGAATTGTAAAGCCTTATGGCATTGGGGAGTATTGACGTCTTCATCCTGTCTGAGGAGCATTGCATCGATAGTAACCTGTCGCTGAAACTGCTTCTCTGTCTCTGGATGGTGCTATGTAGAGGATGTTCAGGGTTATCCATAATTGACCGTAGCCTACTCAGCGCCCTTAGCTCAGCCACCGATGTTAAACTCTCCAGTACTTTGCCCACGACAGAGCTCGCCTTCCTTACCAGCTTATTAAGACGTGAGGCGTCCCTCTTCTTAATGCTTCCTCCCCAACACGCCACTACAAAGAAGAGGGCGCTCTCCACAACTGACCTATAGAACATCTTCAGCATCTCACTGCAGAGATTGAATGACGCCAACCTTCTAAGGAAGTACAGTCGACTCTGTGCCTTCCTGCACAAGGCATCTGTGTTGGCAGTCCAGTCTAGCTTCTCGTCTAACTGTACTCCCAGATACTTGTATCTGGGAATATAGGGAAAATAATAAAATTGTCACTTCAGAACTGAAAGTTATCCGATGGAAGAACATGACCTTCCACGGAGGACATCCCCAAGATCTGAACAGAGTCGATGTCGACAAGGAAACGTCGAAGGTTTGGCTCAGAGTTGGAGTCCTTTTCCCAGGAACGGGGCAACACAAGGTGGTGAACTCTGAACCAATATAAAATACAGAAGAACAACAAGTTCAAGACGACAATGTCACGAGAAAGCTGAAACAATCGATCGCAGCACAGGATCCTGCAAGAGATTAAATCAGTTTGATTACTGATACAGGTGAAATCAGGTGGCAAGCGTCATTCACCAAATTCTTGCTTTAAAATGCTAACTCATAAAAGGCAGCGTACGTTACTACAGAGAGATCCTGATCCAGTTTGAGAGTCGAAGTCCTACAATTACATTAAGGCTTGTCCATTATTACAAATAGGGCCAATACATGACGCCCGTCCGTCAATCACCCCTCGTACCTCATCCTCAGCACGAACACTCCGGTTCCCACCCCCGCCAAATTAGTTTAAACCCTCCCGAACAGCTCTAGCATACATTGTCTAGTATACATTGTCCCAATAGTAATATTCACAACTGGTCTCATCCCAAACACACTATACAGTATTTTTAAACAGTTCGGCCTTCACAGCAATATTTATGTAAGTCTCGAGAAAGCCACAATAATAAACAACTCTAGAATGCTCCTAAAACTCCCCGCAATTAAGAAAATAAGTGCCCTCGGCTGTGGACATGCCGCACGTTTGACCAGCTTGAGCTGAGAAAAAAAAAACTTAAATAGTAATCAGAATGAAAAGCTTCATTATGCGTGTGATAGACGGGGTTGGTAATGTTGATTAACTCCCACTACACAAAACATCTCTCAATGGCGTGTTTCTCACACAACCTCTGAGTTGTCTAGCGCGTCTGAACAAGCCCAACTCCTGACCTTCACATGAGGTTTAACTACTAAGCCCGGCGGAGCAATTTCTATGGACAGGATGAGGAGCAAAGGCGGCTCACCATGGCTTCGGACGGATGGGGCTTGTCAGCCGGGGTTGGCACTCATCATGTGATGGAAAATTCTGTACTCAAACCTACGACAAAACCCAGTCCTGGGGAAAGCTTCGGTAGCAAACTACGGGGAAATGTTGGGAACAAACAACTACGTGGCAACAACGTGCTCTGCGTGTCCTGTTGCAATGGCTTTGCATATTGGCTTGTGTATCAGGGAGACAACTCGGTCGCATCAGCCATGGTCAACACTGGCCAACGGAGTGAATCATGAACAATGAAAATCAGTAAATAATTAAATAAATAAATAAATAAATAAATAAATAAATAAATAAATAAATAAATGGGAAGATAAATAAATAAATAAATAAATAGATAGATAGATAGATAGATAGATAGATAGATAGATAGATAGATAGATAGATGGATAAATAAATAAATAAATATAAGTAGATAGGGAGTCAGATATACAGGGAAATAGATAACTTGATAGATGAATACATCACATCAATATTACGAGAACATGACTTTCAGAGCCATTGAAAGTGTGTCCGTGGTTGTGGAATCTGTTCAGTTTTGCGGTGAGTGAAGTAATCCGCGTTGTTTCAGGTGCCTGATGGTCGGAGTGAAGAATTGTTCCAAAACTTGGTCTTGTGTCTCTTTCCGATGGCAGCCGGGATAAAAGAGAATCACCTGGAAGGTGGGCGCTCCTGATTACGCCATCTGCTTCCTTGTGACGTCACACGTTGTAGATGTGTCGCTAGTTTCCTGTGTTTTCACCTGTCGGGTGTGTGGAGCTTTTCCTGTGATGGGATGGGATGCATCCACTACCTTGTGCAGGTGTTTCCGTTCTGCAGCATTGGTGTTCCCATACCGGGCCGCCATGCAACCGGATCAATACTGCACTCAGTGCGGAGATTTACAGTGCAGTCCAAGCCCAGATTAGCAAACCAATGGCAAACGGCTCCTTATTCTATAACTCAAAATCAAATTTCAACATGCTTTCATTTTCACAATCTTCCGGCGTGTTGGTTCCACCGCATTTGGGTCTGTCGCGGTCTGTCACGGGTCGGGTGCCTGAGAACTGGATGGTTGCTAATGAATTCTGTTACCTGAGAAAGATTCTGGGACTAAGTCCTTGAACATGACGTCAGAAGTGGGAACATTATTAGCAGATTAGCTAAGGGATCGAATATGTAAATATTTGGTTACATCGGGTCTGATTAGGTCTGTGCGTGTTACGTAGTGCCTCACCAATCCTACAAAGTTTTTCGGGGAGGTGACCAGGAAAGCTGATGAAGGAATTTCAGTGGCTCATGTCCGTCTAGACTTTAGAAAAAGCCTTTGTCAATGTCGGGCCTGAGAAGTCGGTCCGGAATGTTCCGTCTTTTGGCACTGTGAATGTGGTAGTAAATTGGATGCAACATTGGCTTACTGCAGGGGTTCCCTTCCTCGTATCCACGGACCCCTCGGTTAATCGTAGGGCTCCATGTAATAAAAATATTGGAAACCCTGTCCTAGAGGCAGAATCCAGAGGGTGGTAGTAGGTAGTGGCCTCTCTAACTGTAGTTTCTGGTGTACCGCAGGGATTGCACTGGGTCCATTGTTGTTTGTTAAAGATATCAACGATCTGACTGACAATCTGATAAATTCACTCTGCAGATTTGCGAATGATACGGATATTGGATGAGTGGTAGACAGCGAGAGTGGCTGATGGTCTTGAATACAGGTAAGTGTGTGGTGAATAATTTTGGGAGGACAAACCGTAGTAGGACTTACACTGTAAAAGGTGGAGGTGTGGGGCCTTGAGTACTGCGGTATAACGGGGGACCTGGGAAGACTGACCCATAATCCCTTGAAGGTGGCGTCGCAGGCAGATAGGGTTGTAAAGAGAACTATAGGCACATCAGCCTTCAGACATCGAAGCAACCAGTACAGGGGCTGTGATGCTATGCTGAAGCTGTATAAGACGTTGGTAATGCCTAATATCGAGTATTGTATGTGTTCTGGTCACAAACTTGCATGAACGACATCAATAATCTTGAAGGAGTACATAGAAAAATTAGAAGGATGATGCCGACACATGAGGAGGGGAGTTGGAGGGAAGGATTGAGTAAGTTAGGAATAGTTTCGCATTCCTCCAAGCGTTGGAGGAAGAGGGAAGGTTTATACGAGATGTTCCAATTTATGAAGGGTATAGATAGCGTAAATACAAGCAGGTATTTTCCACTGAGGTTTGACTGAAGTAGTGAGTTACGGGTGAAAGGTGAAATATATCCGGGCAATATGCGGCGGGACATCATCTTGATGCAGCGAATGTGTGGAATGGGCTTCCAACGGAAATGGCGGATGCAGGACCGATTTCAACATTGAAGAGGAAATTGGATCCGACATGAATGGGAGGGTTATGGACGGCATGGTCCAGGTGCAGTGTCCACGGGACTAGGGAGAGGATCAGTTCGGCGCTGGAGGATGAGCAGATGAGCCTGTTTCAGTGCCGGACTGCTCGATGACTCTGTGACCAAATGCCACTGCGGGATGTTCCCCAGAGGGGTAAGGGTACTCCCGTCAGGGTGGGTGTGGCGAGGCATCAATATGGGACCACTGACCATTTCTCTCATAGTCTGCTGTAGGCAGAAATAATTACCGCACTCTTGTGCAATTCTAGTCAGTCCGTGAAGCAATGATTTGGCAAAACAACATATAATATTCCAGAAAACAACTTGGAATTAGCTTCTGAATTTGGCGGCTCTTGATTTGGCCTTGAGTAAGCTCAGAAACTCCGGTGACTGAATCTCTGAGCGACCGGCACGATGGTGAAAGAACTTATCATGTCGGCAGCATCAGGAGAGGAATATGGACAGTTGCCTTTTCGGGTCGAGACACTTTAACTTTAATCTTCATAGAATCCATGGTGTACAGATCTTCGAGGAGGGGATCGCTGCGCACAATTAACCATTTTATTCTCATGCACATAGAAAGCGGTTCGACAATTAGTGCCAGAATCCTCCCTGATTTACCATCAATCCGCTTTCCCCGGCACTCAGATATTTGCGCGGCTCTAATCTGAAGCCAGTGCACGCCCGGAAGCTCAGTTACTGATGCTGGTTCATAATGCTGCGTTCTTTCCAATGCGTTCCTCCTTGGACCGTCATTCTGTTCCTGATGTGCTGTAGCGGAAGTGACGCAATTGGCCTGTTGTAAATGATGATATATGAAATATCAAAGAACCCCCGGCTCCCTGTTTCTCCATGTTTCTCTATCTAAACAGGAGAACAGCGTGCTTCAGGAATAGCTCGGTTTAATTATCCTGATGCTTTACTATGTCCGTGTAACATAGAAACACAGAAACATACAAAATAGGTGCAGGAATAGGCCCTTCGGCCCTTCGAGCCTGCACCGCCATTCAGTATGATCATGGCTGATCATCCAACTCAGAACCCTGTACTCGCTTTTTCTCCATACCCCTTGATCCCTTTAGCCAAAAGGGCCATATCTGACTTCCTCTTAAATATTGCCAATGAACCGGCCTCAACTGTTTCCTGTGGCAGAGAATTCCACAGATTCACCACTCTCTGTGTGAAGAAGTTTTTCCTCATCTCGGTCCTAAAAGGCTTCCCCTTTATTCTTAAACTGTGACCCCTCAATCTGGACTTCCTCAACATCGGAAACAATCTTCCTGCATCTAGCCTGTCCAATCCCTTTAGAATTTTATATGTTTCAATAAGATCCCCCCTCAATCTTCTAAATTCCAGTGAGTATAAGCCTAGTCGATTCAGTCTTTTTTCATATGAAAGTCTTGCCATCCCAGGAATCAATCTGGTGAACCTTCTTTGTACTCCCTCTATGGCAAGAATGTCTTTCCTCAGATTAGGGGACCAAAACTGCACACAATACACCAGGTGCGGTCTCAGCAAGGCTTTGTACAACTGCGGTAGAACCTCACTGCTCCTGTACTCAAATCCTTTTGCTCTGAATGTCAACATACCATTTGCCTTTTTCACCGCCTGCTGTACCTGCATGCCCACCTTCAATGACTGGTGTACAATGACACCCAGGTCTCGTTGCACCTAACCTTTTCCTAATCGCCCACCATTTAGATAACAATCTGTTTTCCTGTTCTTGCAACCAATGTGGATAACCTCACATTTATCCACATTAAATTGCATCTGCCATGAATTTGCCCAGTTACCTAACCTATCCAAGTCACCCTGCATCCTCTTAGCATCCTCCTCGAAGCTAACTCCGCCGCCCAGCTTCGTGTCATCTGCAAACTTGGATATGCTGCATTTAATTCCCTCGTCTAAATCATTAATATATATTGTATACAACTGGGTTCACAGCACTGAGCCTTGCGGTACCCCACTAGTCACTGCTTGCCATTCTGAAAAGGTCCCGTTTCCTCCCACTCTTTGCTTTCTGTCTGCCAACCAATTCTCTATCCACATCAATACCATACCCCCAATACCGTGTGCTGTAAGTTGACACAATAATCTCCTGTGTGGGACCTTGTCAAAAGCCTTTTGAGAATCTAAATATACTACATCCGCTGGCTCTCCCCTATCCACTCCACTAGTTACATCTTTAAAAAATTCTATAAAATTCGTCAGACGTGATTTTCCTTTCAAAAATCCATGCTGACTTTGTCCGATGATTTCACCTCTTTCCAAATGTGCTGTTATCACGTCTTTGATAAACGACTCTAGCATTTTCACCAACACCGATGTCAGACTAACCAGTCTATAATTCCCCGGTTTTTATCTCCCTCCTTTTTTAAAAAGTGGGGTTACATTAGCCACCCTCCAATTCTCAGGAACTAATCCAGAATCTAAGCAGTTTTGAAAAATTATTCCTAATGCATCCATTATTTCTTGGGCTACTTCCTTAAGCACTCTGGGATGCAGACCATCTGGCCCTGGGGATTTATCTTCCTTTAATCCCTACAATTTACCTAACACCACTTCCCTACTAACATGTATTTCCCACAGTTCCTCCATCTCACTAGACCCTCGGTCCCCTACTATTTCCGGAAGATTGTTTATGTCCTCGTTAGTGAAGACAGAGCCAAAGTAGTTATTCAATTGGTCTGCCATGTCTTTGTTCCCTATGATCAAATCACCTGTTTCTGACTGTAAAGGACCTATATTTGTCTTGACCAATCTTTTTCTTTTCACATATCTGTAAAAGCTTTTACAGTCAGTTTTTATGTTCCCTGCCAGCTTTCTCTCATATTTTTTCCCTTTCCTAAATCAGCCCTTTGTGCTCCTCTGCTGGACTCTGAATTTCTCCCAATCCTCAGGTGTGCCTCTTTTGCTTGTTAATTTATATGTTTTTTCTTTGGACTTGATACTATCCCTATTTCCCCTTGTCACCCACGGGTGCACTACCTTCCCTGGTTTATTCTTTTGCCAAACTGGGATGAACAATTGTTGTAGTTCATCCATGCGATCTTTAAATATTTGCCATTGCATATCCACCGTCAACCATTTAAGTATCATTTGCCAGTCTATTTTAGCTAATTCACGTCTCATACCTTCAAAGTTACCCTTCGTTAAATTCAGAACCTTTGTTTCTGAATTAACTATGTCACTCTCCATCTTAATGAAGAATTCCACCATATTATGGTCACTCTTACCCAAGGGGCCTCGCACGACAAGATTGCTAACTAACCCTTCCTCATTGCTCAATACCCAATCTAGAATGGCCTGCTCTCTAGTTGGTTCCTTGACATGTTGGTTCAGAAAACCATCCCGCATACATTCCAAGAAATCCTCTTCCTCAGCACCCTTAACAATTTGGTTCACCCAATCTATATGTAGATTGAAGTCACCCATTATAACTACTGTTCCTTTATTGCACACATTTCTAATTTCCTGTTTAATGCCATCCCTAACCTCACTACTACTGTTAGGTGGCCTGTACACAACTCCCACCAGCGTATTCTGCCCCTTAGTGTCGTGCAGCTCTACCCATATCGATTCCACATCCTCCAGGCTAATGTCCTTCCTTTTCTATTGTGTTAATCTCCTCTCTAACGAGCAATGCTACCCCATCTCCTTTTCTTTCCTGTGTATCGCTCCTGAATATTGAATATCCCTGGATGTGAGCTCCCATCCTTGGTCACCGTGGAGCCATGTCTCTGTGATCCCAACTATATCATATTCATTAATAACTATCTGCACATTCAATTCACCCACCTTGTTATGAATGCTACTCGCATTGACACACAAAGCCTTCAGGCTTGTTTTTACAACACTATTAGCCCTCATACAATTATGTTGAAAAGTGTATTTATGCCCCATTACGCAGTTCATCTTTGTTTAGCAGCTTAATGCGCACTTTTACCCTGAATCAAGTTTTTCTGAAGTTCAACTTCGAAAATCATCTAGTAACTCTGTAACATATTTAATATCGTTACTGCTACCTATTTGCATTAAAAAAGATGTTGATACAATGTTTTCTGTTTTTCTCTGTCTGGTACAGCAGCGGACAATGTCTGTAATGCTGGGGTCATTGGTTTGCATTTCGCGCCGCATACTCGCCAAGATCTGTGTTTGCGACTGACTCCGGTAACAGTGCAAACAGTGAGGGTCTGCGCCAGAAATCATTCATGTTAATGTCCAGTAAAAAATAAATCTCCGCAAGCATAGTGACAGTGAATCACATGAAAGGTGCGTCGTCACGGGGAAGTAACAAGACAGAGACTCCACTCGCAATGTGAGAGTGGAATCAGCGCTGATGAGGTGGACTCACCCACATGATTACAGACTACTGTCGTCACCAGCGATGCGCAGATAATGTCCTGTCATTACACGGAGTAGTTTGACAACATCGCATCTGGTGTTGCCATCCCAGCATCGGCCGTCTCTTGAGGCTTCATGACAGGTGTTGCGTTCAGTTCAATGAAATCAAGCGTGTTATTTCCCCACTGGCATTACGGTTCGTCAGAGCAGAGATATTTTTGCTAACTAGCGGTAGTTAGCACCAGTGACTGTACAAGTTATTTTCACTATTAGTGACCGATTTTTCTATAAAAAGTACGTCATTCTGTGCTTCAGCTACATTGAGGACGGAAACATCCAGACGCGGTGGACTCTCAACAATGTGTGATCCGTGAAGAGTTTTACCCAGTAGGCGCGAAAGAAATTCGCTCTCTGGGCGTTGTTATAACTGTTTGAGTTTATTTACTGGCTATTTACAACTTTTATGAAATTTTGAAATTGACAACATTCCAAACAGAACACCCTTGGATCAACAATGTTTCCAGACAGGGATATTTGTTACACAGTCATTGTAATTGTCGGTATCCCGGGTAAGTACCTTTGCATTACTTATACGGAAGCAGAGACCTCACGCCGCTCTCAGCTACTGATGAGTGAGTGATTGAGTGAGTGAGTGAGTGAGTGAGTGAGTGAGTGAGTGTGTGTGCCTGTCTGTGAACTGCTGATTGTGCATCGGTGAACAGTGGCAGGCATGCAATGATGTTTGTCCAACGGAGCAAATTATAAGAGGTTAGCGCGGTGTGCTGGGGAATTAGCTCAAATGGTAGAGCGCTCGCTTAGCATGCGAGAGGTAGCGAGATCGATGCTCGCATTCTCCATTGACATTTTGTATTCAGAGGATTCGTCGCACCAAATCCCTGAACTTGGAATGCACAAAAGATGCGGTTGGCGCAGAGCGAGCGGAAAGGGTCTCAGTGAATGGGCCGGGAGAAAATGTCGTAGGTTTGCTGCGTTGAAAGCCGATAGGAGGGAAAGCTGACTGGCAGCTGGTGTTTCAGTAATGCATGAGATACAGGCGACGATTCAGGCACAAATCAGGTGAGTGGTTAGAAGGACATTGCCCTGGTTACTGGGTGAAAAGAGAAAGCTGAGTAACCTTTGATTTGAACGGGCAAGGACGATCAAAGAGCTGTGTTGGAATCGTAGTGTCCCTAGAATTGTCAGAAGCGCGGTGATAGGCGTCATCCCGTGGCCTGTGGCCCCCAGTGCTGGAAGGACGAGATAGTTGCCATAGGCCGGCTTTTGCCATAGGTCGACAGATGCCAGGCTGAAATCTGCATAATGATTGTCGGTAGGAGCCAACGTGAAGAAACTTGGTGTCGCTTTTCCTTCGATAACTCAGTTAGTAGAGCGGAGGACTGTAGAGGAAATGGAGTCATCCTTAGGTCGCTGGTTCGATTCCGGCTCGAAGGATCAGGACTTCTTTTACTGCGCCCATCATCAATTCCATACCACAGCCTCGCCATGATTGAAATTCCCCCGCGGACGTGGCATTTATGGACAAGCAGCTGGAATTTCTTTTATACCATGTTAACATCATTTTGAAATTATGCTAAAATCTTTCGAAATCTTTGGTAATATAATGATGAATTTAACTGTATTAATGAATATAATCCATAAATGGCTAAACATTAAACTAACCACATTTACATTGAAACATTTTAGCTTCAGCGTACGTGCATTGTCATTGTTTCAGGTTACAACACTGTCACAAATGGTCACAATGAAGACAGAATGGAAGTTGGTCGCTCACTGTTCAGAAACCACCATCGCCGTCCCGTCAGAACATTTCACTGTTGCATCCTCCCTGTCAATTGTGACTGTCTGACAGTGTTTACGTGTGTTGTGTGTTATGTTTTGTCATCGTTTCATTTGCATATTACAGATTCTAAAAAACATTACAAGTACCGAGCACTTTTAAGACCGGGTAACAATGTTCTGCTCAGAGCAATGGTTTGTCCCCGAAGCAGTAAAATAAAACAGAGGGAAGTTTGCGGTGCAAGATCTTGTTTCCAAAATCTGACCTTGTAATCGAATAGTAACTCAGACTTTCGGAAAGAAGCGTAGATTCGCACTTCAATTACACTCCCCCTCTCCTTGGAGATACCGCGCTTGGAGTTCTGTGAACAGTCTTGGTCGCCCTGTTATAGGAAAGGCAGAAGTCCGCTGAAAAGAGTGCAGACAGTATTCACAAAGACGCTGCCGGGACTCTCGGGGTTGAGTTACAGGGAGAGGTTTGCCCGAGGGGCATTTTATTGAGGGCAGAAATGTAGCTGGATTCCGAGCGACGTTTCCTCACATAGAAGTTGCTCTGTGTATTGAACAGCCTGAGAAAGGAAATCGGAGCAACAGAGTCGTTAACAATATTTAAAGTACACATGGACAGTTTGACGAGTCTAATCCAATCACGGACAACGGTATCAGGTGGCCACGTCGGTCGGCATGGAGATATTGGGCCGAAGGACGCGTTTCTGTGATCTATCATTCTTGGACTCTGCTCATCGCTGCTGCATCGGTGAACGTGAAGAGATTAATGTGAGCATGCGCTACTGTAAAACGCTGTATGCTGCGGTCACATGTTCAAACAAACAAAGTATCTTTTTACTTCCACTGATATTGTCCAGCAGAGATTTAATTTCAAGAGAACAATTGACGGCTGTGTTTCTACAAAAAATACATTTGAATTTTTTGATTCTTATTTTTGGCCATTTTTGCTTCACTGCAGTTAACCTTGTGGCAATCATCATTCTCAGCCGAGGAAACTGCGGTCTCTCCAAATGTGTCACGCGGCGGATCTAATGGTGGTGATTTTTGAAGTCCTGTTCTACCAGATGAGTCAAGCATACGGATTTCACAGATTCCTGGACACCGCTCCGTTCTGCCTTGTCCACTATGTCCTGTGTCACGTGGCCGTTGACTGTTCCGTGTGGTTTACTGTCGCTTTCACTTTCGATCGCTTTGTTACCATTTGCTCCGCCAAATTTAAAACAATATACTGCATTCCCAGAATTGGGGGTTTGGTGATTGGCGCAATATCGATCGGTTTCTCTTTGAAGAACATCCCATTTTATTTCGTATACCTGGAAAGAGCAGCGTTGTTGGTGAGGGGTGACTGGATCTGTTTCAGTAGGTTCGTACTTCTTGTCTCGGGACCGTTTGAGTGGTTTTATTGGGTGGACCGTCTGCTGAATCCGCTACTTCCTTTTTTCCTCATTTTGACCCTCAATGCTCTGACCGTCAGACAGATACTGGCTGCGAGCAGAGTCCGCAGGGGACTGAAGGGACGGGGAAATTGCGGGAAACAGGGGGATCCGGAGATGGAGAGTCGGAGACAATCCATCATTCAGCTCTTCAGCCTGTCGGCGAGTTTCCTTCTCTGTTGGGCGACAACCACTCTGGTCTTCATTCTCATGCGATGCCTCTACACCGACCTGGAAGTGTCAATCCGGCTTTTTCAGGCACAGTTTTGGGGTTCTGTGATTCAGAATTTCAGCAGCTGCACGAATACATTTATCTACGGAGTGACCCAGACCAGATTCAGAGAGCAGGTGAAAGCTCTTCTGCTCTCCCCCGGTACCTCAGCTTTGAATTTTTTAGAAGTCTGTACCGCTCAGATGAACGCGTCAAATACTGTTCCAATATCGGAAGTAATCCCACACTTGATCCACAAGGAGGATAATAAATTAAACTCCCTGAAAACGGTGTTCTCAGTGATTACATTTCTTCCCAGCAGGACTGCATCACCTTTCATTTAGACTCTCCTTTCCCGTTATTGATAACGGCGTTTGATTACATCCCTCCCGTAGCAATGTATTTTACCTTGCAGATTAAATCACCCGGGTATCTAATATTGAAAACACATATATCCATTCTCGAGGTGTGTATTACCTAAACGTTTGCAGAGTGCTGGCCGTGGCTGCCGAACCGGACACCCAACGTTCATTCTCTCTCTCTCTCTCTCTTGTTCGGTGTTTTCGCTAAATTTATTTCTGCAGGGTGATTGTTTTTTCCTTTCTCTGTCTGGCTGAAGCTCTCTAGTTTCGGCACAAGTCGAAGCCCACAGTATGAATGAGAAATCATTTTGCTTCGGCCCAACTTCGCTCTACTTTGACAACACATCGGGACACATTTCCCATTGGCCTGACAGTATTTCCACACAGTGAATACAGGCTGTCCTTGCTACAGCAGGTTTGCAGCACTGGCCCTTCACAGTAATGATGTCGAACATGGGGAACGACTAGAAGCAAGTTTAAAGACCTTACGCTTTGTTCCTTACACTAGTTCTAAAATGTATACATTCACATTGAGTTCGAGCCATTACTGCCCTGATCATTCAAGCTAATGTCCTGATTCATATATTCCCGGTGTCATTGTTTCCTAGGGATGTTGGACTGTGATGGTATTGAACTGTGACCCCTTTGCAATGTCACGTGTCGCACGCAAATGGGTTGTAAACAATTACTGTGAATTGATGGCTCCGAGTCTGTATTCACGGGGATTCAGAAGAATGAGGCGGGATCTGATTGAAACATTTCGAATGTTGCAATGCCTCGATAGAGTGGAGTTGAAAGGGCATTTTCCATTAGTGGGGGAGATTAGGAGGGGAGGGCACAGAATTGAGAGACGTCAATTTACAACACAGATGAAGAGTTTTTCCTTTAGCCACGCACGGAAAGTCATTGTGAATCGATTGGCACAGTCGACGGTGCCGGTCGAGACACTGGATGGGTTTCAGCCGGAGTTTTATAACTTCTTAGTTAATCAGGGCGTCAAAAGTTAGGGGCGCGAAGGCAGAAAAATAACTATAAATCAACCATAATGGAATTGCGGAGCGGATTCGACTGGCCGAATGGCCTAATTCTTTTCAAGGGTTTTATGGTCTTATTACATTTATGCTGATTCAAAGACACATCGCACCGGTTCCTCAAGCCTTCAACGCCTGTTCTTAGATTTTAAAGTGTAAGTTCAAAGTCAGAATCATCTGGCGACTTTCTGTCCGGTTTTCCTGCTGGACTGAATATATTCGTCATCATTCTCCAATTTCAAAAGAGCGCGATACGTCTGGAAATTCAGACGTCTGTCCTTGTCCCACTAACACGTTGACAGCCGGTATATTAAAATCAGCACGAACAGTACAGATTATCTAATTAAGAGCGTTGAATTAACTATTTTTGACTCTACCTACCCAGAATTAACTCAATATAAAGCTGACGTGCTGATTTTGATCTCTGCCCGGTTTGCACCATTTAAAGACACTTTCCGGAGAAACGTCCCAATCAGCGGAGCGACTTCATAACTTGATCGAGTTCCCGCCATTGAAATTGCTCCTTCGTCTGATTCGGGATTGCTGGAAACATACTGCGCAATCCCAATTGGTGTATCATATACAGCGTTAATCATATAAGTGATTTAGATGCATATCATATTATTACTGAGTTAAGTATTGTATGTAATTAGTTTTTGCTACAACAAGTGTATGGGACATTGGAAAAACGGTTGAATTTCCCCATGGGGATGAATAAAGTATCTATCTATCTATGTCAATGAGAAGTCGTTTCTAATCACTGAAACATCAGAATTGTCTCGAAATTCCTGCACCTGTCGTGCCGCTTTGTTTCCCGGTTACTTTTCCGAGGGAAAGTGGCCGAAAGGGTGGGGTTGCCGTGTGTTCAGTTTAGTGATCCCCATTAGAATGTTTTAAACTTGATATGCAGCAAAATCCTGAATTCACTTCTACTTGCAGGTACCGGCAGAGTCTGATTACTGATTTAAAATTCAGACCTATTCCTTTGAGTATCTCGTTCCTGACGTGAGTAGTCTGTCTCTGACTGACAAAGTCGTGTCCCATGTTTGTATTGCTTAGGAAAATAATTCTGAAATGCCGAAGCTACTGGAAGATGCTGGGTCTCCCGCTGCGCCTTTTCTAATTCTACCTGCATGATCGGTTATGGTGCTTTCTAATGTCCCAGTGGGGTTACATGTCTTTTAGTGAAGACAGCACATTCAATGTTACACAATTAGAGCAAAGAATCGTTCAGTGGTGATGCAGCCGCGCTCTCTGAGTTTATCCGTAGGTGTAGTGTTTGGAATTAGGGATTGTCAGTGCGATTCCAATAAATGTAAAATCATTTCATTACAGTGTTTTCGGAGATTAAAACGGGCGGAAGATAAAACCTGAAGAATG
The DNA here is from genome assembly GCF_048418815.1 of Hemitrygon akajei. Classification (NCBI taxonomy): domain Eukaryota; kingdom Metazoa; phylum Chordata; class Chondrichthyes; order Myliobatiformes; family Dasyatidae; genus Hemitrygon; species Hemitrygon akajei. The sequence goes on from NW_027331933.1 coordinate 1,485,862, forward strand.
TAGAAGAATAACTAATAGCAATGGAGATCTGACGTCATAACCGGCATTGTGGACAGAGGAAATGCGTTAAATCCAGATTTTCCGGAGTTGTTCGCTCTCCTGCAGTTCCGTTTCCAGCCCCTCGCTCTCCAATGCCATCGTTTAACCCCTTCACACATTTCCCCTATCGCGTGGTGCAGGATCGCTGACACAGTCGGCAACAACCACAAATATCAGTTGTAAAAGAACGGAATAAATTGCTTGTACATACCAGTCGGCAGTGAGAGCGGTCTCGTTGTTGTTGGTCAGGAACAGGCCGAACGGTAGTTTTACAAACGTGAACCAAATGAAATGTACAACCACATGTCACTATGGGACTAACTTCCCAGACAAAGTGAGAGGAGGGACTTTATTCTATTGATTAGTTTAACCGAGTTCAAATTTCCAGCAACGTTCTTAGGCTATGAAAGCATTCCCCATGCTGAATGCTGACTGTATGACGGGAAAGCATTTCCACCATATTTCACGAATACCGCGGTCAATGGCGATTTCTCGATGTTTATATTCCGTGGAGTGTAGGTTTTAGAAGGAAGATCGTGCAGCTGATGCACTTCTTGTCGAATTACAGGTTCCACACACAGAATTCTGGAGGAACTCAGCAGGCCAGTCAGCATCTATGGGAAAGAGTACAGTCGACGTTCCGGGCCGGAAGCTCTTGCTGGTCTGTTGAGGAATATCATATTGAACGGATGTGATAAAACGTGCCGATCGCCTGTGATCACATTGGACGAAAGGGAATGCGTTACCCCAACTATTCCTGTAGGGGGCAGTCACGAGTCATTTATTGTGATGAAGCTGCCTGGTTTTCACCTTTGACATTATCTTCCGTCGGACTAATGTGTGCCCGGCAATTTTGCTTCAGTAAGGTCAATCACAGTGTTAATTTTTATTATTTATGTTGTCTTCTTATCGTGACAATCAAACGATAAACTTGCAACATAATTGCTAAGAGCGTTTGCTATCAGTGATACGGGTGATTTGGCGAGAGGGGTTAGATTATCCTTGGAAGATGAGAGGCTGTGATGGAATCGGCCCGGATGATATGGAAGTTTTGTAGGACAGTCAAATGCTAAGAACGTTGGCTTTCAGTTATATAGAAGATTTGGAGAAGGTACTTAAATTATGCCTAGAAGAGAGAAGATGTGGGGAGTCTGCCGGGATGATTGAGAATTTGGAAGGCAGAGTCAGAGTGGGTGTAAGGACTGTGGACTGTCGGTACCGGAAGAATACAGTGACTGTGTCTCGAAGAATCTGACCGGGAATCAAAACACATTCCGCACAGAGGATGGAGATGCAGGGAAGGGGCTCAATTTGCATTCACTAGGACAATTGAGATATATTAGAACGAAGTTGTTAAAAAAATCCTTCTTAGTAACACGGGAAAACCCTTCAGTGAAGCAGAAGATGCGCAAGCTAATGCAAAGGGGCAGTTACTGACCTCCAAAAGCTGCTGGATAATCGGGTTGCCATGGAGATTTGATATCGTGCAATAACGGGGAGCGCGACTCTGCAGAATCAAGCCCTGAAATGTTGCTGCTTCTCCGGACCGGTGAAGGATTCACACTGGACTTCCTCAAATGCCAGTAGCATTTCCAAATTTTTATAATCCCTAATGGAGAGCGGGAAAACTTTGGGAAAACAAAACCGTGATATAGAGGGTTAATGGGAAATATAGCAGGTGAAATAAAATACTGAAGATCGTGACTCCCGATAATAAAACACGCCTCTTGCGCGACAATCTCACACTGACTACGCGTGTCTCCAAGTAACTACAGATACTGACCTTCGGAATCTCTCAGCCCCCACAGACACCACAAGTCCTCCTCTAACCTCTTCCAATCACCCAGCGCCTTCCGGACGGGCTGTACCCACATCCCTCCACCAGAGACCATTCCCCCTCAGCTCGCCTGCTCATTAAACACACCTCCCAGTAAACACACGTCTCCCCCTATAACATCTCTCCACAAGCCTCCAACAGAGACCATTCCCCCTCATCCCGCCTTACATGTATCGGGATTTAAACTTGTGTGTTGTGCTACTTGGCCCCGAATCGGAAGCCACACATGCCTCTTCCTCCGCCCCTCACCACTGGGGATCATTTTACCAGTATGGGAGGGATGTGGTCCGGAGGAACCAGGGATATTTTGGATCCTGTCCTTAATTTAGAATTCCAAAGGACATTCCGGACAGTACTGGGCCGTCAGATGCCGGCCATGGTGGGACGGAATTTGCCTCACCCTCGGTTCAGAGTATTCTCAGCTCTTTGTTTTTCCCTTTTGCTGCTTTTTTTTGTCATTCTCTGAGTTTTATTAATTATAGTTATAATGTGTTGTTGCGCTTCGGGGATTTTTATATGTTAGAGTTGTGTCTTCCATAGTTTACAATCACGCTGCAATTATCCTTGGATACTTCGAATTAATTCTCCTTCAGACTTTGCATAAATCCAGTTGAGTCCCCTTGGACTTTTGCCTCTTATCAGACTGGTTACCTGTAAACTTGTCCCGAGTCTGGGCTCTGATTCCTTCGTGCCCTGGAGTATATCAAATGGGGCGGTGCTAATCCCCCGGGGCTCGGTCGTCCTGATCCTCGCCGAATGAACTTCTGGCCGAGTTATTCCGAGTTATCCAGCATCCTGTAAGTTCTTCTCTCTCACTCCTCCTCTCTCTTTCGCTCACATTTTCACACTCTCTCTCTTTCTCTCTCTCCACCCCCTCTCTCTCTTTCCTCCTTTCTCTCTATCTTTCTCTCACCCTCTCCTCCTCTCTCTCCCTCTCTCTTTCTCTTTCTCTTTCTCTTTCTCTTTCTCTCTCTCTCTCTCTCCCTCTCTCTCTCTCTCTCTCTCTCTCTCTCTCTCTCTCTCTCTCTCTCTCTCTCTCTCTCTCTCTCTCTCTCTCTCTCTCTCTCTCTCTCTCTCTCCCTCTCGTTAATATAATTCCCAGCTTTCTTTAACTGTTTGACCTTCTGATTTATTCAGCGTGACAACATCCTTCACCATTTCCAAAAGTCCAGCAACTTCGCACTGGGAAGCGGCCGCTCACCTGCTCCGTATGTGCGAAGAGACTCATTCAGTTAACCCACCTTGTGATGCTCCGGTGAGTTCACAATAAATAGAGGCCGCATTTCTGTCCGGAGTGAGCAAAGAGTTTTACTCAATCATCCCAGCTGCTGCAACACCAGCAACTTCACATCAGGGAGGAAGTTCAAATCAGCTCCGTGTTAAATGTTTAACCATCACGGTGACTGAAGGCAGCTGCAGGTTCATGAGGGACTGTTACTGTCAGATTCTGCAGTTCTTGCGGCTGCTCATCGCACCCAGGACTGAACCCTGGTCACTGAGCATTGGAGGAGTCTGTTCTGCTGATGTTAGCCTTAAACTAGACTGGTGTTTAATATTGTGGATCTGTGAAAGATAAATCAATTCTGTATCAAATCCCGTGTCTCAGGTACTTACAGTCTCTACCACACTCACAATGTACACTAGAAAGGCCACTCGGCCCATCTGGACCCTGCCCATGTTTCTGTTCCATAACAGTATTTTAAAATCTCTCCCTGCCGTTTCCCTCTCGCTTTCCCAGTGATGACAGGTTGCAACACGTCACCAGTCCGTGGAAGAAGAGATCTCCTTGAATGTCATAGAATCATAGAAACCTGCAGCACAATACAGGCCCTTCGGCCCACAATGTTGTGCTGACCTTATAAAGTACTCTTGGAACTGCCTAGAATGACGATACTGCATTACCCTCTAATTTTCTAAGTTCCATGTACCTATCTTATACACCTGCATGATTTTCTCCAGACTAAATAAGACGATGAGCTCACTGTGGTTGTGACGTTCCCCAGGGCTCCGGACTAAGGTGGTTAAACTCCTTCCCTGCTCTTTTGAACGTCATTGTAATATTGTCACATTTCAGAGGACGTCCTTCAGACAGCTAGGTTGTTGCAATGCGCCTCTAAAGTCTGACAGCAGACCAGTGAGTGAATCTTCGATGGTGCAGAGTCAGAAAGCAAAGTACTGCCAGCCTGAATCAGGACTCTGGGGCTCCAGAGAGAGATGGGGTGTAGAGTTTCCCAGGAGAAGGAGGAAGCAGGCGAGCAGGATGTGCCTACAGATGAACGATCGGAAACATTTGGAAATTGAGTGGAAAAAAAATGCAAAACGCTGGAGGAAATCGGCAGATCCGGCAGCAAAATTGGAGAGGAATAAATGGACAACGTGCAGGCCGGGCTCCTTCAGAATGCCTGGACTGTGTACTCCTCTGTTTAGTTGCTGCCTGAACTGCAGAGTTCCTCCAGCATTTTGTGTGTGTGCGTCTCTGTATTTCCAGCTGCTGCAGAATTTCTTGTGTTTCATATCGACCTTTGTAAGAGATTGTACTTTGGCATTAGATACACGTTGATATTGAGTATATTGTTTATGGGAGCCTCTTTCTGCGTTGAAACAGCTGCTGAGTTTTCTATATACAAAAAATACTGAGATATGGACATGGAACCTGTGCTTGCAGAAACAGTTAATTGCACTGTGATTACCCATAATGCCGTGCACCGGCGCTGAAACATCGATCATTTGCGCAGGCGTCAAGTTTGATGACGTTGGCGAATATCACCCATGCGCGCAGCTCAGAAAAGGCTTCTCGGGAACACGGCTGCTGGTCTCGGACGCAGGTAAGCGATTATCTCGGAGTGACTGTCTTAAACACCGAGTGAGGGTCAATTGCTGTGAACTGCGGGTGCAGTGGCCCGCAATCCCGACACAGTCATGCTCTCTTCCCGCTCTCTCAGCCCCACGATCCGTACACGGGCCCCGGGGAGGGAATGGGAACCGATGGATCTCTCAGACAGAGCTGAGCTCCAGCTATCTAAATGCAAGGATTAGGAACTCGGAGAAAGGGAACAGAATCTTTTACATCACCAGTTGAGAAAATCACCTTTGTTACACTTCCAATCACGAACAAGAGAAAATCTGCAGATGCTGGAAATCCAAGCAACGCACACAGAATGCCGGAGGAACTCTTGAGTTTTAGAGCATTAGTACTCTTTTCCGTAGATGCTGCCTGGTCTGCTGAGTTTTTCCAGCATTTTGTGTGTGTGGCTTGCTCTACCTCCTTTTGTTCTGGACCTTTCTACCCGTGACGACATGTTTTGACCCATTCTCTCTGTGAAGATAATGACATCAGAAACCTTGGTCCTGGGCAACAAGTAGCTTTCACATAACAAACGTGCCGGAGCCTATTGGTCCTTTCGCTGTGGTACCGTTTCCTGGATGGTAGCAGCAGGAACAGTTTGTGGTTGTGGTGAACTGGGTCCCCAATATCCTTTGGACATTTTTACACACCTGTCTCTGTAAATGGATTGAATAGTGGGAAGTTCACATCTACAGATGTTCTGGGCTGTCCGCACCACTCTCTGCAGGTTCCTGCAATTAAGGGAAGTACAGTTCCCATACCAGGCAGTGATGCAGCCAGTCAGAGTGCTCTCAATTGTGTTCCTGTAGAAAGTTCTTGGTATTTGGGCCCCCAACCCAAACTTCTTCAGTCGTCTGAGGTGAAAGAGGTGCTGCTGTGCTTTTTTCACAACACAGCTGGTACGTACACACGAGGAAATCTGAAGATGCTGGAAATTCAAGCAACACCCACAAAATGATGGTGGAACACAGCAGGCCAGCTAGCATCCATAGGAAGAAGCTCTGTCGACGTTTCTGGCCGAGACCCTTCGTCACGGCACCATGTGATATCCTCGGTGGTGTTTATGCCAAGGAACTTAAAGCTCATCACCTTCTTAACCACAGATTGATTAATGTCAATAGGGGTTAGCCTGTCTCCATTCCTCCTGTAGTCCACAATCAGCTCCTTTGTTTTTGTGACAATGAGGGAGAGTTTGTTTTCTTGACACCAGTCAGATCTTGTTCAGACCTCAGATAGAGTCAGCAATCAAATGGTTGAGCATGGTGCGATGAATGTGCTGAGCTGTGTATATCACAATGCAAGAAGCATCGTAGGAAAGCTAGATGAGCTCAGGACAGGGAATTATGATATTATAGCCATTATTGGGACTTGTTTACACCCAACAGTCTGAGGGATTTAGAGGAACAAATCTGTAGAGAGATTGTAGACCATGTCCATAAACTTAGGTATATTCAGTAAGTGATTTTAACTTTACATACATTGACTGGGACTCCCATACTGTAAAAGGACTAGATAGGATAGAGTTTGTCAAAAGTGCCTTTAATCAGTACGTAAAATTCCCGACGTAGAAGTGTGCAATAAGCTGTTAGGCAATGATCCAAGGCTGGTGACAGAATTTAGTGATCATAGTGCCATGAGATTCAAAGGAAATATGGAAAAAGAGAAGTCTGGACCATGGGTTGAGATTCTACATTGGAGAAAGGTCAATTTTGATGGTATGAGAAAGGATCTAACAAATGTGCTTTGGGACAGGCTGTTTCCTGGCAACGGAGTACTTGTAAGTGGGAGGCCTTCAGAAGTGAAATTTTGAGGGTGTAGAGTTAGTATGTGCCTGCCAAAATAAAAGTTGAGAGATAACTGGTGCAGGGAACCTTGGTTTTCAAGAGATATCGAGGCCCCAGATATTTTGTTCCTCTAAATCCCTCAGAATGTTGGGTGCTACCAAGATCCATTAATGACTACAGTATCAGGATTCCACACACTGAGCTCATCTGAGTTTTTTTTAGTTGTCTGCTGTTGGTTTCTAAAAGTTTTTGCTCTATTATGTGCCCTCTCTCTGGCTTTATGTTGGCTTTGGCTTCTCATTTTAGCCACGGTTCTGTCCTCCTGTCGTTTTAATATTTCCACTTCTGTGGAATCACGCAGCTCCCGAATTGCTCCCAGAAACTCCAGCCATTGCTGCTCTGTTGTCACTTCTATCTTTCCCTTCCAAACAAGTTTGGCCAGCTTCTCTGTCACAGAAACATGGAGAAGTTCAGTACGGAAATGGGCTATTTGGCCCATCTAGTAAATGCTGAAAAAAACATTTAAGCTGTCTAATGCAACTACTTGCACTGGGACCATCACGCTCCATACCCGTATCATCCAGGCTACCATCCCAACTTCCTTTAAGTGGTGAAACCGAGCTCATATTCACCACTAGTGCTGACATGTCATTCCACACTCTCACAGCCATTACAGTGAACAGCTTTTCCAAATGTTCCCATTAAATTTTCACCTTCCCCACTTACCCATGACCTCTGGTTGTCATCCCACCCAACCTCAGTGGAAACAGCTGCTTGCATTTACCCTATCTATACCCTCATAATTTTCTATACTTCTAACAAATCCTCAATCCAATGTATAATTTCCTTGTTTGTGTTTAGAGCCTTTTTTAGGTGTATAAAATGATGAGGGGCATTGAGCGTGTGGATAGTCAGAGGTTTTTTCCCAGGGTTGAAATGGCTAACACGAGGGGGCATAGTTTTAAGGTGCTTGGAAATAACCTTGGCAACTCAAGTAATCTCACTTGAAATGTTGTCCTACACCCATTGATGTATTTTGTAAATCTTTTTACAGGTTAAAAATGAGAAGGAATTTGTCTCCGGGAATCACAAACACGGAACGCCAGTTTTGTTGTCTCTGTCTAGATGTTCAAAAAGTGGAGCAAGGGATTCAATCGACCATCCTTCCTGCTCAGACTGTAGGGAGGGATTCAGTCGTGCATTTGACCAACTGGCACGCCCGTCATTTTACACAGCAGAAAGGCCGTTCATCTGCTCAGACAGTGGGAATAGATTCACTCGGTCATCTCAACTGAAGATAAGTTCACACTGGGCAAGGCCATTCACCTGGTCTGTGTGTAAGAAAGGATTCAGTCAGTCTTCCCACCTGTGGACACAACAGTCAGTTCACACCGGGCAGAGGCTGTCATCTGCTGAATTTCTGGGAAAGAATGCACTCAGTCATCTGACCTAATGGCACACCAGTGAGTTCACACTGGCGAAAAGCCGTTCACTTGCTTAGTCTGTGGGAAGGGATTCACTCAGTCAACCAATCTGCAGAGTCATCAGCGAATTCACACTGGAGAGAGGCCATTCACATGCTCAGTCTGCAGAAAGTTATTCACTCATTCATCTCACCTACAGATTCACCAGCGAGTTCACACCGGGGAGAAGCCAATCACATGCTCAGTCTGTGGGAAGGGATTCACACAGTCATCCACACTACAGAGTCATCAGCGAGTTCACACTGGAGAGAGGCCTTCACCTGCTCAAAGTGTGGGAAGGGATTCACTCGGTCATCCCAATTACTGGCACACCAGTCAGTTCACACGGGGGAAAAGCAATTCACCTGCTCAGAATGTGGGAAACGATTCACTGAGTCATCCACCCTACAGATACACCAATGAGTTCACACTGGAGAGAGGCCATTCACCTGCTCAGAATGTGGGAAGGGATTCTCACTGGCATCCCACCTACAGAGACACCAATCAGTTCACACTGGAGAGAGGCCATTCCTCTGCTCAGACTGTGGGAAGGGATTCACTAAATCATCGCATCTGAAGGTACATCAGCAAGTTCATGCCGGAGACAGGCCGTTCACCTGCTCTGACTGTGGGAAGACATTCACTCAGTCATCCCATCTACAGAGACATCAGCAAGTTCACACTGGAGAGAGGCCATTCACCTGCTCAGAATGTGGGAAAGGATTCACTCAGTCACCCCAATTACTGGCACACCAGTCTGTTCACATTGGGATGTGGCCGTTGTTATGATTCCATAGGTTTTGTTTGCCGTGGACTATCATTTTAAGAGAGAGAGAGATTAAGAAGGTGAATCAGTCTGCCTTGCAGCTTGTTTACATCGCTCGCAGCTTGTTTAGTTTTAACCGAGGACACAGACACTCAGAGATAGACGGAGACGAAGAAGGAAAAATGGAAAGATCAGAACAAGAGAACTGGTGGCCAAGGGTCACTGATCGCAACTTTCCTATTCCCACAAGGGTGGGTTAATTATCGATTCAGCGTACTCAAATGTGTGGTTGTCACCTCGTTTGATCGGTAGGAGTGGATCTGATTTGGGGTATCCTATGAAGACCACTGATGTATTAACCCTTGGCTGGGTGTGGTGTGGTAATTTGCTTGAAGACAATACCCCTTGTGACAAGTCACTTTCCGTGATAATTCATATGTGGATTTGGAATGATGACGGATAAAATTTACAGCAACTGTTGTCTTGTTTCACCAGCATGAAACCTGTGGAATTCGACATAATTGCCTTCTCTAAACATTTACGCTGGATTACAAATATCTCTCTCATCACCTATTCCATGGTTGAACTGAACTTTCATACTTTGCCATCTCAAGACTCCAAGTCTTGTTTCCCCCGAGCTCAATAATTTTGGAGTTATATTTGCACATATATATACACACAACAATGTTAACTTTTGTTTATCTTGCTTGTTACTATATTATAAGTAGATTCAAATAATCATAGTTTTAACTTCAAAAACAGACTCCAGGTGTAGTCTATTGCTGCTGGTTCATTTCTAAAGCATTAAGATTCATAACAAAATTGGGCCTGCGTCCCAGATATTAACAGTTTTGGGGGCATTGTCATTAATCATCGATTTCATTGAGGAAGTCCCTTTGATTTATTTGTGTGTGGAAAATCAGTAGCAATGGATGTTGATAGATGTCAGGAAGTGCCAACCTCTGAGGCATTAGAGGATGCCAAATGGACTGAGTTGTTGAGTCTTGCTAGAAGGTTAAAACTTGCTAAGTTGAAATCGACAATAAGGAGGGCACAGATGCAGAGGATAATAGCTGAACATTATGTATCTGAGGGTGTGTTTAAAGTGGAGGAGTTGGAGGTGTTTCCTGAAAGTAAACCTCATGGGCTTGTGCTCCAGTACAAGTGAGAAAAATTAAAGATGGGGCTGCGGAAGGCAGAGGCAGTTTGAGGCTAGGGAGGCAGAAAAAAAGGGAGGAAGCAGAAAGTCAGAGGCTGTTTGAGCTTGAAAAGATAGAGAGATTGCAGCAAAGGGGTCTGGCCTTAGACTCTAGTGATAAGTTTAAGGCCAGTCAGGAAGTTAAATTGTCCCTCCATTTGACGAAGCAGAGGTAGATATATACTTTCAGCATTTTGAGAAGGTTGCTCAAAGTTTAAAGTGGCCAAAGGAGGGTTGGCCTTTTCGCTTACAAAGTGTAATTAAGGGGAAGGCTCAGCAAGCCTATCCTGCTTTGACAGTTGATGAAGCAGCTGATTATGACCTAGTGAAACAGTCTGTGCTCAAAGCTTACGAGTTGGTCCCAGAATCATACAGACAAAAGTTTGGAAATTTGAGGGAATCTGTGAAACAGACTTATATGGAACTTGCTTATGAGAAGTTTGTTGTGTTTTGACTGCCGGTGCACATATAAAAATATAAATGATGATTGTAACAGCCTGAAAGTGTTGCTTTTAATTGAAGAATTCAAAAGGTGCATTCCCGATGACATAAAGAGATATTTAGATGAAAAGGATGCTGCCACTTTGCAGGGTTCTGCTAGATTAGCAGATGAATTGTTTTTACTCATAAGGTTAAGATTATCCTGAATAAGAGCTTCCAAAAGAGTAGCAGGGATCACCAGGGTAAACCAGACATTAAAGCTGGGACTTGTGACAAGAGTAAGGATGAAGGGAAGCAGTTGAAGGAGAATTATTTTGGTCTCATTTGTTACTATTGTAAGAAAGCTGGTTATATGATGGATATTTGTTCCATCCTGAAGAGGAAAAAGGAAAAGGAGACAGTCCCAAATGCCTGTGTTCAGTATGTTGAAGCACCTGTCAACCCACAGGGTTCGGAACATTCTGTTTCAGGCTCAGTTAAGGTCTGAGAGGTCTGACCGTGTTAAGAAGGGATTCGATCATTTTATGTCAGATGTGTTTGTATTAGTAAAGGAAGCGTCAACCCCGGTACCAGTGAAAACTCTTTAAGTTCCTGGGGCTTCTCAGTCACTTATATCAGACAGCGTTCTAAAGTTTGATGATGAGACTAACACTGGTGAGGTAAATCTTATTAAAGGCATTGGGGGCGACATGGTTTCCGTGCCATTGCACAAGGTAACTTTACTGTCGGGGTTGGTTTCGGGATCTGTTGAGATCGGATTGTGCTCCAGTTTACCAGAGGAAGATGTTATTTTGCTGTTAGTGAATGACCAGGCAGATGGTAAAGTTGTTCCTGCTGTGCAGTTAACAAGTAACCCAACTACTGACGACCAACTGATGGATTTTAACATTTATCCTTCCTGCGCAGGAACTCGAAGTATGGCTAAAATGTCTGCCGATGCTGACGAGTTTATAGCAGAACAGAACCGAGACCCTGAGATTGAAGCTTTAAAAGAAACAGCTCTCTCAGATGATGAGATTAAGAAAGTGCCAGATAGGTATTATCTCAAGGATGGAGTGTTAATGCAGAAGTAGAAGCCACCTACTATACCAGTGAGTAAGGAATGGGCAATTGTTCACGAAGTTGTAGTTCCTAAAGTTTCTAGGACTGAAATTTTAACTTTGGCCCACGGTATGCCTTTTGGTGGCCATTTTGGAGTAAATAAAACTGTAAACAGGATTATGAAATAATTCTACTGGCCTAATCTGAGGAAAGATGTGACCTTTTGCAGAACCTGTCATATTGGTCAAGTTGTGGGTAAACCTAATCAGGTCACCCCAGTGGCCCCACTGCAGTCTATATATAACTGCATTTGTTGAATCATTTTCAAAATTTATAGTGGATTGTGTTGGCCCATTGCCAAAGACTAAAGCTGTCCATCAGTATCTGCTAACTATTATGTGTACTGCATCCAGATTCCCAGAGGCAATACCTCTCAGAAATATTAAAGCTAAAACTGTGGCGAAGGCTCTTACCAAGTTTTTTTTACTTTATCTGGTTTGCCTAAAGAAATCCAGTCTGATCAAGGAAGCAATGTTACATCTGGATTATTCCAGCAGGTAGTTTATGAACTGGGAGCTAAACAAATTACATCGTCTGCGTACTATCCAGAATTGCAATGGGTTCTAGAAAGATTTCATTCTACCCTCAAAACAATGATTAAGACATAATGTGTTCCACACTGTCTCTCTCTCTCACTCCATGACTTATAAAGGCTTGAAAAATACATTATCGGACGCACGCACGCACATGCCAAAAAAAGACATACTGTGTTGAAAATGGAAAAGACTGAGATGAAGGAATATATTTGCTTTTGTTCGCAGTAAGAGAGTTGGTACAGGAATCACTGGACTTTAGTCCATTTGAATTTGTATTTGGTCATAGAGTGAGGGGACCTTTGACGTTTTTAAAGGAACAGTGAATTGATGGGGATGTGCATGATAACTTGTTAGACTAAGTTTTGAGGTTCAACGATGAACTACTACAGGCCTGTAGTCTAGCGAGACAAAACATAAAGATTTCGAAAAAAAAATGAAGTGTTGGTTTGATAAGTGGGCTTGCGAAAGAAAATACCAGGTGGGGATAAGGTGCTTACCTTATCTCCAATGTTGACAAATCCACTTCAGGCAAAACTCAATGGACCGTATGAAATAGTCTCTCAAATTAATAATGTGAATTATGTTATCAAAACACCAGACCGATGTAAACTAACACAGGTGGTACAGATAAATATGATAAAGCCTTATTTTGACAAGCAGGCACCATCTGTGAGTGTTGTTGTCAAAACATATGAATCTGGTAACCCTGAGAATGAAACAATAGCCTTGTCTGAGACTTTTCACAAGCCAAACATGGTCCCAGTTAGGATAATGAACTCGGTTGTTCCAGAAAACATTGATAACAAGTTGGCTCATCTGCAGCCAAAGCAACAACAGCCGAAGGAATTAATTCTGCAGTTTTAAGATTTATTTCCCGATGTTCCCAGGCAAATCACAGTCGCAATACATGATGGAGATATTGGATAAACCGATTAAATAACACCCATATCGCATGAACGTAGAAAAGTGTAAATAGGCTGAGCAAGAAATTGAAAATATGCTGGAAAATGGTATTATTAGTCATTCAGCATCAGATTCAAGCTCACCCTGCATTATTGTGCCTAAACCTGATGGTAGTGTTAGATTTTACACTGATTATAGGAACGCAAATGCAGTAACAAAAACAAATGCCTATTCTATCCCTAGGATGGATGATTGCATCAATAAGGTTGGAAAAGCTGAATTTCTTACAAAGATTGATCTGTTTACAGGGTATTGGTGTGTTCCATTGACGGACAGAGGTAGAAAAAATTCTGCATTTGTGATACCATCTGGGTTGTACGAATACAATGTTTTGATGTTTGGAATGAAAACTGGTCCAGGAACATTCCGGAAAATGAATGATTCTGTAATTCGAGGGTTGGAACACACAGATGCCTATATTGATGACTTAGTCACAGGGAGTGACACTTGGGAGAGTATATATTTGCAGTAGAAAAATTGTTTGACAGGTTTTCCCAGGCCAGCCTTACAGTTAACTTAGCTAACAGTGAATTTGGCCATGCCATTCTGACCTGTCTTGTCTATGTTGTCGGTCAATGCAAGTTGGCTCCTGTTCGGGCAAAAGTCCAGGCAATTTCTTAAATTCCTATTCTGACTGTGAAGAAGGCTCTTAGAAGGTTTCTGGGAATGGATGGATATTATCATAAGTTCTGTAAGAACTTTGCTGCTGTCGCTCTTCCTCTGACTAACCTGAAGAAGGGTGAAATGTTTGTTTGGACCGAGACTTGTCAGGAGGCATTTAAACGATTTTAAGTTATTATGTGAGATTAGGCCAATCAATGTAGTGTTGTCAGCAAATTTAATTAGTAGATTGGAGCTGTGGGTGGCAACACAAGTCATGGGTGCACAGAAAGTAAAGGAGAGGGCCAAAGAGACAACCCTGTGGGTTATGTGACCTGAGGGTCAGTGAGACAGAGGAGATGGAGCCCACTCTTACCACCTGCCGGCGATCTGACAGGAAGACCAGGATCCAGCGACACAAGGCAGGGTGAAGGCAGAGGTCTCTGAGCTCCTTGGGGATACTTCATGCCTTTGTATGGCTACTGCTCTGCCTATGACTGGAAGGAACTGCAGAGAACTTTGGAGAGCAGAGAACATCAGAGAAACAAGCCTCCCCTCCATGGACTCTCCCTACACTTCCCCTCCCTCGGAAAAGCAGGCCATGTACACAAAGAACCTCAATACCTGGACATTCTTGCTGCAAACCCGCTGCCACATTGGCGGAGAGATACAAAAGCCCTAAAGTGCGTAACACCAGGCTGAAGGACGGCTTCCTGTCTGCAGTTATAAGCAAAATGAATGATAAAATGGATTCGAACTCACAATGTAACTGGACGTGACCCTGCACCATATGACTATCTGTACTGCACTGTCTCTGCAGCATAATGCTTTGTTACAGATATTTTTTTGTTGTATATCAGCTCGATGTACCGTCGTAATGTATCGATCTGTGTGGATGGGACATCAGGGAAGATTTTCACTGTAGCTCAGTACGTGATGATAATAAACAAATTCCCCACTTTAATTGTGTGGAAATATTAGACAGACTGAGCTTCTGCTCTGAAACCTCAGAAGGAAACTGAAATGTTGTCATTTCTGTGAAAAGCAAATATATGGAAAATGCTTCAATCTCACATTACGATCTGCAGTAACAGGGATCAGGTGACCGGTGGTGGGTCTCCCATATCAATATCAGAATCAGGTTTAATAACACCGGCATATGCCAGGAAATTCGTTGTTAATTGTTAATTCTTAACGAAAGATTTTAATAATTGCGATTTAAAATAAGAATATATATATATAAATATATAGTACAAAATATAAAAAATAAAAATGTAACAAACTATTTTAATTGTGTGGAACTATTTGTCTGACTGGGTTGTTGCTTTGGAAATTCTGAAGTGAAGCTGAATTAAACTTTACATATTTATGAGAAGCTCAGAGAAATACAAAAGACTAAATTCTCACATAAATGGGTCATACACCCAGAAACATTGGCAGCACTTCAGCACGTCGAAACAGTGAATGAAACATGCGGAAAACATTACAGAAAAAAAACATTGTCCACCCACAGCGAGAGGACGTGACAGATCCGGATCTCACTGCCTTGTCTGAACGGGGAAAGGTGAAGCTACACGTACACGTAGAGCAGTGACCCGCAGATGCTGCAGATCTGCAGAGAAACGTGAACAAGAAACGGGTTCAGTTGACGGGTGGAGGGTCTCCCTCCTGAACCGGTGACTCTGCTCCTCTCCCCTCACACGCTGCCCGACCCATCTGCCGCATTCCCCACATTATTCAATATTTACACCAGCTACATCTCTACTTGTCCACACCATATCTACATCGATCCTTTTTCCTGCACCCCCAGGTCACAGAGGCACGGGCTCGATTCCCATCCTGGTCCAAAGCATAATTCAAGCCCAAACAGGAAGTGTTCACGTTTCATTTAAATCAGTTCTGTGTTTATAAACACTAATTTTTATTCACATTCCTCCGGCTTCAGTGGACAGGAACAACAGCAGGAGGTGGCCATTCGGCCCCTCTAACCATCAACAAGATGGCGGCTGATCTCCCATCTCAGCCACGTTTCTGTCCGATCCTCATTTCCTCGATCCCTTCGGTCTCCACACATCTGCCGGCCTCTTTTCTACGTGAGAACGATCACTGAGTCTTCACCGTCCTCTGTGGAGGGGATTTACAGATATTCACCACCCTCGGAATGGAGACATTTCCCCTCATCACATTCCCGGACAGTACACCCCCTTTTTCAGAGTCTGGGATCCCTGGTTCAACCGGTAATGATGTTGTGTATTTCAATGTGTTCTCTTCTCAGTCCTCGATTCTCTAAATGACGTTTAGAGTTATCACATTTGATCTTTCTTCAAGTTATGACCCCACCACTCCAGCGATCAGTTAGGTGAATCTTCATTGCAGTTTCTATAACAAATACTCTCTAACCTCTTTGCTCATCCTCTATGGAATTAATTTCCATCTTCTGCAGCCCCTTGTTGCCCAAACACTCACCTCCCACCCCTGTCACTATTTCCACCTTCCCACCTCCCCTCTCACCTGGATCCACCTCTCACTCCCCAGCTCTTGCCCCATCCCCACCCCTCACCTCTTTTCTCTGACTATATCCCGTTAACTCTCAGTCCAGAGGGAGGGTCTCGGCCCGAAATGTTGACGGTCCATTTCCCTCCACAGATGCTGCCCGACCCACTGAGTTCCTCCGGCAGTTTGTTCTTTGGTCTGGATAACCCGTGTTAGTATGGGGAGCGGGATTTTACACCATATTCCAGGGTTAGGGTTAGGGATAATGGACTTCTCGGTGAGACAACAGCATTAATCACGGGTTTCATCACTGAATCCAGTGTTGTGGGATGCAAAGTCCCCTGTTATGTATCCGGCTGTGCCGTGTTGTTGGTGGAGTGGGCAGAGTGGTGTTTGTCTTGAGCTGGGTCACAACACCAGAATTGCCAGCGGGGTCCACACACAGTGTATTAGTCAACAGAAAACCTCTCGTCCCTGCAGTCTTTGTCTCCTGGTAAACTCAACACCCTGACAGTGTGGACCGTAGATACCCCTTCCTCTCAGAGTCAGGGAATCATTGAGACAGCTGATCGCTGAGAGGAATTATATTTATTGGTCATTAAAGTTCGCCCAGATTCGTTTGGACGGATTTGATGTGGAGTTCGGGGTGTCACAGTGAAAGGGCCGGACGGCCGAACTCTCCCCGCTGTCCAATCATCCTTCCAGGTGAGGCGACACTTCACCTGTGAATCTTCCGGGGTCGCCCGTTGTGTCCGCTGCTCCCGATGCGGCCGCCTCTACACTGGTGACACCGGCTCCTCCGCAGTTGTGCGTGGTAGGAATGTTTTTTAACGGGTGTCGATATTTTTCTTCCCTTCGCGCGGGAGGGGTGGGTTTTGGGGGTTGATGATCGGAATGCCGTCCTTTTTGATTCAGGGGGTGGGGAGGGAGTGTCATTTTTTTTCTCTCCGAACGACTTTCATGTTTTCTTTGTTTCGTGGTTCTCTGGAGAAGAAAAAAAACTCAGCGTTATTTATGGATTCCTGCTTTGATAATAAATTAACCTTTGAACTATCCACTCCGAGCGGGACTTACTTAGTCACTCAGACAGGAACAGTGATTTCCACAGAATATCCCTTCTCACAAGTGGTTACCACATAACACACCCGAATCCAGCTAAGGGTTAACAAAAGTGGTAGCCATGAGATACTCCAACAAAATCCCCAGATGGATTATACGAATTATCACCAACAGTGATTGGTCACAGGGGTACCTCTTCAAGTGATTACCACCCCCAGGCAAGGGTTAGCACAAGTGGTCTTCACAGGATACTCCCAAACCAACAGATCCACTCCAATGGATCAAACAAAGTGATAATCACACATTCGGTATACGCTGCATCAATAGTCAACCCACCTTGTGGGCATAGGAGAGTCCAAACAGTGGCCTTTGGCCTCTAGGCCCTTTGTTTCGAACTTTCCATCTTCTTTCTTTCTCTCTGGCTGACTGTGTTTGTGACTGTCCTTGCTTAAATAAAACAAACTGTAAGCTATGTAAACACAAGCTGCAAGCAAATGTAAACACGCTGCATAGTCAAATAGTTCCGCCCCTCTCTCTCTCTCAGTAAGAATCAAACAGGAGCCGGGAAAGCCAGGCTTGAATACACAGGAATTTAGTAGGAGAATTTAGATTTTAGTCTTTTCTCCCCGTATTGCCTTTTTAGTTATCTTCTGTTGCTCTTTAAAAGTTTCCCAATCCTCTGGCTTCCCTCTCATCTTTGCTATGTTATACATCTTCTCTTTTATTTTTATACTGTCCTTGACTTCCCTTGTCATCCACGGTCGCCCCCTATTCCCCTTAGCTGGCTTTTACCACTGAGATGGGGTGGGACTACAACCAGAGGCCATGGGTTAAGGGTGAAAGGTGAAATGTTAAGGGGAACATGAGGGGAAACTTCTTCACACAGACGGTCATCCGGGTGTGGAATGAGCAGCCAGCACAAGTGGTGCATGCGAGCATGTTTTCAACATTTAAGAGGTTCGTGTAGGTACCTGGATGGTAGGGATGTGGGAGTGGGCAGTTTAATTAGTTCAGCACAGACCAGATGGCCCAAATGGCCTGTTTCTATATTGTAATTTTCCACAAGAACCTGAAGTAACGCTAATATTCACTCTAAGTCCTTTTAACAGCTGGGCAAACCAACCATTCACCTCAGCAGGGATTTTTTATATGGCGTTAAAATTGTGGAACTTTAAGTTAATAATACGTGACAGAAAATCCCAGATGCACGTCAAGAAAGACAATTTGCATGAGAGTGTTTCAGTTACTGTGGGGCCAGGCACCCATGCAGCTCAGCAGGAAGAGGGAATAATACCAATGGAGAGAGTCAAACTGAGCCAAGGCACAGATTGGAGATGGCAGAAATGCCCCATTCTTATAGAAACAGGAAGAGCATCAGGGAATTGATGGTCATTCCAGATACCAGCACTCTGCCCAGTCAGGGGATGATTTCTCTCAACTTGGGTTGAACCGCATTGTAACAGTGAGGAACAGCCAGATCAAAACCTGGCGATTCCAACAATCTCATCTGAAATATTGTCCTACAGCCATTGATGGACTTTGTAAATCATTTCACAGGTTAAAACGAGAAGGAATTTGTCTCCAGGAATCTCAAACACAGCACGCCAGTTTTGCTGTCTCTGTCCAGATATTTAAGAAGTGGAGCGAAGGATTCAATCGACTATCCTTCCTACTCAGACTGTGGGGAGGGGGGAGGATTTATTCGGTCATCTGACCAACTGGCACGGCCGTCATTTTACACAGGAGAAAGGCCGTTCACCTGCTCAGACAGTGGGAATAGATTCACTCGGTCCTCTCAACTGAAGGTACATCAGCAAGTTCACACTGGGCAAGGCCATTCACCTGTTCTGTGTGTGAGAAAGGATTCAATTGGTCTTCCCACCTGCCGACACACCAGTCAATTCACATCGGGTAAAGGCTGGTGATCTGCTGAATTTGTGGGAAAGGATTCACTCAATCATCTGACGTAATGTCACACCAGCGAGTTCACACTGGGGAGAGGCTATTCACCTGCTCAGTCTGTGGAGCGGGATTCACTTGGTCTTCCAACCTGCAGAGACACCAGCGAGTTCACACTGGGGAGAAGCCATTCACCTGCTCAGTCTGTGAGGAGAGATTCACTCGGTCAGACTTACTACAGGTACATCAGCGACTTCACACCGGGGAGATGCCATTCACTTGCTCAGTCTGTGGGAAGCGATTCACTCAGTCATCCCACCTACAGAGTCATCAGCGAGTTCACACCGGGGAGAAGCCATTCACCTGCTCAGTCTGTGGGAAGGGATTCAGTCAGTCAGCCAACCTACAGAGTCACTTGCGAGTTCACACTGGGGAGATGCCATTCACCTGCTCAGTTTGCGGCGCGGGATTCACTCAGTCTTCCAACCTACAGAGACACCAGCGAGTTCACAGTGGGGAGAAGCCATTCACCTGCTCAGTCTGCGGGGAGAGATTCACTCGGTCAGACAACCTACAGACTCATCAGCGAGTTCACACTGGGGAGAAGCCGTTCTCCTGCTCAGAATGACGGAAAGGATTCACTCAGTCATCTCAAGTACTGGCACATCAGTCAGTTCACAATGGGGAGTGGCCGTTGTTATGAATTCCTGGGTTTCGCTTGCTGTGGAAAGTCATTTTAAGAGAGATTAAGAAGGCGAATCAGTTTGACTTGTAGCTTGTTTACATCGCTCGCAGCTTGTTTAGTTTTAACCGAGGACACAGACACTCAGAGTCAGATGGAGACGAAGGAGGAAAAATGGAAAGATCAAAACAAGGGAACTAGTGGCCAAGGGTCACTGATTGCAACTTTCCTATGCCCACAAGGGTGAGTTAATTATCGATTCAGCGTACTCAAAAGTGTGGTTGTCACCTCGTTTGATCCGTAGGAGTGGATCAGATTTGGGGTATCCTGTGAAGGCCACCGATCAAAACAATGCTCAAATTGGAGACGGCAGAAATGCCCCATTCTGATAGAGACAGGAAGAGTATCAAAGAATTGATGGTCATTCCAGATACCAGCACTCTGCCCAGTCAGGAGATGGTTTCTCTTCCAACTTGGGATTAACGTCAATGTAACAATGTGATACAAAATCAAACGTTGGCAACTCATGTAATCTCATCTGAAATGTTGTCCTACAGTCATTGACGAATTTTGTAAATCTTTTTACAGGTTAAAAATTAGAAGGAATTTGTCTCCAGGAATCTCAAACAAAGCACGCCAGTTTTGCTCTCTCTGTCTAGGTATTTAAAAAGTGGAGCGAGGGACTCAATCGACCATCCTTCCTACTCAGACTGTGGGGAGGGATTCATTCGGTCAACTGACCAACTGGCACGCCTGTCATCTTACACAGGAGAAAGGCTGTTCACCTGCTCAGAATGTGCGAAACGATTCACTCGGTCATCCGACCTACAGAGACATCAGCCAGTTCACACCGGGGAGAAGCCATTCACCTGCACAGTCTGTGGGAAGGGATTCACTCAGTCATCCCACCTACAGAGTCACTTGCGAGTTCACACTGGGGAGAAGCCGTTCACCTGCTCAGTCTGTGGGAAGGGGTTCACTCTGTCATCCCACCTACAGAGTCACTTGCGAGTTCACACCGAGGAGAAGCCGTCACCTGCTCAGAATGAGGGAAGCGATTCACTCGGTCAGCCAACCTACAGAGTCACCAGCGATATCACACTGGGGAGAGGACGTTCACCTGCTCAGAATGTGGGAAAGGATTCACTCAGTCATCCCAAGTACTGGCTCATCAGTCAGTTCACAATGGGGAGTTGCCGTTGTTATGAATCCCTAGATTTCGTTTGCTGTGGACTGTCATTTTAAGAGAGTGAAATTAAAAGTTTAAATCAGTTTGACTTGCAGCTTCTTTACATCGTTCGCAGTTTGTTTAGTTTTAACAGAGGACACAGACACTCAGAGTCAGACGGAGACGAAGGAGGAAAAATGAAAGGATGGCAACCAGGGAACTAGTGACCAAGTGTCACTGATCGCAACTTTCCTATGCCCCCAAGGGTGGGTTAATTATCGATTCAGCATACATCGAATGTGTGGTTGTCACCTCGTTTGATCCGTAGGAGTGGATCTGACTTGGGGTATCCTGTGAAGACCACTGATGTGTTAACCCTTGCCTCGGTGTGGTGGGGTAATTCACTTGAAGACGATACCCCTTGTGACAAGTCACTTTCCGTGATAATTCGTATGTGGATTTGGAATGATGACGGATAAAATCTACAGCAACTGTTGTCTCGTTTTACCACCATGAAACCTGTGTAATTCGACATAATTGCCTTCTCTCAACATTTACGCTGGATTACAAATATCTCTCTCATCACCTACTCCATGGTTGAACTGAACTTTCCTACTTTGCCATCTGAAGATTCCAAGCCTTGTTTCTCCCGAGCTCAATAGTCTGGGAGTTATAAGTACACACATATATACACATAACACATTTGTTTCTCTTGTTTAAGTTACTATATTATAAGTAGATTCTAATAAAGATAGTTTTAACATTAAAACAGACCCCAGGTGTAGCCTATTGCTGCTGGTCGTTTCAAAAGTGTCACAATTCATAACAAAATTTGGGCCTGCGTCTGGGATACGAACAGATTAGGCGGCGTAGTCATTAATTATCGATTTCATTGGGGAAATACCTTTTGATTTATTTATGTGTGGAAAATCAGTAGCAATGGATGTTGATAGATGTCTCGAAGTGCCAGGCATTGGAGGACGCCAGAAGGGTTGAGTTGTTATGTATTGCTAAAAGGTTAAAACTTGCTAAGGGGAAATCGACAATGTGGTGGGCACAGACGCAGAGTGTAATAGCTGAACATTATATATCTGAGGGTGTGTTTAAAATGGAGGAGTTGGAGGTGTTTCCTGAAAGTAAACCTAGTGAGCTTGAGCTCCAGTACAAGTGAGAAAAATTAAATGCAGAGGCTGCGGAAAGGCAGAGGCAGTTTGAGGCTAGAGAGGCAGAAAAATAGAGGGAGGAAGCAGAAAGGCAGAGGCTGTTCGAGCTGGAAAAGATAGAGAGATTGCTGAAAAGGGGTCGAGTGTTAGACTCTAGTGATAAGTTTAAGGCCAGTCGGGAAGTTAAATTGGTACCTCCATTTGACGAAGCAGAGGTTGATAAATACTTTCAGCATTTTGAGAAGGTTGCTCAGAGATTAAACTGGCAAAAGAGGGTTGGCCTATTCTCTTACAAAGTGTAATTAAGGGGAAGGCTCAGCAAGCCTATTCTGCTTTGACAGTTGATGAAGCAGCTGATTATGACATTGTGAAACAGGCTGTGCTCAAAGCTTACGAGTTTTTCCCAGAATCATAGAAGTAAAAGTTTAGAAACTTGAGGAAGTCTGTGAACCAAACTTATATGGAACATGCTTATGAGAAGTTTGTGTGTTTTGACCGCTGGTGCACATATAAAAATATAAATGATGATTTTAACAGCTTGAAAGTGTTGCTTTTAATTGAAGAATTCAAAAGGTGCGTGCCTGATGACATAAAGACGTATTTAGATGAAAAGGATGCTGCCACTTTGCAGGAGTCTGCTGGATTAACAGATGAGTTTGATTTAACTCATAAGGTTAAGTTTACCTTGAATAAGAGCTTCCAAAAGAGTAGCAGGGATCACCAGAGAAAACCAGAAATTAAAGCTGGGACTAGTGACAAGAGTAAGGATGAAGGGAAGCAGTTGAAGGAGAAATATGCAGGTCTTACTTGTTACTATTGTAAGAAAGTTGCTCATATGATGGTTAATTGTTACCTCCTGGGGAAGAAACAGGAAAAGGAGGCAGTCCCGAATGCCTGTGGTCAGTATGTTGAAGCACCTGTAAACCCACAGGGTTCTGAACATTCTGTTAAGGTTCAGATAAGGATTTGAGAGGTCTGACCCAGTATCATTTTATGTCAGACGGGATTGTATTATTAAAGGAAGGCTCAACCCCGGTACCACTGAAAATTGTTTGAGATACAGGGGCTTCTCAGTCACTTATATTAGACAGAGTTCCAAAGTCTGGTGATGAGACTGAAACCGGTAAGGTAAATCTTATTAAAGGCATTGGGGGCGGTGTGGTTTCTGTTCCATTGTACAAGGTAACTTTACAGACAGGGCTGGTTTCGGGACCTGTTGAGATCGGATTATGCTTCAGTTTACCGGTGGAAGATGCTACTTTGCTGTTAGGGAATGACCTGGCAGATAAAGTTGTTCCTGCAGTGTAGTTGACAACTAAGCCAACCACTGACGACCCACAGATGGATTTTTAACATTTATCCTTCCTGCGCAGTAACTCGAAGTATGGCTAAAATGTCTGCTGACGCAGACGGTTCTGTGCAGCATGATTCTGATACCCATGATGGCCAAAATCGGGATTCAGGTTATGATGACTTGTCAGGAACTTTTGTGCCTTCATTGTTTCAGAAGGATTCAGGTAGTAAGTCTGACGAGAAAGATATATCCCTGTTTAGGAAGGAGTTTATAGCAGAACAGAACTGAGACCCTGAGAGTGAAGCTTCATAAAAACAGGTCTCTGAGATGATTACATTAAGAAAGTGCCAGTAGGGTATTATCTCATGGATGGAGTGATAATGAGGAAGTGGAGGCCACCTGCTATACCGGCGAGTGAGGAATGTGCAATTGTTCACCAAATTGTAGTTCCTAAAGTTTATAGGGCTCATATTTTAACTTTGGCCCACAGTATGCCCTTAGGTGGCCATTTTGGAGTGAATATAACTGTGAACAGGTTTATGAAATAATTTTACTGGCCTAATTTGAAGAAAACTGTGACTGGACTGCCAACACAGATGCCTTGTGCAGGAAGGCACAGAGTCGAATGTACTTCCTAAGAAGGTTGGCGTCATTCAATGTCTGTAGTGAGATGCTGAAGATGTTCTATAGGTCAGTTGTGGAGAGCGCCCTCTTCTTTGTGGTGGCGTGTTGGGGAGGAAGCATTAAGAAGAGGGACGCCTCACGTCTTAATAAGCTGGTAAGGAAGGCGGGCTCTGTCGTGGGCAAAGTACTGGAGAGTTTAACATCGGTAGCTGAGCGAAGGGCGCTGAGTAGGCTACGGTCAATTATGGATAACTCTGAATATCCTCTACATAGCACCATCCAGAGACAGAGAAGCAGTTTCAGTGACAGGTTACTATCGATGCAATGCTCCTCAGACAGGATGAAGAGGTCAATACTCCCCAATGCCATTAGGCTTTACAATTCTACCGCCAGGACTTAAGAACTTTTTAAAAGCTATTATTAATGCTTTTTGAGACGGTGATTTTGATGCATATCATATTTTTTTACTGAGTTAAGTATTGTATGTAATTAGTTTTGCTACAACAAGTGTATGGGACAGTGGAAAAAAAGTTGACTTTCTCCATGGGGATGAATAAAGTATCTATCTATCTATCTATCTATCTATCTATCTATCTATCTATCTATCTATCTATCTATCTATCTATCTATCTATCTATCTATCTATCTATCCTTTTGCAAACCTGCCACACTTGTCCATTTGTGGGTAAACCCCAACAGGTCACCGCAGTGGCCTCACTGTGGTCTATACCTGCATTTGGTGAACCCTTTTCTAAAGTTATAGTGGATTATGTTGGCCCATTGCCAAAGCCTAAACCTAGCCATCAGTAACTACAAAGTATTATGTATACTGCATCCAGATTCCCAGAGGCAATACCTTTCAGAAATAGTAAAGCTAAAACTGCGGCGAAGGCTCTTACCAAATTGTTTTTCTACTTTTTCTGGATTGCCTAAATAAATCCAGTCTGATCAAGAAAGTAATTTTACACCTGGATTATTTCAGTAGGTAGTTTATGAACTAGGAGCTGAACAAATAACGGCATCTGCGTACCATCTGGAATCACACTCAAACCAATGATTAAGAAATACTGTGTTGAAAATGGAAAGACTGGAACGAAGGAATATATTTGCTTTTGTTCTCAGTAAGAGAGTCAGTACAGAATCACTAGGCTTTAGTGCATTTGAACTTGTATTTGGTTGTAGACAAAGGAGACCTTTGACCTTGTTAAAGGAACAGTGGATTGATGAAGATGTACATGTTAACTTGTTAGACTATGTTTTGAAGTTCAAAAATAACTACACCAAGCGTGTAGTCCAGTGAGACAAAACTTAAAGATTTCTCAAAACAAAATGAAATGTTGGTTTGATAAACGGGCTTGCGAAAGAAAATACCAGGTGGGGGATATCTTATCTTATCTTATTTTATCTCCAATGTTGACGAATCTACTCCACGTGAAATTCAACGAACAGTATGAAATAGGCTCTCAAATTAATGTTGTGAATTATGTTATTAAAACGCCCGACTGACGTAAACTAACACAGGTTGTACACATAAATATGATAAAGCCTTATTTTGACAAACAGGCACCATCTGTGAGTGTTGTTGTCAAAACATATGAATCTGGTAACCCTGAGAATGAAACAATTGACTCGTCTGAGACTTTTCACAAGCCAAACATGGTCCCAGTTAGGCTAATGAACTCGGTTGTTCTAGAAAACATTGATAACAGGTTGGCTCACCTGCAGCCAAAGCAACAACAACAGCTGAAGGAATTAATTCTGAAGTTTAAAGATTTATTTCCCGATGTTCCCAAGCAAACCACGGTCGCAGAACATGATGTAGATATTGGTCAAGCCAAACCGATTAAACAATACCCATATTGCATGAACGTAGAAAAGTGTAAATTGGCAGAGCAAGAAATTAAAAATATGCTGGCAAATGGTATTATTAGTCCTTCAGCATCAGATTGGAGCTCACCCTGCATTATTGTGCACAAACCTGATGGTAGTGTTAGATTTTGCACTGATTGTAGGAAGGTAAATGCAGTAACAAAAAGAGATGCCTATCCTATCCCTAGGGTGGATGATTGCATCGATAACGTTGGAAAAGCTAAATTTACAACAAAGGTTGATCTGTTGAAAGGGTATTGGTGTGTTCCATTGATGGAGAGAGGTAGAGAAATTTCTGCGTTTGTGACACCTTCTGAGTCGTATGAATACAATGTTTTGCCGTTTGGAATGGAAAAAAAAATGGTCCAGGATCATTCCAGAGAACGTTTAATTCTGTAATTCGAGGGTCAGAACACACAGATGCCTATATTGATGACTTAGTCACAGGGAGTGACACTTGGGAAGAGCATATCTCTGCAGTAGAGAAGCTGTTTGACAGGTTTTCGCAGGTCAGCCTTACAATTAGCTAAGAGTGAATTTTGTCATGCCACTGTGACTTATCTTGGCTATGTTGTAGGTCAAAGCAAGTTGGCTCCTGTTCAGGCAAAAGTCCAGGCAATTTCTGAAGTTCCTGTTTCGACTGGTAAGAAGGCTCTTAGAAGGTTTCTGGGAATGGTTGGATAAAGTTCACCAAGAAATTTACTGATATCACTCTTCCTCTGACTAATCTCCTGAGCAAAAATAAATTTTTTGGGGGGGAGGTGATGTGTTATGAATCCCTGGGTTTCGTTTTCTGTGGACTGTCACTTTAAGAGAGTACCTGAATGTGGTGGGGACTAACAATGACGTCAGCCACTGACCTTCTCAGCTCATTATTGATTTGTACAGAGAGAGAGAGATCAAGGAGGCGGGACTGTCTGACTTGCAGCTTGTTTACATTACTTGCAGTTTGTTTAGTTTTAAGCGAGGACACAGACACTCACAGTCAGAAGGACGCAAAGAAAGAGAACAAAAGGATTTAGACAAGGAAACTAATGGCCAAGGGTCACTGTTTGGAACTCTCCTGTGCCCACAAGGGTGGTTTGACTATCGATCCAGTGCACATCGAAAGAGTACCTGTCACCTCGAATAATCCACAGGAGTGGGTTTTGTTTGGGGAATCCTGTGGAGAGCACTTATGTGTTATCCCTTGCCTGGGTATGTGGTCTGGCGATTCACTTGAAGCCGATATCCCTAAAAGCAAACACGAGGAAATCTGCAGATGCTGGAAATTCAAACAACAGCACACACAAAATGCTGGTTGAACACAGCAGGCCAGGCAGCATCCATAGGGAGAAGCGCTGTCGACGTTTCGGGCCGAGACCCTTCGTCAGGACTAACCGAAAGTAAGATTGTAAGAGATTTGAAAGTAGTGGGGGGAGGAGAAAATGCGAAATGATAGGAGGTGACCGGAGGGGGTGGGATGAAGCTAAGAGCTGGAAAGGTGATTGGCGAAAATGATACAGAGCTGAAGGGAAAAGATCATTGGACGGGAGGCCTGGGGAGAAAGAAAGGAGAGGGAGGAGATGGCGAACAGGTAAACAACTAAATATGTCAGGGATGGGGTAAGAAGGGAGGAGGGCATTAACGGAAGTTAGACATTTTAATTACACGTCCCATTCCCATTCTGATATGTCTATACATGGCCTCCTCTATTGTCAAAATGTTCATACCATCAGGTTGGAGGAACAACACCTTATATACCGGCTGGGTAGCATCCAACCTGATGGCACGAACATTGACTTCTCTAACTTCCGTTAATGCCCCTACTCCCCCATCCCTGACATATTTAGTTGTTTGCATGTTCTCCATCTCCCT
Organism: Hemitrygon akajei; assembly: GCF_048418815.1. Taxonomy (NCBI): domain Eukaryota; kingdom Metazoa; phylum Chordata; class Chondrichthyes; order Myliobatiformes; family Dasyatidae; genus Hemitrygon; species Hemitrygon akajei. Next base: position 1,513,543 of record NW_027331933.1, read on the forward strand.
CTGGTGTCCCACCCCCCTTTCCTTCTTCCGAGGCCTCCCGTCCAATGATCCTCTGGTCTTCTCCTATCATTTCGCATTTCCCCCCCCCCCCCACTACTTTCAACTCTGTTACCATCTTTCCTTTCGGTTAGTCCTGAGGAAGGGTCTAAACCCGAAACGTCGAGAGCGCTTCTCCCTATAGAAGCTGCCAGGCCTGCTGTGTTCCACCAGCATTTTGTGTGTGTTGTTGATCCCTGTGACAAGTCACTTTCGGTGATAATTCATATGTGGATTTGGAACGGCGACGGATAAAACCTACGAAGACTGCTATCTCATTTTACCACAGTGGACCCTATGGAATTCAACGTAATTGCCTTCTCTCTGCATTTGCCCTGGATTACAATTTTCTCTCTCCCATCCCTTATTCCGTGAATGAACTACACTTTCATACTTTACCACCTCAAGGCTCTAAGCCAACCAGCCAACCACCGAGCTCAATAGTTTGGGAGTTATAATTACACATACATATACACACACATCTTGCTTAAGTTACTATATTGTAAGTAGATACGAATGAAGATAGTGATTTTAACATGAAAAAACGTGCTAGTCAGAGTAGAAATAGGAAGATATTTCAGATGAATACGTGGATTGCAAAATGGTGCAAGGAGGAGGGATTCAAATTTCTGGGGCATTGTAACCAGTTCTGGGGGAGGTGGGACCGGTATGTCTGCACCTCGGCTGGACTGGAACCAATGTCCTAGGGGGAGCGTTTGCTACTGCTGTTCAGGAGGATTTAAACTGATGTGGCAGGGGGATGGGAACAAGTGCAGAGAGACAGAGGGTTGTAAAATGAGGGTAGAAGCAAAAAGTAGTAAAGTGAAAAGTAAAAGTGGCAGGCAGGGAAATCCAGGGCAAAAAGCAAAAAGAGCCACTTTTCAACATAATTGTATAAGGGCTAAGAGTGTTGTGACAACAAACCTGAAGGCTTTGTGTGTCAATGCGAGGAGCATTCGTAACAAGGTGGATGAATTGAATGTGCAAATAGTTATTAATGCATATGATATAGTTGGGATCAAAAACATGGCTCCAGGGTGACCAAGGATGGGAGCTCAACATCCAGGGATATTCAATAATCAGGAGGGATAGACAGGTAAGAAAAGGAGGTGCGGTAGCATTGCTGGTTAGAGAGGAGATTAACGCAATAGAAAGGAAGGACATTAGCCTGGAGGATGTGGAATCGATATGGGTAGAGCTGCATAAGAATAAGGGGCAGAAAACGCTGGTGGGAGTTGTGTACGGGCCAGCTAACAGTAGTAGTGAGGTTGGAGATGGCATTAAACAGGAAATTAGAAATGCGTGCAATAAAGGAACAGTAGATATAATGGGTGACTTCAGTCTACATATAGATTGGGTGAACCAAATTGGTAAGGGTGCTGAGGAAGAGGATTTCTTGGAATTTATGCGGGATGGTTTTCTGAACTAACATGTCGAGGAACCAACTAGAGAGCAGGCCATTCTAGATTGGGTATTGAGCAATGAGGAAGGGTAAGTTAGCAATTTTGTTGTGCGAGCCCCCTTGGGTAAGAGTGACCATAATATGGTGGAATTGTTCATTAAGATGGAGATTGACATAATTAATTCAGAAACAAAAGTTCTGAACTTAAAGAAGGGTAAATTTGAAGGTATGAGACGTGAATTAGCTAGGATAGACTGGCAAATTATACTTAAAGGGTTGACGGTGGATATACAATGGCAAGCATTTAAAGATCGCATGGATGTACTACAACAATTATTCAGCCCAGCTTGGCAAAAGAATATACCAGGGTAGGTAGTGCCCCCGTGGCTGACAAGGGAAATTAGGGATAGTATCAAGTCCAAAGCAGAAACATATAAATTAGCAAAAAATAAAGCGGCGCATCTGATGACTCGGAGAAAGTCAGAGACCAGGGATTAATTAGGAAAGGGACAAAAGATTATGAGAGAAAGCTGGCAGGGAATATAAAAACTGACTGTAAAAGCTTTTATAGATGAGTGAAAAGAAAAAGATTGGTCAAGACAAATGTAGGTCCTTTACAGTCAGAAACAGGTGAATTGGTCATAGGGAGCAAAGACATGGCAGACAAATTGAATAACTACTTTGGTTTTGTCTTCACTAAGGAGGACATAAATAATCTTCCGGAAATAGTAGGGGACCGAGGTTCTAGTGAGATGGAGGAACTGAGGGAAATACATGTTAGTAAGGAAGTGGTGTTAGGTAAATTGAAGGGATTAAAGGCAGATAAATCCACAGGGCCAGATGGTCTGCATCCCAGAGTGCTTAAGGAAATAGCCCAAGAAATAGTGGATGCAGTAATGATAATTTTTCAAAACTCCTCAGATTCTGGATTAGTTCCTGAGGATTGGAGGGTGGCTAATGTAACCCCACTTTTTAAAAAAGGAGGGTAAGAAAAACCGGGGAATTATAGACCGGTTAGTCTGACGTCGGTGGTGGGGAAAATGCTCGAGTCGGTTTTCAAAGATGTGATAACAGCACACCTGGAAAGAGGTGAAATCATCGGACAAAGTCAGCATGGATTTGTGAAAGGAAAATCATGTCTGACGAATCTCACAGAATTTTTTAAAGATGTAACTAGTAGAATGGATAGGAGAGAGCCAGTGGATGTGGTATATTTAGATTTCAAAAGGCTTTTGACAAGGTCCCACAAGGAGATTAGTGTGCAAACATCAAGCACACGGTATTGGGGGTATGGTATTGATGTGGATAGAGAATTGGTTGGCAGACAGGAAGCAAAGAGTGGGAGTAAATGGGACTTTTTCAGAATGGCAGGCAGGGACTAGTGGGGTACCGCAATGCTCAGTGCTGGGACCCCAGTTGTTTACAATATATATTAATTATTTAGACGAGGAAATTAAATGCAGCAACTCCAAGTTTGCAGATGACGCGAAGCTGGGCGGCGGTGTTAGCTGTGAGGAGGATGGTAAAAGGATGCAGGGTGACTTGGATAGTTTAGTTGAGTGGGCAAATTCATGGCAGATGCAATTGAATGTGGATAAATGTGAGGTTATCCACTTTGGTTGCAAAAATATGAAAACAGATTATTATCTGAACGGTGGCCGATTAGGAAAAGGGGAGGTGCAACGAGACCTGGTTGTCATTGTACACCAGTCATTGAAGGTGGGCATGCAGGTACAGCAGGCAGTGAAAAAGGCAAATGGTATGTTGGCATTCATAGCAAAAGGATTTGAGTACAGGAGCAGGGAGGTTCTACTGCAGTTGTACAAAGCCTTGGTGAGACCGCACCTAGAATATTGTGTGCAGTTTTGGTCCCCTAATCTGAGGAAAGACATTCTTGCCAAAGAGGGAGTACAGGGAAGGTTCACCAGATTGATTCCTGGGATGGCAGGACTTTCATATAAAGAAAAACTGGATCGACTAGGCTTATACTCACTGGAATTTAGAAGATTGAGGGGGAATCTTATTGAAACATATAAAATTCTAAAGGGAATGGACAGGCTAAATGCAGGAAGATTGTTTCCGATGTTGGGGAAGTCCAGAATGAGGGGTCACAGTTTAAGGATAAATTGGAAGCCTTTTAGGACCGAGATGAGGAAAAACTTCTTCACACAGAGAGTGGTGACTTTGTGGAATTCTCTGCCACAGGAAACAGATGAGACCGGTTCATTGGCTATATTTAAGAGGGAGTTAGATATGGCCGTTGTGGCTAAAGGGATCGGGGGTATGGAGAGAAAGCAGGTACAGGGTTCTGATTTGGATGATCAGCCATGATCATACTGAATGGCGGTGCAGGCTCGAAGGGCCGAATGGCCTACCTCTACACCTATTTTCTATGTTTCTATGTTTCTAAAACCAGACTCCAGGTGCAGTCTGTTCCTGCTGGTTCGTTTCTAAAGTGTTACTGTTCGTAACAAAATGCTAGAATCTATCCTGCCATGCCCTACGATCGTAGCTTATAACTCTTAACCCACCAGGTGCTGCATTCAATTAAACCTTGTGTCGTTCTAGCAAACAGAAACTGATTCTTGGAAAACTCAGTGAGATAGAAGGTGCAAGATAAGACTTCACAATGAAGTCAAATGTTACAGGAAACTTTACCGATACACTGTACATCTTTGCCTCAGTCAAAGTAAGAATTATAAAGCTCAATTGTTTAATCAAATGTTGTGTACCATTTGTTATTTCGGGGTACAGTACTGATTTGTAACAGGGGACACATCACGCAGCATCCACCCAAATGAGATTTCTGAAGTTTGGCTGGGTGGGGAGGGGACTATCACCTCCTATTTTAAGCTGCCAGCCGAAGCGAGAGTTACATAAGATTAGATGAATAAGCGAATCGCTCCCAAATTCACAGTAGGTGAACAGCCGTTCCAAATCCACATACGAATGATAATCGAAAGTGACTTGTCACAGGGATCAACACAAAATGCTGGTGGAACACAGCAGGCCAGGCAGCATCTATAGGGAGAAGCGCTGTCGAAGTTTCGGACCGAGACCCTTCGTCAGGACTAACCTAAAGGGAAAATAGTAAGAGATTTGAAAGTCGTGGGGGGGGGGGGGAAATGAGAAATGACAGGAGAAGACCGGAGGAGGTGGGATGAAGCTAAGAGCTGGAAAGGTGATTGGCGAAAGTGATACAGAGCTGGAGAAGGGAAAGGATCATGGAACAGGAGGCCTCGGGAGAAAGGGGGGGGGGCAGATGGAGAGCAGGTAATCAACTAAATATATCAGGGATAGGGTAACAAGGGGAGGAGGAGCATTAACGGAAGTTAGACATTTTAATTACACGTCCCATTCCCATTCTGATATGTCTATCTATGCGCTCCTCTATTGTCAAAATGAATCCAAACTCAGGTTGGAGGAACAACACCCTATCTACCGGCTGGGTAGCCTCCAACCTGATGGCATGAACATTGACTTCTCTAACTTCCATTAATGCTCCTCCTCCCCTTCTTACCCTATCCCAGACATATTTAGTTGATTACCAGTTATCCATCTGCCCCCCCCTTTCTTTCTCCAGAGGCCTCCCGTTCCATGATTCTTTCCCTTCTCCAGTTCTGTATCACTTTCACCAATCACCTTTCCAGCTTTTAGCTTCATCCCACCACTTCCGGTCTTCTCCTATCATTTCGCATTTCCCCCTCACCCCACTACTTTCAAATCTCTTACTATCTTTCCTTTCGGTTAGTCCTGACGAAGGGTCTCTGCCTGAAACGTCGGCAGCGCTTCACCCTATATATGCTGCCTGGCCTGCTGTGTTCCACCAGCATTTTGTTTGTGTTGTTGTTTGAATTTCAGATTTCCTAGGGGATATCGTCTTCAAGTGAATCTCCACACCACATACCCAGGCAAGGGTTAACACGTAAGTGGTCACCACAGGATTCCCCAAACAAAATCCGCTCCTGTGGATTATTTGAGGTGACAGGCGCACATTCGATGTGCACTGGATCGATAATCAAACCGCCCTTGTGGGCACAGGAGAGTTCCAAACAGTGACCATTGGCCACTAGCTTCCTTGTCCAAATCCTTTTGTTCTCTTTCTTTGCGTCCTTCTGACTGTGAGTGTCTGTGTCCTCGCTTAAAACGAAACAAGCTGCGAGTAATGTAAACAAGCTGCAAGTCAGAGAGTCCCGCCTCCTTGAGCTCTCTCTCTGTAAAAATCGAAAGTGAGCTGAGAAAGTCAACGGCTGACGTCATTGTTAGTCCCCACCTCACTCAGGCACACTCTTAAAGTGACAGTCCACAGCAAACGAAACTTAGGGATTCATAACACTTCCCCTCACACAAAACATTTATCTGGAAAGACAATCGGCAATGATATTGTCCGTGCTTTTCATATGCGTTATCACAATACCATATTCTTGCAAAATCAGACTCTAGTTTAACAATCGTCTGGTTTTGCCCATTAGTTGAATCAAAAACACCAACAGATTATGATCAGTATAAACTGCAAGAGGTTTCTTCTCAGGACAAACACAGACATCGAAATGCCGCAAAGTCAAGATGAGTGACAACAACTCTTTCTCTAAGAACCATAGAACATTACAGCATAGAAACAGGCCTTTTGGTCCTTCTTGGCTGTGCCGAACCATTTTTCTGCCTAGTCCCACTGACCTGCGCCTGGGCCATATGAACCCAAACGGCTCTCATCCATATACCTGTCCAGGTTTTTCTTAAATGTCAAAAATAAATCGCTAAGGTGGAATAATTTCTTTGATGCTCATTGAATTTTTTCGAAAGGTAAGCTACAGGCTGTTCAACATCATCATCATCTTTTTGTAATAACACTGCCCCGGCAGCTTCATCACTGGCGTCCACAGCTATAGAAAATGGCTTTGTAAAGTCAGAGCAGAGGTGAATAACATAAAAACGGCATTCAATCGATCAAATGCCTACTGACGAGGTTCGCTCCGAAGAAACTTTTCACCCTTCTACAGGAGATTAGTCAGAGGAAGAGCGATATCAGCAAAGTTCTTACAGAACTTACGATAATATCCATCCATTCCCAAAAACCTTCTAAGAGCCTTCTTACCAGTCAGAATAGGAACTTCAGAAATTGCCTGGACTTTTGCCTGAACAGGAGCCCACTTGCCTTGAGCTACAACATAGCCAAGATAGGTCACAGTGGCATGGCAAAATTCACTCTTAGCCAAGTTACCTGTAGGGCTGGCCTGGGAAAGCCTGTCAAACAGCTTTTCTACTGCAGAGATATGCTCTTCCCAAGTGCCACTCCCTGTGACTAAGTCATCAATATAGGGATCTGTGTGTTCTAACCCTCGAATTACAGAATCATTCATTCTCTGGAATGTTACTGGAGCATTTTTCCTTCCAAAAGGTAAAACATTGTATTCATACAACCCAGGTGCTGTCACAAACGCAGAAATTTCTCCACCTCTCTGCATCAATGGAACACACCAATACCCTTTCAACAGATCAATCTTTGTTGGAAGTTTAGCTTTTCCAACTTTATCGATGCAATCATCCACCCTAGGGATAGGATAGGCATCTCTTTTTGTTGCTGCATTTACCTTCCTATAATCAGTGCAAAATCTAACACTACCATCAGGTTTGTGCACAATAATGCAAGGTGAGCTCCAATCGAATGCTGAATGATTAATAATACCATTTGCCAGCATATTTTCAATTTCTTGCTCTGCTAATTTACACTTTTCTACGGTCATGCGATATGGGTGTTGTTTAATCGGTTTGGCTTGACCAATATCTACATCATGTACTGCGACCGTAGTTTGCTTGGGAACATAAGGAAATAAATCTTTAAACTTCAGAATTAATTCCTTCAGCTGTGGATGTTGCTTTGGCTGCAGATGACCCAACTTGTTATCAATGTTTTCTGGAACAACCGAGTACATTAGCCTAACTGGGACCATGTTTGGCTTGTGAAAAGTCTCAGACGAGTCACTTGTTTCATTCTCAGGGTTACCAGATGCATATGTTTTGACAACAACACTCACAGATGGTGCCTGTTTGTCAAATTAAGGCTTTATCATATTTATCTGTACAACTTGTATTAGTTACATCAGTCGGGTGTTTTAATAACATAATTCGCATCATTAATTTGAGAGCCTATTTCATACGGTCCATTGAATTTCACCTGGAGTGGATTCGTCAACACTGGAGGTAAGTTAAGATATCCCCCACCTGGTATTTTCTTCCACAAGCCCGCTTATCAAACCAACACTTCATTTTGTTTTGAGAAATCTTTAAGTTTTGTCTGACGAGACTACACGCTTGGTGTAGTTTATTATTGAACTTCAAAACATAGTCTAAGAAGTTAACATGTACATCCCCATCAATCCACTGTTTCGTTAACAAGTCAAAGGTCCCCTCAGTCTACAACCAAATAGGTCAAGTGAACTAAAGCCCAGTGATCCTGTACCGCCACTCTTACTGAGAACAAAAGCAAATATATTCCTTCATCGCAGTCTTTCCATTTTCAATACAGTATGTATTAATCATTGTTTTGAGTGTAGAATGAAAACTTTCTGCAGCCCTTCTGATTCCAGATGGTACGCAGATGATGTTATTTGTTCAGCTCCTAGTTCATAAGCTACCTCCTGAAATAATCCAGGTGTAAAATTTCTTCCGTGTTCATTCTGGATTTCTTTAGACAAACCAGAAAATGTTTTTAAAAAAAACAGCTTGGTAAGAACTTTCGCTACAGTTTTAGCTTTAATATTTCTGAGAGGTATTGCGTCTGGGGATCTGGATGCAGTACACATTATAGTTAGCAGATACTGATGGCCAGCTTTAGACTTTGGCAATGGGCCAACAGAATCCACTATAACTTTAGACAAGGGTTCACCGAATGCAGGTATAGACCACAGTGGGGCCACTGGGGTGACCTGGTGGGGTTTACCCACAAATGGACAAGTGTGACATGTTTGAAAAAGGTCACATCTTTCCTCAAATTAGGCCAGTACAATTATTTCATAAACCTGTTTACAGTTATATTCATTCCAATATGGCCACCTAAGGGTATACTGTGGTCCAAAGTGAAAACTTCGCCCTATAAACTTTAGGAACTACACCTTGGTGAACAATTTCCCATTCCTCACTCGCTGGTATAGGAGGTGGCCTCCACTTCCTCATTAACACTCCATCATGAGATAATACCCTACTGGCACTTTCTTAATCACATCATCTGAGAGAGCTGTTTCTTTTAAAGCTTCAATCTCAGGGTCTCGGTTCTGTTCTGCTATAAACTCCTTCCTAGACAGGGATAAATCTTTCTAATCAGACTTACTACCTGAATCCTGTTGAAACAATGAAGGCAGAAAACTCCCTGACATTCATCATAACCTGCATCCCGATTTTGGCTATCATGGGTATCAGAATCATGCTGCACAGAACCGTCTGCGTCGGCAGACATTTTAACCATACTTCGAGTTACTTGGCAGGAAGGATAAATGTTAAAATCCATCTGTGGGTCGTCGGTGGTTGGGTTAGATATCAACAGCAATGCAGGAACAAGTTTACCATCTGCCAGGTCCTACCCTAACAGCAAAGTAACATCTTCCCACCGGTAAACTGGAGCACAATCCGATTTTAACAGGTCCCTCACCTGTTTCAGTCTCATCACCAAACTTTGGAATGCTGTCTCATATAAGTGACTGAGAAGCCCCTGTATCTCAAACAATTTTCAGTGGTACCGGGGTTGACCCTTCCTTTAATAATACAATCCCATCTGACGTAAAATGATCGAATCTCTTCTTAACTGGGTCAGACCTCTCAAATCCTTATCTGAGCCTCAACAGCATGTTCAGAGCCCTGTGGGTTTACAGGTGCTTCAACAGACTGATCACAGGCATTCGGGACTGCTTCCTTTTCTTATTTCCTATCTGAGCCTCAAACAGAATGTTCAGAACCCTGTGGGTTTACAGGTGCTTCAACATACTGAACACAGTCATTCGGGACTGCCTCCTTTTACTTTTTCCTTAACTGAGACTCAAACAGAATGTTCAGAAACCTGTGGGTTTACAGGTGCTTCAACAGACTGATCACAGGCATTCGGGACTGCCTCCTTTTCCTTTTTCTTCCCCAGGAGGCAACAATTAGCCATCATATGACCAGCTTTCTTACAATAGTAACAAGTAAGACCAGAATATTTCTCCTTCAACTGCTTCCCTTCATCCTTACTTTTGTCACTAGTCCCAGCTTTAATTTCTGGATTACACTGGTAATCCCTGCTACTCTTTTGGAAGCTCTTATTCGGGATAAACTTAACATTATGAGTTAAAGCAAACTCATCTGCTAATTCAGCAGACTCCTGCAAAGTGGCAGCATCCTTTTCATCTAAATATCTCTTTATGTCAACAGGCACGCACCCTCTGAATTCTTCACTTAAAACCAACTCTTACAAGCTGTGAAAATCATCGTTTATATTTTTATATATGTACCAGTGGTTAAAACACACAAACTCTTCATAAGCATGTTCCATATAAGTTTGGTTCACAAACTTCCTCAAATTTCTAAACGTTTGCCTGCCTGTATGATTCTGGGAACAACTCGTAAGCTTTGAGCACAGCTTGTTTCACAATGTCATAATCAGCTGCTTCATCAACTGTCAAAGCAGAAGAGGCTTGCTGAGCATTCCCTTTAACTACACTTTGTAAGAGAATAGTCCACCCCTCGTTTGGCCACTTTAAAACTCTGAGCAACCTTCTTAAAATACTGAAAGTAATTATCAACCTCTGTTTCGTCAAACGGAGGGACCAATTTAACTTCCCGACTGGCCTTAAACTTATCGCCAGACTCTAACACTCGACCCCTTTGCTGCAATCTCTCTATCTTTTCCAGCTCGAACAACCTCTGCCTTTCTACTTCCTCCCTCTGTTTTTCTGCCTTTCTAGCCTCAAACTGCCTCTGCCTTTCCGCAGCCTCCGCATTTAATTATTTCACTTGTACTGGAGCTCAATCTCAGCAGGTTTACGTTCAGGAAACACCTCCAACTCGTCCACTTTAAACACACCCTCAGATACATAATGTTCGGCTATTACACTCTCCATCTGTGCCCTCCTCATTGTCGATTTCCCCTTAGCAAGTTTTAACCTTTTCGTAATGCTCAACAACTCAACCCTTCTGATGTGCTCTAATGCCTCAGAGGTTGGCGCTTCCTGACAACTATCAACATCTATTGCTGCTGATTTTCCACACACAAATAAATCAAAAGGAATTTCCCCAATTAAATCGATAATTAATGACTACGCCCCCAAATCTGTTCATATCCCAGACGCAGGCCCAAATTTTGTTATGAATTGTTACACTTTAGAAACGAACAGCAGCAATAGGCTACACCTGGAGTCTGTTTTGATGTTAAAACCATCTTTATTAGAATCTACTTAGAATATAGTAATTTAAACAAAATAAACAAATGTGTTATGTCTATATATTAGTGTAAATATAACTCCCAGACTATTGAGTTCGGGAGAAACAAGGCTTGGAGTCTTGAGATGGCAAAGTATGAAAGTTCAGTTCAACCATGGAATAGGTGATGAGAGAGATATTTGTATTCCAGCGTAAATATTGAGAGAAGGCAATTATGTCGAATTCCACAGGTTTCATGGTGGAAAAACGAGACAACAGTCACTGTAGATTTTACCCGTCATCATTCCAAATCCACTTTCGAATTATCACGGAAAGTGACTTGTCACAAGGGGTATCGTCTTCAAGTGAATTACCACATCACAACCAGCAAGGGTTAACACATGAGTGGTCTTCACAGGATACCCCAAATCAGATCCACATCTACGGATCAAACGAGGTGACAACCACACATTTGAGTACGCTGAATCTATAATTAACCCACCCTAACGGGCATAGGAACGTTGAAATCAGTGACCCTTAGCCACTAGTTCCCTTGTTTAGAATTTTCCATTTTCCCTCCTTCGTCTCCGTCTGACTCTGAGAGTCTGTGTCCTCGGTTAAAACTAAACAAGCTGCGAGCGATGTAAAGAAACTGCAAATCAAACTGATTTAACTTTTTTAATTTCACTCTCTTAAAATGACAGTTCACAGCAAACGAAATCTAGGGATTCATAACGGCCACTCCCCGTTGTGAACTGACTGATGTGCCAGTAGTTGGGATGACCGAGTGAATCGCTTCCCTCATTCTGAGCAGGTGAACGGCTTCTCCCCAGTGTGAACTCGAAAGTGACTCTGTAGGTTGGATGACCGAGTGAATCCCTTCCCACAGACTGAGCAGGTGAATGGCTTCTCCCCAGTGTGAACACGCTGATGACTCCGTAGGTTGGATGACTGAGTGAATCCCTTCCCACAGACTGAGCAGGTGAATGGCTTCTCCCCGGTGTGAACTCGCTGATGACTCTGTAGGTGGGATGACTGACTGAATCCCTTCCCACAGACTGAGCAGGTAAATGGCTTCTCCCCGGTGTGAACTCGCTGATGAATCTGTAGGTGGGATGACTGACTGAATCCCTTCCCACAGACTGAGCAGGTGAACGGCTTCTCCCCAGTGTGAACTCGCTGATGACTCTGTAGGTTGGATGACTTACTGAATCCCTTCCCACAGAATGAGCAGGTGAACGGCTTCTCCCCAGTGTGAACTCGCTGATGACTCTGTAGGTGGGATGACTGAGTGAATCCCTTCCCACAGACTGAGCAAGTGAATGGCTTCTCCCCGGCGTGAACTCGCTGATGTATCTGTAGGGTGGAAGATCGAGTGAATCTCTTCCCACATTCTGAACAAACGAAGGGCTTCTCCCCAGTGTGAACTCGCTGGTGTCTCCGTAGGTCGGATGACCGAGTGAATCGTATCGCACATTCTGAGCAGGTGAATGGACTCTCCCCAGTGTGAACCCGCTGGTGTGCCATCACGTCAGATGATTGAGTGAATCCTTTCCCACAAATTCAGTAGATCACTAGCCTCTGCCCGGTGTTAACTGACTGGTGTGTCCGCAGGTGGGAAGACCAATTGAATCCCTTCTCACACGCAGAACAGATGAATGGCCTTGCCCAGTGTTAACTTGCTGATGTACCTTCTGTTGAGATGACCGAGTGTATCTATTCCCACTGTCTGAGCAGGTGAACGGCTTTTCTCCTTTGTAAACTGACGGGTTGCCAGTTGGTCAGATGACCGAATAAATCCCTCCCCACAGTCTGAGTAGGAAGGATAGTCGATTGAATCCTTTGCTCCACTTCTTAAATATCTGGACAGAGATAGCAAAACTGGCGTGGTGTGTTTGATATTCCTGCAGACAAAATCCTTCTCGTTTTAACCTGTGAAATGATTTACAAAGTTCATCAATGGCTGAAGGACAACATTTCAGATGAGATTGCTTGAGTCGCCAAGTTTTGATGTGGCTGTTCCTCACTGTTACAATGAGGTTGAACACAGGTTGGACAGAAAAATCATCTCCTGACTGGGCAGAGTGCTGGTATCTGGAATGACCATCAATTCTCCGATTCTCTTCCTGTTTCTATAACATTGGGGCATTTCTGCCATCACCAATTTGTATCCTGGCTCAGTTGGACTCTCTCCATTGGTATTATTCCCAGTACCTGCTGAGCTGCTTGGGTGCCTGACCCCACAGTAACTGAAACACTCTCATGCAAATTGTCTTTCTTGACGTGCATCTGGGATTTTCTATTACGTATTATTAACTTAAAGTTCCATAATTTTAACGCAATATAAAAAATCCCTGACGAGGTGAATGGTTGGTCTGCACAGCTGTTTAAAAGACAGATTGAATATTAGTATTACTTCAGGTTCTTTTGGAAAATTACAATATAGAAACAGGCCATTTGGGCCATCTGGTTTGTGCTGAACTAATTAAACTGCCCACTCCCGCATTCCTACCATCCAGGTACCTACACGAACCGCTTAAATGTTGAAAACATGTTCGCATGCACCACTTGTGCTGGCTGATAATTCCACACCCGGATGACCGTCTGTGTGAAGAAGTTTCCCCTCATGTTCCCCTTAACATTTCACCTTTCACCCTTAACCCATGGCCTCTGGTTGTAGTCCCACCCAATCTCAGTGGTAAAAGCCAGCTAAGGGGAATAGGGGGCGACCATGGCTGACAAGGGAAGTCAAGGGCAGTATAAAAATCAAAAAAATTTGTAACATAGCAAAGATGAGAGGGAAGCCAGAGGTTTGGGAAACTTTTAAAGAGCAGCAGAAGATAACTAAAAAGGCGATACGGGGAGAAAAGACTAAATTCTAAATTCTCCTTCTAAATTCCTGTGTATTCAAGCCTGGCTTTCCCGGCTCCTGTTTGATTCTTACTGAGAGAGAGAGAGGGGCGGAATTATTTGACGATGCAGCGTGTTTACACTTGCTTGCAGCTTGTGTTTACATAGCTCAAAGTTTGTTTTATTTAAGCAAGGACAGTCACAAACACAGTCAGCCAGAGAGAAGGAAAGAAGATGGAAAGTTCGAAACAAAGGTTCCTAGAGGCCAAAGGCCACTGTTTGGACTCTCCTATGCCCACAAGGTGGGTTGATTATTGATCCAGCGTATACCGAATGTGTGATTGTCACTTTGTTTGATCCATTGGAGTAGATCTGTTGGTTTGGGAGTATCCTGTGAGGACCACTTGTGCTAACCCTTGCTTGGGGGTGGCAATTCACTTGAAGAGGTACCCCTGTGACCAATCACTGTTGGTGATAATTCGTATAATCCATCTGGGGATTTTGTTGGACTATCTCGTGGCTACCACTTTTGTTAACCCTTAGCTGGATTCGGGTGTGTTATGTGGTAAACACTTGTGAGAAGGGATATTCTGTGGAAATCACTGTCGGTAATACTTTGTGTGTTGGGTCTGGATTGGGAGTACCCTGCGGAATCTACCTGTGTGTTAACACTTGCCTGGGTGGTAGTTCCTTCTGAAGACAGTACTCCTGTGATAAGCTACTTTTGGAGATAATTCGTATGTGGATTTAGAACAACGATGGATAAGACCGACAGCGACTGTTATCTTGTTTTACCACTGTGGAATTTGTGGAATTCAACGTAATTGCCTTCTCTCGACATTCACCTTGGATTACAAATATCTCTCTCTCGTCATTGATTCCGTGGATGAATTGAATTTCATACTTTACCATCTGAAGACTTTAAGCTTGATATTCCCTGAGCTCAGTGGTTTGGGAGTTATATTTACACATATGTGTAATCATAACACTTTTATCTTTTGGGTATTCTGTTTAATTTGTTATATTATAAGTGGATACGAATAAAGACGGTGGTTTTAACATCAAAAGCACACTCCAGGTCTGGCCTTTTGCTGCTGGTTCATTTAAACCGTTACAGGAATGGGGGACCCCATGTTAACACCTTTCTGTCTGTCTGTCAGACCTTGCAAAACTGATAGAACTAGGGGCCTGCTGCGTAAAACTATGATTCCAATGTCAGTAATCCTGCTCAACCAGAGTGAGGAACTCTCAGCCTGGGCTTCCTCAAGTAACACCTGGGGAAGAGAGTGAGGAACTGTGGTCCAGTCAGAGAACTCTGTCGCTGTCGGTGTTTTCAGGGATGGTATCGCAGGCCCCCACCAAACGGAACTTCCTATACTGGGAAACATGCATCCTGGCCATAACTGCAGGTGCCCAGCAGCCGAGAGGAATAACTGAGACTGAGCGATTTTGGATGATCGCTTTTCTCTCCTATGGAGTAGCCAGGAATTCACGAGAGATAATCAATTTGGTTACAAGCACTTGAGGAGCTGGCCACAATACTGCAGGGGCCCTGACAGAAACACAGGCCCAAGTAACAGAAATATCTATTGAAATGATTGCAATCTGGCAAACAGTTCGACAGAATCGTACGGCTTTGGATTTTATCCCAGCTGAGAAAGGGGGAACCTGTGCTATTACTGACACAGAATACTGCACCTATATCCCTGATGAGTCTACTAACGTTATATCCCTCTCCGAGCACACTGCCAAGGAGACTGACAGCATCAAGAGAGTAGGGCAGGATTTACACGGGTTCACCGAAGGGTCGAAATGGTGATCTTCGAAGACCTGTCGGTAATATGTGGGGCATGATATCGCATTATGTCCAAATGGTTGTACATATCATTGTTATAATTACGGACGTATGCCGTTTTTACCCACTGAGAAGTCATTGCTGTACTTGTTTGCTTTCTCTGTAAAAGGTTACTGATTTGTTCATAATGTAATGATCTAAAGGAGGGAATGATAAAGTATGTAAAAGGGTTAACTCTATATTGAAAAATAGCAGCCTGTTTTTCTGAAAGAAACTTCTGATGATGAGCCAATGTACTAAGCCGTGCTGAGCCATATTTCTTCTTCAGGGTAGCTAGCTCGGGTTTCAGGATGCTTATCTCCTTGTGTACTCATGTATAGAGATAGGACAGCTTCAGTCTGTTCTGCGTGTGTAAGCCATTATGACTATTTTGTAATTTTTCTTTAGGGTCTGTCATGTAGTAAATATTTTTGGCTCCAGCCTGTCTTGTGTGGGGAGTATCTGGACAGATATATCTGTGGTGTAAGGGGAATTGGTGAACTGGTTGGGAGCATTCACAGACTGTTCCTGTCTGAGTGACTAACTATGTCCCGCTCGGAGTGGATAGTTCAAAGGTTAATTTATTATCAAAGCAGGTATTCATAAATAACGCTGAGTTTTCTTCTTCTCCAAAGAACCACAAAACAAAGAAAACATGAAAGTCGTTCACAGAGAAAAAAAATGAAACTCCCTCCCCAACCCCCGCATCAAAAAGGACGGCATCCCGATCATCTACCACCAAAACCCACCCGTCCCGCACAAAAGGGAAGAAAAATATCGACACCCGTTAAAAACACTCCTACCCCGCACAACTGCGGAGGAGCCGGTGTCACCAGTGTAGAGGCGGGCATATCGGGAGCAGCGGACACAACAGGCGAACCCAAAAGATTATCAGGTGAGGTTTCGCCTCACCTGGAAAGATGTTTGGACAACGGAGAGAGTTCGGCCGTCCGGCCCTTTCACTGCGACACCCCGAACTCCACATCAAATCCGTCCAAACGAATCTGGGCGAACTTTAATGACCAATAAATATTATTCCTCTCAGCGATCAGCTGTCTGAGTGATTCCCTGACTCTGAGAGGTAGTGGTATTTATGGTCCACACTGTCAGCGTGTTGAGTTTACCAGGAGACAAAGACTGCAGGGACGAGAGGTTTTCTGTTGACTAATACACTGTGTGTGGACCCCGCTGGCAATTCTGGTGTTGTGACCCGAATCGAGACAACGACCACGCTGTCCACTCCACCAACAACACGGCACAGCCGGACACATAACAGGGGACTTTACATCCCACAACACTGGATTCAGTGATGAAACCCGTGATTAATGTTGTTGTCCCACTGAAAAGTCCATTAACCCTAACCTTAACCCTGCAATATGGTGTAAAACCCCGCTCCCCATACTAACACGGGTTACACAGACCAAAGAACAAACTGCTGGAGGAACTCAGTGGGTCGGGCAGCATCTGTGGAGGGAAATAGACGGTCAACATTTCAGTCCGAGACCCTCCCTCTGGACTGAGTGTGGACGGGAAATAGTCAGAAAAGAGGTGAGGGGTGGGGATGGGGCAAGAGCTGGGGAGTGAGATGTGGATCCAGGTGAGGGGGGTGGTGGCCGGTGAAAATAGTGACAAGGGTGGGAGGTGAGTAGTTGGGGCAACACGGGGCTGCAGAAGATAGAAATTAATTCCATAGAGGATTAACAAAGAGGTTAGAGAGTATTTGTTACAGAAAGTGCAATGAAGATTCACCTGACTGATCCCTGGAGTGGTGGGGTCATCATATGAAGAAAGATCAAATGTGATAACCCTTTCATTTAGAGAATCGAGGACTGAGATGTGAACACATTGAAATGGACAACATCATTACCGGTTGAACCAGAGATCCCAGTCTCTGAAAAAGGGGGTGGACTGTCCCGGACTGTGATGAGGGGAAAAGTCTCCATTCCGAGGGTGATGAATATCTGTAAATCCCCTCCACAGAGGGCGGTGAAGACCCAGTGATCATCCTCACGTAGAAAAGAGGCCGGCAGATGTGTGGAGACCGAAGGTATCGAGGAAACGTTGCTGAGATGGGAGAGCAGCCGCCATTTTGTTGATGGTTAGAGGGGCCGAATAGCCACCTCCTGCTGTTTCTCACTTGATGTTTCAGTGTTCTTGTCCACTGAAGCCGTAGGAATGTGAATAGAAATTAGTTGTTTATAAACACAGAACTGATTTAAATGAAACGTGAACACCTCCTGTTTGGGCTTGAATTATGTTTCGGACCGGGATGGGAATCGAGCCTGTGACTCTGTGACCTGGGGGTGGAGGGAAAGGGATCGGTGTAGATATGGTGTGGAAAAATAATCATGTATCTGGTGTAAATATGGACTAATGTGGGGAATGCGCGGGTGGTTCGGGCAGCGTGTGAGGGGAGAGGAGCAGAGTCACCGGTTCAGGTGGGAGACCCTCCACCCGTGACCTGATCCCGTTTCCTGTTCACGTTTTTCTGCAGGTCTGCAGCATCTGCGGGTCACTGTTCTACGTGTACGTGTAGCTTCACCTTTCCCCGTTCAGACAAGGCAGTGAGATCCGGATCTGTCACATCCTCTCGTTGTGGGTGGACAATGTTTTTTTTTCCTGTAATATTTTCTGCATGTTTCATTCCACTGTTTCGACGTGCTGAAGTGCAGCCGATATTTCTGGGTGTCTGACCCGTTTATGTGAGAATTTAGCCATTTGTATTTATCTGAGCTTCTCATAAATGTGTAAAGTTTAATTCAGCTTCACTTCAGAATTTCCGAAGCAACAACCCAGTCAGTCAAATAGTTCCACACAATTAAAATAGTTTATTACATTTACACAATTAAAATAGCTTATTACATTATTATTTTTTCTATTTTTGTACTATATACCTATACTTATTTTAAATCACAATTGTTAAAATCTACTGTTATGAATTAGGTTCTACTGCAGCCGCAGGGACAACGAATTTCATGGCATATGCCGGTGCTATTAAACCTGATTCTGATATTGATATGGGAGACCCACCAGCGGTCACCTGATCCCAGTTACCGCAGATCGTAATGTGAGATTGAAGCATCTTCCATATATTTGCTTTCCTCAGAAATGACAACAGTTCAGTTTCCTTCTGTGGTTCCAGAGCAGAAATTCAGTCTGTCTAATATTTCCACACAATTAAAATGGGGAATTTGTTTATTATCATCATGTACTGAGCTACAGTGACAATCTTGCCTGACGTACCATCCACACAGATAGATACATTACAACAGTACATTGAGCTGATATACGACAAAACAATAACTGTAACAAAGCATTATGGCTGCAGAGAAATTGCAGTGCAGATAGACATATGGAGCAGGGTCAAGTCGAGTTACATTGTGAGGTTGAGTCCATTTTCTCATTCATTTGGCTTATAACTGCAGACAAGAAACCATCCTTCAGCCTGGTGTTACGCACTTTAAGGGTTTTGTATCTCTCCGCCAATGTGGGAGCGGATTTGCAGCAAGAATGTCCAGGTTATGAGCTTCTGTGTGTACATGGCCTGCTTTTCCGAGGGAGGGGAAGTGTAGGGAGAGTCCATGGAGTGGAGGCTTGTTTCTCTGATGTTCTCTGCTCTCCAAAGTTATCGCAGTTCCTTGCAGTCATAGGCAGAGCAGTAGCCATACGAAGCATGAGGTATCGACAAGAAGCTCAGAGACCTCGGCCTTCACCCTGCCTTGTGTCGCTGGATCCTGGTCTTCCTGTCAGATCGCCGGCAGGTGGTAAGAGTGGGCTCCATCTCCTCTGTCTCACTGACCCTCAGGACACATAACCCACAGGGTTGTCTCTTTGGCCCTCTCCTTTACTCTCTGTGCATCCATGACTTGTGTTGCCACCCACAGCTCCAATCTGCTAATTAAATTTGCTGACAATACTACATTGATTGGTCTAATCTCAAAAAATAACTTTCAACCGATCAAATGCCTACTGACAAGGTTCGGTCCGAACAAACTTTTCAACCTTCTTCAGGAGATTAGTCAGAGGAAGAGCGATAGCAGTAAAGTTCTTACAGAACTTACGATAATATCCATCTATTCCCAGAAACCTTCTAAGAGCCTTCTTAGCAGTCAGAATAGGAACTTGAGAAATTGCCTGGACTTTTGCCCGAACAGGAGCCAACTTGCTTTGACCTACAACATAGCCAAGACAGGTCACAGTGGCATGGCCAAATTCACTCTTAGCCAAGTTAACTGTAAGGCTGGCCTGGGAAAGCCTGTCAAACAGCTTTTCTACTGCAGAGATATGCTCTTCCCAAGTGTCACTCCCCGTGACTAAGTCATCAATATAGGCACCTGTGTGTTTTAATCCTCGAATTACAGAATCAAACGTTCTCTGGAATGTTCCTGGAACATTTTTCATTCCAAACAGCAAAACATTGTATTCATACAACCCAGATGGTGTCACAAACGCAGAAATTTCTCTACCTCTGTCCGTCAATGGAACACACCAATACCCTTTCAATAGATCAATCTTTGTAAGAAATTTAGCTTTTCCAACCTTATTGATGCAATCATCTACCCTAGGGTAGGACATTTGCCTTCCTTTTATCAGTGCAAAATCTAACACTACCATCAGGTTTGGGCACAATGGTGCACGGTGAGCTCCAATCTGATGCTGAAGGACTAATAATACCATTTTCCAGCATATAGTCTATTCCTTGCTCAGCCAATTTACACTTTTCTACGTTGATGCAATATTGGTGTTGTTTAATCGGTTTGGCTTGACCAATATCTACATCATGTATTGCGACCGTGGTTTGCTTGGGAACATCGGGAAATAAATCTTTAAACTTCAGAACTAATTCCTTCAGCTGTTGTTGTTGCTCTGGCTGCAGATGAGCCAACCTGTTATCAATATTTTCTGGAACAACCGAGTTCATTAGCTTAACTGGGACCATGTTTTGCTTGTGAAAAGTCTCAGACGAGTCAATTGTTTCATTCTCAGGGATACCAGATTCATATGTTTTGACAACAACACTCACAGATGGTGCCTGCTTGTCAAAATAAGACTTTATTATATTTATCTGTACCACCTGTGTTAGTTTACGTCATTCGGGTGTTTTGATAACATAACTCACATTATTAATTTGAACGACTATTTCATACGGTCCATTGAGTTTCGCCTGAAGTGGATTCGTCAACTTTGGAGATAAGGTAAGCAACTTATCCCACACCTGATATTTTATTTCGCAAGCCCGCTTATCAAACAAACACTTATTTTGTTTTGAGAAATCTTTAAGTTTTGTCTCGCTAGACTACAGGCCTGGAGTATTTCATTGTTGTACTTCAAAACTTAGTCTAACAAGTTAACATGCACATCCCCATCAATTCATTGTTCCTTTAACAAGGTCAAAGGTCCCCTCACTCTATGACCAAATACAAATTCAAATGGACTAAAGCCCAGTGATTCCTGTACCAACTCTCTTACTGCGAACAAAAGCAAATATATTCCTTCATGTCAGTCCTTTCCATTTTCAACACAGTATGTCTTTTTTTGGCATGTGTGTGCGTGCGTCCGATGATGTATTTTTCAAGCCTTTACAAGGCACGGAGCGAGAGAGAGAGAGACAGTGTAGAACACATTGTGTCTTAATCATTGTTTTGAGGGTAGAGTGAAATCTTTCTGGAACCCATCGTAATTCTCGATGGTACGCAGACAATGTAATTTGTTTTGCACCCAGTTCATCAACTACCTGCTGGAATAATCCAGATGTAAAATTACTTCATGTCAGACTGGATTTCTTTAGGCAAACCAAATAAAGTTAAAAAAAAAAACTCGGTAAGAGCCTTCGCCACAGTTTTAGCTTTAATATTTCTGAGAGGTATTGCCTCTGGGAATCTGGATGCAGTACACATAATAGTTAGCAGATATTGATGGCCAGCTTTAGTCTTTGGCAATGGGCCAACACAATCCACTATAAATTTTGAAAAGGGTTCACCAAATGCAGTTATATATAGACTGCAGTGGGGCACTGTGGAGATCTGATTAGGTTTACGAACATCTTGACCAATGTGACAGGTTCTGCAACAGGTCACAACATCTTTCCTCAGATTAGGCCAGTAGAATTATTACATAATCCTGTTTACAGTATTATTCACTCCAAAATGGCCACCTGAGGGCAGACTGTGGGCCAAAGTTAAAATTTCAGTCCTATAAAGTTTAGGAACTACACCTTGGTGAACAATTGCCCATGCCTCACTCGCTGGTATAGCAGGTGGCCTCCACTTCCTCATTATCACTCCATCCTTGTGATAATACCCTACTGGCACTTTCTTAATCTCATCATCTGAGAAAGCTGTTTCTTTTAAAGCTTCAAACTCAGGGTCTTGGTTCTGTTCTGCGATTAACTCGTCTGCGTCGGAAGACATTTTAGCCATACTTCGAGTTCCTGCGCAGGAAGGATAAATGGTAAAATCCATCTGTGGGTCGTCAGTGTTTGGGTTAATTGTTAACTGCACTGCAGGAACAACTTTACCATCTGCCTGGTCATTCACTAACAGCAAAATAACATCTTCCTCTGGTAAACTGGAGCACAATCCGATCTCAACAGATCCCGAAACCAACCCCGACAGTAAAGTTACCTTGTGCAATAGCACGGAAACCATGTCGCCCCCAATGCCTTTAAAAAGATTTACCTCACCAGTGTTAGTCTCATCACCAAACTTTAGAACGCTGTCTGATATAAGTGACTGAGAATCCCCAGTAACTCAAAGAATTTTCACTGGTACCGGGGTTGACCCTTCCTTTACTAATACAAACCCATCTGACATAAAATGATCGAATCCCTTCTTAACACGGTCAGACCTCTCAGACCTTAACTGAGCCTGAAACAGAATGTTCAGAACCCTGTGGGTTGATAGGTGCTTCAACATACTGAACACAGGCATTAGGGACTGAATCCTTTTCATTTTTCTTCTTCAGGATGGAACAATAAGCTGTAATATAACCAGCTTTCTTACAATAGTAACAAATGAGACCAAAATAATTCTCCTTCAACTGCTTCCCTTCATCCTTACTCTTGTCACTATTCCAGCTTTAATTTCTGGTTTACCCTGGTGATCCCTGCTACTCTTTTGGAAGCTCTTATTCGGGATAATCTTAACCTTATGAGTAAAAACAAACTCATCTGCTAATCTAGCAGAACCCTGCAAAGTGGCAGCATCCTTTTCATCTAAATATCTCTTTATGTCATCAGGAATGCACTTTTTGAATTCTTCAATTAAAAGCAACACTTTCAAGCTGTTACAATCATCATTTATATTTTTATATGTGCACCGGCAGTCAAAACACAACAAACTTCTCATAAGCAAGTTCCATATAAGTCTGTTTCACAGATTCCCTCAAATTTCCAAACTTTTGCCTGTATGATTCTGGGACCAACTCGTAAGCTTTGAGCACAGACTGTTTCACAAGGTCATAATCAGCTGCTTCATCAACTGTCAAAGCAGAATAGGCTTGCTGAGCCTTCCCCTTAATTACACTTTGTAAGCGAAAAGGCCAACCCTCCTTTGGCCACTTTAAACTTTGAGCAACCTTCTCAAAATGCTGAAAGTATATATTTACCTCTGCTTCGTCAAATGGAGGGACAATTTAACTTCCTGACTGGCCTTAAACTTATCACTAGAGTCTAAGGCCAGACCCCTTTGCTGCAATCTCTCTATCTTTTCAAGCTCAAACAGCCTCTGACTTTCTGCTTCCTCCCTTTTTTTCTGCCTCCCTAGCCTCAAACTGCCTCTGCCTTCCGCAGCCCCATCTTTAATTTTTCTCACTTGTACTGGAGCACAAGCCCATGAGGTTTACTTTAAGGAAACACCTCCAACTCCTCCACTTTAAACACACCCTCAGATACATAATGTTCAGCTATTATCCTCTGCATCTGTGCCCTCCTTATTGTCGATTTCACCTTAGCAAGTTTTAACCTTCTAGCAAGACTCAACAACTCAGTCCTTTTGGCATCCTCTAATGCCTCAGAGGTTGGCACTTCCTGACATCTATCAACATCCATTGCTACTGATTTTCCACACACAAATAAATCAAAGGGACTTCCTCAATGAAATTGATCATTAATGACAATGCCCCCAAAACTGTTAATATCTGGGACGCAGGCCCAATTTTGTTATGAATCTTAATGCTTTAGAAATGAACCAGCAGCAATAGACTACACCTGGAGTCTGGTTTTGAAGTTAAAACTATGATTATTTGAATCTACTTATAATATAGTAACAAGCAAGATAAACAAAAGTTAACATTGTTGTGTGTATATATATGTGCAAATATAACTCCAAAATTATTGAGCTCGGGGGAAACAAGACTTGGAGTCTTGAGATGGCAAAGTATGAAAGTTCAGTTCAACCATGGAATAGGTGATGAGAGAGATATTTGTAATCCAGCGTAAATGTTGAGAGAAGGCAATTATGTCGAATTCCACAGGTTTCATGCTGGTGAAACAAGACAACAGTTGCTGTAAATTGTATCCGTCATCATTCCAAATCCACATATGAATTATCACGGAAAGTGACTTGTCACAAGGGATATTGTCTTCAAGCAAATTACCACACCACACCCAGGCAAGGGTTAATACATCAGTGGTCTTCATCGGTTACCCCAAATCAGATCCACTCCTACGGATCAAACGAGGTGACAACCACACATTTGAGTACGCTGAATCGATAATTAACCCACCCTTGTGGGAATAGGAAAGTTGCGATCAGTGACCCTTGGCCACCAGTTCCCTTGTTCTGATCTTTCCATTTTTCCTTCTTCGTCTCCGTCTGACTCTGAGTGTCTGTGTCCTTGGTTAAAACTAAACAAGCTGCGAACAATGTAAACAAGCTGCAAGTCAGACTGATTCACCTTCTTAATCTCTCTCTCTCTTAAAATGACAGTCCACGGCAAACAGAACCTAGGGAATCATAACAGCGGCCACACCCCAATGTGAACTGACTGGTGTGCCAGTAATTGGGGTGACTGAGTGAATCCTTTCCCACATTCTGAGCAGGTGAATGGGCTGTCTCTAGTGTGAACTCGCTGATGTCTCTGTAGATGGGATGACTGAGTGAATGTCTTCCCACAGTCAGAGCAGGTGAACGGCCTGTCTCCGCCATGAACTTGCTGATGTACCTTCAGATGCGATGATTTAGTGAATCCTTTCCCACAGTCTGAGCAGAGGAATGGCCTCTCCCCAGTGTGAACTGATTGGTGTCTCTGTAGGTGGGATGACTGAGTGAATCCCTTCCCACATTCTGAGCAGGTGAATGGCTTCTCCCCAGTGTGAACTTGCTGGTGACTCTGTAGGGTGGATGAATGAGTGAATCTCGTCCCACATTCTGAGCAGGTGAATGGCCTCTCTCCAGTGTGAACTCATTGGTGTATCTGTAGGGTGGATGACTCAGTGAATCGTTTCCCACATTCTGAGCAGGTGAATTGCTTTTCCCCCGTGTGAACTGACTGGTGTGCCAGTAATTGGGATGACCGAGTGAATCCCTTCCCACACTTTGAGCAGGTGAAGGCCTCTCTCCAGTGTGAACTCGCTGATGACTCTGTAGTGTGGATGACTGTGTGAATCCCTTCCCACAGACTGAGCATGTGATTGGCTTCTCCCCGGTGTGAACTCGCTGGTGAATCTGTAGGTGAGATGAATGAGTGAATAACTTTCTGCAGACTGAGCAGCTGAATGGCCTCTCTCCAGTGTGAATTCGCTGATGACTCTGCAGATTGGATGACTGAGTGAATCCCTTCCCACAGACGAACAAGTGAACGGCTTTTCGCCAGTGTGAACTCACTGGTGTGCCATTAGGTCAGATGACTGAGTGCATTCTTTCCCAGAATTTCAGCAGATGACAGCCTCTGCCTGGTGTGAACTGACTGTTGTGTCCACAGGTGGGAAGACTGACTGAATCCTTTCTCACACACAGAACAGGTGAATGGCCTTGCCCAGTGTGAACTTACCTTCAGTTGGGATGACCTAGTGAATCTATTCCCACTGTCTGAGCAGATGAACAGCCTTTCTGCTGTGTAAAATGACGGGCGTGCCAGTTGGTCAAATGCACGAGTGAATCCCTCCCTACAGTCTGAGCAGGAAGGATAGTCGATTGAATCCCTTGCTCCACTTTTTGAACATCTAGACAGAGACAACAAAACTGGCGTTCCGTGTTTGTGATTCCCGGAGACAAATTCCTTCTCATTTTTAACCTGTAAAAAGATTTACAAAATACATCAATGGGTGTAGGACAACATTTCAAGTGAGATTACTTGAGTTGCCAAGGTTATTTCCAAGCACCTTAAAACTATGCCCCCTCGTGTTAGCCATTTCAACCCTGGGAAAAAACCTCTGACTATCCACACGCTCAATGCCCCTCATCATTTTATACACCTAAAAAAGGATCTAAACACAAACAAGGAAATTATACATTGGATTGAGGATTTGTTAGAAGTATAGAAAATTATGAGGGTATAGATAGGGTAAATGCAAGCAGCGTTTTCCACTGAGGTTGGGTGGGACCACAACCAGAGGTCATGGGTAAGTGGGGAAGGTGAAAATTTAATGGGAACATGTGGAAAAGCTGTTCACTGTAATGGCTGTGAGAGTGTGGAATGAGATACCAGCACAAGTGGTGAATATGAGCTCGGTTTCACCACTTAAAGGAAGTTGGGATGGTAGCCTGGATGATACGGGTATGGAGCGTGATGGTCCCAGTGCAAGTAGTTGCATTAGACAGCTTAAATGTTTTTTTCAGCATTTACTAGATGGGCCAAATAGCCCATTTCCGTACTGAACTTCTCCATGTTTCTGTGACAGAGAAGCTGGCCAAACTTGTTTGGAAGGGAAAGATAGAAGTGACAACAGAGCAGCAATGGCTGGAGTTTCTGGGAGCAATTCGGGAGCTGCGTGATTCCACAGAAGTGGAAATATTAAAACGACAGGAGGACAGAACCGTGGCTAAAATGAGAAGCCAAAGCCAACATAAAGCCAGAGAGAGGGCACATAATAGAGCAAAAACTTTTAGAAACCAATAGCAGACAACTAAAAAAAACTCAGATGAGCTCAGTGTGTGGAATCCTGATATTGTAGTCATTAATGGGTCTTGGTAGCTCCCAACAGTCTGAGGGATTTAGAGGAACAAAATATCTGGGGACTCGATATCTCTTGAAAACCAAGGTTCCCTGCACCAGTTATCTCTCAACTTTTATTTTGGCAGGCACATACAGACTCCACACCCTCAAAATTTCACTTTTGAAGGCCTCCCACTTACAAAGTACTCCGTTGCCAGGAAACAGCCTGTCCCAAACCACACTTGTTCGATCCTTTCTCATACCATCAAAATTGACCTTTCTGCAATATTGAATCTCAACCCATGGTCCAGAACTCTCTTTTTCCATATTTCCTTTGAATCTCATGGCACTATGATCACTAAATTCTGTCACCAGCCCTGGATCATTGCCTAACAGCTTATTGCACACTTCTACGTCGGGAATTTTACGTACTGATTAAAGGCACATTTGACAAACTTTACCCCATCTAGTCCTTTTACAGTATGGGAGTCCCAGTCAATGTATGTAAAGTTAAAATCACTTACTGAATAAACCTAAGTTTATTGACATGGTCTACAATCTCGTTACAAATTTGTTCCTCTAAATCCCTCAGACTGTTGGGTGTCAACAAGTCCCAATAATGGCTACAATATCAGAATTCCCTGCCCTGAGCTCATCGGGCTTTCCTACGATGCTTCTTGCATTGTGATATACACAGCTCAGCACATTCATCGCACCATGCTCAACCATTTGATTGCTGACTCTGTCTGAGGTCTGAACAACATCTGACTGGTGTCAAGAAAAGAAACTCTCCCACATTATCATAAAAACAAAGGAGCTGATTGTGGACTACAGGAGGAATGGAGACAGACTAACCCCTATTAACATTAATCAATCTGTCGTTAAGAAGGTGAAGAGCTTTAAGTTACTTGGTATAAACACCACCGAGGATCTCACATGGTGCCCTGACGAAGGGTGTCGGCCAGAAACGTCGACAGTGCTTCCCCCTGTAGATGCTACCTGGCCTGCTGTGTTCCACCAGCATTTTGTGTGTGTTGCTTGAATTGCCAGCATCTGCAGATTTCCTCGTGTGTACGTACCGGCTGTGTAGTGAAAAAAGCACAACAGCACCTCTTTCACCTCAGACAGCTGAAGAAGTTTGGGATGGGGTCCCAAATACTAAGAACTTTCTACAGGAATGTAATTGAGAGCATCCTGACTGGCTGCATCACTGCCTGGTATGGGAACTGTACTTCCTTTAATTGCAGGAACCTGCACAGAGTGGTGCGGACAGGCCAGCACATCTGTAGATGTGACCTTCCCACTATTCAGGACATTTACAGAGACAGGTGTGTAAAAAGGGCCCAAAGGATATTGGGGACCAATTCCACCACAACCACAAACTGTTCCTGCTGCTACCATCCAGGAAACAGTACCACAGCAAAAGGACCAACAGGCTCCTGGACATCATCTTTTACCAGGCCATCAGACTGATTAATTCCTGCTGATACAGTTGCATTTGTATGTTATATTAACTGTCATATGTACAAACTATTTATCATAAATGCTATATTTTACACATTGCAAATTTAGACGGAGACATAATGTATAGGGAGGATCGATATAATAAAGTCAATTCAATTCAATTCACCCTCTCCACTATCTGTTCTGTCATTCTGGCACCCATTCCCCCTACAACTTATTTTAACCACATTACCCCTCACCCCGCCCTACCACTAGCAACCATTACCACTAGGATATTAGTCCCCTCTTGTTCTGTTCCCCTAACTATCGAATCCCCTATCACCCCTTTGACTTTCCTCTGCCAGGTAATCCCTCCCTCCCCAACAGTTTCTATAGTGGTCCACCTGTTGTTTTTGGGGGATGGCCACAAGAGTACTCGGCGATGGCTATTTACCCTCATTCCCCTTCCTGACTCTCATCCCGTTTCCTGTGTCCTGCACCTTGGGTGTAACTCACCTCTCTTCATGTCATATTCATCACCCCCTCCAACTCCTGGATGATCCAGAATTCATCCATTTCTAGCTCCAACTCCTTAAATTGCAGCTGGACACACATCTTGTAGGTGAGGGCATCAGGGACACTGGATGTCTCCCCACCCTCCCACCAGTGTCCCCTCTAATTTGTAATGACCAGTGTGCACATAAACCATGTACTGTGCATTCTTTCACCCAGTGACGACATGTGCACAGTGAGTTTTATCTGGAGAGGTAGGAACTTGGATCTCCTTTGGGTTCGTTCGAGTTCATCTGCACTCTCACAGAACCTATGTAGCAGGCCTGTAATGGGTAATGAAGGATTTGCACATTGCCTATATGTGGTTTGCCTGCTAAATTACACTTTAAAAAGACAGATTTCCAAATATCACTCCACTTCTTCCCACTTGTAAATTCTCCAGCAACGTTTGCATCGCCACAATACACACATCAGTTTCTGTATTGTACATAAATATTTCCCCTGAAGCCTCCCCCAATGACTGACAGTGGTGAACTCAGTGATGGCAATGCCAATGAATATGAAGGGAAGGGCAGTAGTCTGTCTCATTGGAGTCTGGCACATTTGCGATGTGAAAGCTACTTGTTGGTCAAGGACAAAGGTTTTTGATGTCATTATCTTCCCAGAGAGAATGGGTCAAACCATGTCGTCACGGGCAGAAAAGTCCAGAACAAACGGAGGTAGCTCAAGCAACACACACAAAATGCCGGAGGAACTCAGCAGGCCAGGCAGCATCTAGGGAAAAGTGTACTAATGCTGAGTTTCTGGTGATTTTCTCAACTGGTTATGTAAAAGACCCGAATTTGTTCCCTTTCTCCGAGTTCCTAATCCTTGCATTTAGATAGCTGGAGCTCAGCTCTGTCTGAGAGATCCATCGGTTCCCATTCCCTCATCAGTCGGTGTACGGATCGTGGGGCTGAGAGACAGGGAGGTGAGCAGGACCGTCCCGGGACTGCGGGGTACAGTGTCGGAAGGTCACAGCAATTGTCCCTCAGTCGGTGTTTAGGACCGTCGCCCGGAGATAATCACTTGACTGAGTCCGATGCAGAAGCCGTGCTCCCGAGGCCTTTGGTGAACTGCGCGCGTGCGTGATATTCGCAAACGTCATCAATCTTGACGCCTGCGCATGTGATCGATGCTTCAGCGCCGGCGAAATTTTTAATCCAGGGCATTATCGGTAATCAAGGTGCCGTTAAAAGTTTCTGCAAGCTCCGTTCCATCTCCAAACCTCAGGTTTTTTTTGTATATAGAAAACTCAGGAGCTGTTTTAACGCAGAAAGCGGCTCCCATAAACAATATACTCACTATCAAAGTGTATCTAATGCCCAAGTCCAATCCACAAAGGCAGATATAAAACACAGGAGATTCTGCAGTTGCTGGAAATACAGAGACGCACACACACACACAAAATGGTGGAGGAACTCTGCAGTTCTGGCAGCAACTATGCAGAGGATTACAAAAACAGCAAAGGGAAAAACAGAGAGTTGAGAATACTCTACCGCCGACCCGAGGGTGCGGCAAATCCCGTACCACCATGGCCGGCATCTGACGGCCCAGTCCTGCCCGGAATGTCCACTGGAATTCTGAATTAAGGACAGGATCCAAAATATCCCTGGTTCCTCCGGACCACATCCCTCCCATACTAGTGAAATGATCCCCAGTGCTGAGGGGCGGGGAGAAGGGCGGAGGGAGAGGCATGTGTGGCTTCCGATTCGGGGCCATGTAGGGACAACGTACAAGTTTAAATCCCCATACATGCAAGGCGGGATGAATTTTTAGAGAACGGGGAAGATGTGATGTGTATTTTGCCGGGGCAGTTTCCCTCATGACTTTAGAGAGACGGATAAAGCGAGGGGCTAGTTTCCGCCATTCCAGTTTGAGTGGACGATCTTTACTTGAACAAAGACCCGCTTGTAAATATTGAAAGACGGGCCAAGCCGTCAGTGTCTGTTGGCCTTGGCCCGCAGCCCGGCTGAACTTCCTTTCCGAGTCTTTGTCATTGAGACACCTTTGAACAAATTACTCGGCGGAGGGGACCCCGACATCTAATTCCTGATCAGGAGACTGAGCGGCAGAAACTCAATTTGACATTCGAATGGGGTCAGACCCAACGGTGAATGCTGAAGGGTATTGTGGGCGGACTCGGCCCGGATTAAATGGTCACTCCAAGAGGACAGATTCCCGGACAGAAGGCAGAGAAGGGCTCGCTCCAGGTCCGGGTCCGGCCTCTCAGCCTGCCCATTAGTCTGAGGGTGGAACACCCACTGGCACAAGCTGATGGGGAGGATCAGAGACATTGCCGGGTGTCGGTGGCGAAGAGGAAGATTCAGAAGGAGGGTTCAGTGAGGTAGTGTGTGGTCTTTGGATGTGTGTAAAACGTGTGGGGTGGGTGTCGGTGATTTCAATACGAAGGGCCTGTGCTGATGGAATGGACTCGGAGGGTTTCTGTGTCGGAGGACCGGGCTCATTCGGACAGGTTATTGGGGGAGACGTGTGTTTACTGGGAGGTGTGTTTAATGAGCAGGCGAGCTGAGGGGGAACGGTCTCTGGTGGAGGGATGTGGGTACAGCCCGTACGGAAGGCGCTGGGTGTTTGGAAGAGGTTAGAGGAGGAGTTGTGGTGTCTGTGGGGGCTGAGAGATTCCGATGGTCAGTATCTGTAGCTACTTGGAGACACGCGTAGTCAGTGTGAGAGTGTCGTGTAAGAGGCGTGTTTTGTTATCGGGAGTCACGGTCTTCAGTATTTTATTTCATCTGCTATATTTCCCATTAACCTTCCTCTATATCACGGTTTTGTTTTCCCAAAGTTTTCCCGCTCTCCATTAGTGATTATAAAAAATTGCAAATGTTACTAACATCTGAGGAAGTCCAGCGTGAATCCTTCAACGGTCCGGAGAAGCAGCAACATTTCAGGGCTTGATTCTGCAGAGTCGCGCTCCCCGTTATTGCACGATATCAAATCTCCATGGCAACCCGATTTTCCAGCAGCTTTTGGGAGTCAGTAACTGCCCCGTTGCATTAGTTTACGCATCTTCTGCTTCACTGAAGGGTTTTCCCGTGTTACTAAGAAGGATTTTTTTTAACAACTTCGTTCTAATATATCGTAATTGTCCGAGTGAATGCAAATTGAGCCCCTTCCCCGCATCTCCATCCTCTGTGTGGAATGTGTTTTGATTCCCGGTCAGATTCTTCGAGACACATTCACTGTATTCTTCCGGTACCGACCGTCCACAGTCCTTACACCCACTCTGACTCTGCCTTCCAAATTCTCATATCATCCCGGCAGACTCCCCACATCTTCTCTCTTCTAGGCATAATTTAAGTACCTTCTCCGAATCTTTCATATAACTGAAAACCAACGTTCTTAGCATTGGACTGTCCTACAAAACCTCAATATCATCCTGGCAGATTCCATCACAGCCTCCCGTCTTTCAAGGATAATCTAACCCCTCTCTCCAAATCACCCGTATCACTGATAGCAAACGCTCTTAGCAATTATGTTGCAAGTTTATCGTTTGATTGTCTCGATAAGAAAACAACATAAACAATTAAAATTAACACTGTGATTGACCTTTCTGAAGCAAAATTGCCGGGCACACATTCGTCCGACTGAAGATAATGTCAAAGGTGAAAACCAGGCAGCTTCATCACAATAATAGACTCATGACCGCCCCCTTCAGGAGTAGTTGGGGTAACGCATTCCCTTTCGTCCAATGTGATCACAGGCGATCGGCACGTTTTATCACATCCGTTCAATATGATATTCCTCAGCAGACCAGCAAGAGCGTCCGGACCGGAACGTCGACTGTACTCCTTCCCATCGATGCTGTCTGGCCTGCTGAGTTCCTCCAGAATTCTGTGTGTGGAACCTGTAATTCGACAAGAAGTGCATCAGCTGCACGAACTTCCTTCTAATACCTTCACTCCACGGAATATAAATATCGAGAAATCGCCATTGACCGCGGTATTCGTGAAATATGGTGGAAATGATTTCCCGTCATACAGTCAGCATTGAGCGTGGGGAATGCTTTCATAGCCTAAGAACGTTGCTGGATATTTGAACTGGGTTAAACAAATCCATAGAATAAAGTCCCGCCTCCCACTTTGTCTGGGAAGTTAGTCCCATAGTGACATGTGGTTGTACATTTCATTTGGTTCACTTTTGTAAAACTACCGTCCGGCCTGTTCCTGACCGACAACAACGAGACCGCTCTCACTGCCGACTGACATGTACAAGCAATTTATGCCGTTCATTTACAATTGATATTTGTGGTTGTTGCCGACTTTGTCAGCGATCCTGCACCACGCGATAGGGGAAATGTGTGAAGGGGTTAAACGATGGCATTGGAGAGCGAGGGGCTGGGAACGGAACTGCAGGAGAGCGAGCAACTCCGGAAAATTTGGATTTAACTCATTTCCTCTGTCCACAATGCCGGTTGTGAGATCAGATCTCCATTGCTATTAGTTATTCTTCTACATTCTTCAGGTTTTATCTCCCGTCCGTTTTAATCTCGGAAAACACTGTAATGAAATGAGTTTACATTTATTGGAATCGCACTGACACTCCCTAATTCCAAACACTACACCTACGGATAAACTCAGAGAGCGGGGCTGCATCACCACTGAACGATCCTTTGCTCAGATTGTGTAACATTGAATGCGCTGTCTTCACTAAAAGACATTTAACCCCACTGGGCCGTTACACAGCACCATAACCGATTGTGTCCGGCTCATTTTACCGTCTGATCGTGCAGGTAGAATTAGAAAAGGCGCAGCGGGAGACCCAGCATCTTCCAGTAGCTTCGGCATTTCAGAATTATTTTCCTAAGCAATGAAAACACGGGGAACGACTTTGTCAGTCAGAGATAGATCACTCACGTCAGGAACGAAATACGCAAAGGAATCAGTCTGAATTTTAAATCAGTAATCAGACTCTGCCGGTACCTGCGAGTAGAAGTGAATTCAGGGTTTTGCTGCATATCAAGTTTAAAACATTCTAATGGGGATCACTGAACTGAACATACGGTAACCCCACCCTTTCGGCCACTTACCCTCGGAAAAAATTGCGGGAAACAAAGCGGCACGACCTGTTCAGGAATTCCGGGACAATTCTGATGTTTCAGTGATTAGAAACGACTTCTCATTGACTTAACGCTTTATCAGTGATGCACCAATTCGGATTGCGTAGTATGTTTCCAGAAATCCCGAATCAGACGAAGGAGCAATTTCAATGGCGGGGACTCGATCGAGATATGAAGTCGCTCCGCTGATTGGGACGTTTCTCCGGAAAGTGTCTTAAAATGCTGCAAACTGGGCAGAGATCAAAATCAGCACGTCAGCTTTATATTGAGTTAATCCTGGGTAGGTAGAGTCAAAAATAGTTAATTGAACGCTCTTAATTAGATGATCTGTAGTGTTCGTGCTTATTTTAATATACCGGCTGTCAACGTGTTAGTGGGACAAGGACAGACGTCTGAATTTCCAGACGTATCGCGCTCTTTTGAAATTGGAGAATGATGACGAATATATTCAGTCCAGCAGGAAACCCGGACAGAAAGTCGCCAGATGATTCTGACTTTGAACTTAAATTTTAAAATCTAAGAACAGGCGTTGAAAGCTTGAGAAACCGGTGCGATGTGTCTTTGAATCAGAATAAATGTAATAAGACCATAAAACACTTGAAAAGAATTAGGCCATTTGGCCAGTCGAATGCGCTCCGTCATTCCATTATGGTTGATTTATAGTTATTTTTCTGCCTTCGCGCCCCTAACCTTTGACGCCCTGATTAACTAAGAATCTATAAAACTCCGGCTTAAACCCATCCAGTGTCTTGTCCTGCACCGCCGACTGTGCCAATCGATTCACAGATCTGTGTGCGTGGCTAAAGGAAAAACTTTTCATCTGTGTTCTAAATTGACGTCTCCCAATTCTGTGTCCTCCCCTCCTAATCTCCCCCACTACTGGAAAATGCCCTTTCAACTCCACTCTATCGAGGCATTGCAACATTCGAGATGTTTCAATCAGATCCCCCCTCATTCTTCTGAATCCCCGCGAATACAGACTCGGAGCCGTCAATTCACAGCAATTGTTTACAACCCAGTTGCGTGCGACACGTGACACTGCAAAGGGGGTCACAGTTCAATACCATCACAGTCCAACATCCCTAGTAAACAAAGAAACCCGGAATATATAAAGCAGGACATTAGCTTGAATGATCGGGACAGTAATGGCTCGAACTCAATGTGAATGTATACATTTTAGAATCAGTGTAAGGAACAAAGCGTAAGGTCTTTAAACTTGTTTCTGATCGTTCCCCATGTTGGACATCATTACTGTGAAGGGCCGGTGCTGCAAACCTGCTGTAGCAAGGACAGCCTGTATTTACTGTGTGGAAATACTGTCAGGCCAATGGGAAATGTGTCCCGATGTGTTGTCAAATTAGAGCGAAGTTGGGCCGAAGCAAAATGATTTCTCATTCATACTGTGGGCTTGGACTTGTGCCGAAACTAGAGAGCTTCAGCCAGACAGAGAAAGGAAAAAACAATCACCCTGCAGAAATAAATTCAGCGAAAACACCGAACAAGAGAGAGAGAGAATGAACGTTGGGTGTCCGGTTCGGCAGCCACGACCAGCACTCTGCAAACGTTTAGGTAATACACACCTCGAGAATGGATATATGTGTTTTCAATATTAGATACCCGGGTGATTTAACCTGCAAGGTAAAATACATTGCTACGGGAGGGATGTAATCAAACGCCGTTATCAATAACGGGAAAGGAGAGTCTGAATGAAAGGCGATGCAGTCCTGCTGGGAAGAAATGTAATCACTGAGAATAACGATTTCAGGGAGTTCAGTTTATTACCATCCCTGTGGATCTGGTGTGGGATTACTTCCGATATTGGAACAGTATTTGACGCGTTCATCTGAGCGGTACAGACTTCTAAAAAAAATTCAAAGCTGAGGTAATGGGGGAGAGCAGAAGAGCTTTCACCTGCTCTCTGAATCTGGTCTGGGTCACTCCGTAGATAAATGTATTCGTGCAGCTGCTGAAATTCTGAATCACAGAACCCCAAAACTGTGCCTGAAAAAGCCGGATTGACATTTCCAGGTCTGTGTAGAGGCATCGCATGAGAATGAAGACCAGAGTGGTTGTCGCCCAACAGAGAAGGAAACTCGCCGACAGGCTGAAGAGCAGAATGATGGATTGTTTCCGACTCTCCATCTCCGGATCCCGGTGTTTCCCGCAATTTCCCCGTCCCTTCAGCCCCCTGCGGACTCTGCTCGCCGCCAGTATCTGTCTGACGGTCAGAGCATTGAGGGTCAAAATGAGGAAGAAAGGAAGTAGCGGATTCAACTGACGGTCCACCCAAAAAAAACCCTCAAACGGTCCCGAGAAAAGAAGTACGGACCTATCGAAACAAATCCAGTCACCCCTCACCAACAACGCCTTCCATGTATATGACATAAAATGGTATGTTCTTTAAACATAAACCGATCGATATTGCGCCAGTTACCAAACCCGTAATTCTGGAGATGCAGTATTTTGTTTTATATTTAGCGGAGCAAATGGCCACAAAGCGATCGAAAGTGAAAGCGACAGTAAACCACACGGAACAGTCAACGGCCACGTGACACAGGACGTAGTGGACAAGGCAGAACGGAGCGTTGTCCAGGACTCCGTAATGAAATCTGTATGGTTGACTCATCCGGTAGAACAGGACTTCGATAATCACCACCATTAGATCCGCCGCAGCCATCGCCACCAGGTACCGCGTGACGCATTTGGAGAGACCGCAGTTTCCTCGGCTGAGAATGATGATCGCCACAAGGTTAACTGCAGTGTGACAAAAAAGACCAAAAATAAGAATAAAGAAAATCAAAAGCATTTTTTGTAGAAATACAGCAGTCATTTATTCGATTGAGGTAAAATCCATCGCTCATCTCTGCTGGACATTATCAGTGGAAGTAAAAAGATACTTTGTTTGTTTGAACACGTGACCGCAGCATAAAGCGTTTTAGAGTAGCGCATGCTCACATTATTCTCTTCACGTTCACCGATGCAGCAGCGATGAGTAGAGTCCAAGAATGATGGATCACAGAAACGGGTCCTTCGGCCCAATATCTCCATGCCGACCGACATGGCCACCTGATACAGTTGTTCGTGATCGGATCTGATTCGACAAACTGTCCATGTGTACTTCAAATATTATTAAAGACTCTGTACGCCCATTTCCTTCTCAGGCTGTTCAATACACAGAACAACTTCTATGTGAGGAAACGTCGCTGGGAATCCAGCTGCATTTCTGCCCTCAATAAAATGCCACTCGGCCGAACCTGTCCCTGTAACTCAACCCCGAGAGTCCCTGCAGCATCTTTGTGAATACTGTCTGCACTCTTTTCAGCGGACTTCTGCCTTTCCTATAACAGGGCGACCCCTCAATAAAATGCCACTCGGCCGAACCTCTCCCTGTAACTCAACCCCGAGAGTCCCTGCAGCATCTCTGTGAATACTGTCTGCACTCTTTTCAGCGGACTTCTGCCTTTCCTATAACAGGGCGACCCCTCAATAAAATGCCCCTCGGCCGAACCTCTCCCTGTAACTCAACCCCGAGAGTCCCTGCAGCATCTCTGTGAATACTGTCTGCACTCTTTTCAGCGGACTTCTGCCTTTCCTATAACAGGGCGACCAAAGCTGTTCACAGAACTCCAAGCGCGGTATCTCCGAGGCGAGAGGGAGTGTAATTGAAGTGCGCGTCTACGCTTCTTTCCGAAAGTCTGAGTTATTATTCCATTGCAAGGTCAGATTCTGAAAACAAGATCTTGCACCGCAGCAACCTTCCGTCTATTTTAGTTTACTGCTTCGGGGACAAACCGTTGCTCTGAGCAAAATATATTTACACCGTTTGGAATGTGCACAGCACTTTAAATGTTTTTTTTTTAATCTGCAATATGCATGTCAAACAATGAAAAAGTACAGCACAAAACAACACAGGTAAACGCTGTCAGGAAGTCACGTCTGACAGGGGGTATGCCAAATTAAAATGTTTTAAATGAACGGCGTTGGTGGGATCTGTCTTTATTGTTCCCACCTTTGACAGTGTTGTAAACCGAAACAATGACAATGCAAATACGTTGAAGCTCTAAAAATGTTCGAATGTAAATGTGGTATATTTAATATTTAGCACAGTTATGGATTATATTCAGTAATACAGTTAATTTCCCAGTGTTTCACAATTATATTAACAAAGATTTTAAAAATATATTTACGAAGTGACCCATTTCAGTTCTGGCGCAGCTGCGTACACGCGCATCTGCGAGGGGACAGTGCTCACAGTGAGGAACATAGATAAGAATTTGGAGACTGCAAAAAACTTGGGAATTGTCCAAGAGTAGAAAATGGATCGTCCTTTAATTGAACAGCGCTGGGAGGGGAAAATAGAAGGGGAAAAGATGAGTTTACCTTTCAGAAAGAGGGAAGAGAAATTCTTGGAAAAAATTGGTAAATTTCCAGTTGGGCGATCAGCCGCTGGAAGATGCGTGCGCTAGTGTTTGAGGAGCGACAAGAGTCTCTGGATCACAGCTGTGGCGGCGCATCGTTTATGGTGAAATGGAATTCTACCGCATGGCCGCGCCATTGGAATCCCTGTCTTTAGACGAGTCTCTTTCACCCTTCCCTAACAAGCCGGCCTCGGTGACGAAGCACACGACACTACTGAGATGCTGTAAAGCTTCATTTGTTTCATAAATGTCCTTTAGGGATGGAGAATATTGGCCTTTATCTGGATCTTATGTAAATGTAGACAGAAAAATACTGTGAACTGTCACGTTAATCCTCTGATCGGGAAAATTAGAGGGGCGGTAATAATATCAAAATTGCCTGTGGTGCTCAGTCTCCGTGAACCAGAGCAAGAAAACGGAGCAGAATTTCACAAGTTCAAATCAAAGCTATTTGCTGTGAGTTTGAACGTTAATCTACTGCTCACGTGACAGGGTTGGAAGGAATGAGGTCCGCTAATGACCGGAGGTTTTGATAGACATGGACTGTGTGGCTTGTGTCTGTACAGTTCGATGTCTCACGACACAACTGAGAAGACTACAGGCAGTTCCAGTGACAAGTCTGCATGGCCCAGGTTGAAATATTAACAGGGCAGGAGATTGAGAGGAGCGAGCCGGCATTTTAGGAATTTTTAAAAAACACCGATTAAAATCACATCAGCAGTAGCTGAGAGCGGCGTGAGGTCTCTGCTTCCGTATAAGTAATCGAAAGGCACTTACCCGGGATACCTACAATTACAATCACTGTGTAATAAATAGCCCTCTCTTCAAGCATTGTTAATCCAAGGCTGTTAGTATTTACAGATCTGTTCGGAATGTTCCCAATTTCTAAATGTCATAAAAGTTGTAAGCAGCCAGTGAATAAACTCAAACAGTTATAACAAAGCCCAGAGAGCAAATTTCTTTCGCGCCTACTGGGTAAAACTCTTCACGGATCACATGTTGTTGAGAGTCCACCGCGTCTGGATGTTTCCGTCCTCAATGTAGCTGAAGCACAGAATGACGTACTTTTATAGATAATCGGTTACCGATGTTGAAAACAACTGGTTCATTGACTGGTGCTAATTACTGCTAATTAGCAATTATTTCTCTGCTCTAACGAACCGTAATGCCCATGGTGAAATAACACGCCTTATTTCATTGAACTGAAGGCAACACCATTCTTAAAGCCCCAAGAGACGGCCGACGCTTGGACTGCAACACTGACTTGTTGTCAAACTACTCCGTGTAATGACAGGACATTATCTGCGCATCGCTGATGACGACAGTAGTCTGTAATTCTGTGGATGAGTCCACCTCATCAGCGCTGATTCCACTCTCAGATTGCGAGTGGAGTCTTTGTCTTGTTATTTCGATATGATGACGCACCTTTAATATGATTCACTCTCCGGTGACTTTTTTCTTCTGGATATGATACATTAGGATTCATGTTTTTTTTTTCTGACACAAACCCTCACTGTTTGCACTGTTACCGGAGTCAGTCGCAAACACAGATGTTGGCAAGTATGCGGCGCGAAATGCAAACCAATGACCCCAGCATTACAGACATTGTCCGCTGCTGTTCCAGACAGAGAAAAACAGAAAATATTGTGTCAGCATTGGTCTTAATGCAAATCAGTAGCAGTGACGGTAATACAGAGTCAGCAGGTGATTTTCGAAGTTGGATTTCAGAAAGAAATTGATTCAGGGAAAAAGTGCGCATTAAGCTGCTAAAGGTACGTATGTAAGTGTGCACCACTTAAATATCTTATCACGAGTATGTATAAAATTTCCTACTCGTGCTGTGGACTTTGAAACGGTAAAGTGACGGACAAAGCCGATGTAGAATCCACCTGAGGAACAGTTCGATACTGAAATACTGTTTCACTTAGCTGCAGGAATACAATGGGCTGATAAGGCTGCCATTCACTGTCCTGTGGGGTACGAGCACAACCATCAACACGTTTCTCCATGGTGTGAATACCGGTATAAATAAAATACTTTCTGCCATCTGCAGATTTCATTCCGTTTCTTCTCATGGCTGAACATAAAAATGCCCGTGTCCTTGGCATTACCTTCGCAGTGCCGTGCAGAAATAAATGCAGGACCGACAAGTAGGGCCACATCATCACATAAAGCCATATTAAAAGCCATTATTAGCACACACGCGCTCAGACGAATACACACACACAGACGTGAACACGAACACATGGACTCAACATCCACATAAACACACACAAACACACACACACACACACACACACACACACACACACACACACACACACACACACACACACACACACACACACACACACACACACACACACACACACACACACACACACACACACACATTAAATTCTTTGTCGATCTCCCAGTTCACTGCTTTACCTTCCCAACGCGTTGAACACGATATTTCACGGTGGAGTCGGCATTTCGATTAAGGGATTGAAGAAGCAAAAGCGACATTGTAACAGCCGGAAGGCCATGTTGTAGAAACAAGGATTATTCACAGCAGAATGAAAGAAGAAGAACAATTAATTGGGAGAACAGAGTAATAGGCCAGTTTGCCAGAGAGAGGAAAGGATTGAGCATGCAGTTGACCACAAGGTGAAAATGAAGAGAGGGTTAATGTGCAGTTGACATAAAATGCAGAATTAGTGAGAGAGAACGACAGCAGTGCAGAGACAATCGACAAACAGGAGACACTCAGTCGGATAATATAAGAGTGTGGGTTACATTCTCCACCTGCCTGTCGCCGGTAGAGTGTGGAGCGGTGGTTCATTCTGTACCCACCAGTCTCCGGTGCAATGTGACAGTGTGGGGGTCATTTTATAGATATCAGTCCCAGGTACAGACTGAGAGGGTGCGGTTCTTTAGTTCTCACTCTCAGGTTCATTGTGAGAGTGTGCATTTCATATTGTACATACCAGTCTCTGTTACAGTGTGCGAGTGTGTGTGTCATTCTGTATCTGTCAGTCTCTGTTACAGTGTGAGAGTGTGGGTTTCATTCTGTATCTGTCAGACTCTGTTACAGTGTGAGAGCGTGGGTTTCATTCTGTATCTGTAAGTCTATGTTACAGTGTGAGAGTGTGGGTTTCATTCTGTATCTGTCAGACTCTGTTACAGTGTGAGAGTGTGGGTTTCATTCTGTATCTGCCAGTCTCTGTTACTATGTGCGAGTGTGGGTTTCATTTTCCATTTATCTGCCTCAGATCCACCGTTAAGTGTGTCTTCTCAGTCCTGTACCTGTGAGACTCTGATGCAGTCTGAGCGCGTGTATTTTTTCTCCTTTTTTTCCCGATGACTCTCAAACCTAGTAAATAATACTAAAATAGATTCTGTATTCCATGAGCTATTTTTAGAGCACGAGTCTCCAGCAGTCGGTTTTTGTTATGATTGTGAGATGGACAGTGCACCGATGAATGATGACGGCTGTATCGAGCAGGACATTCAGCGTCGTAGACTCATATGTCAAACAGACCATTCGGCCCGACATCATTCTGCACGCTATTTGTTACTCAACCACATAGAGACAATTGAGCAGCACGTGATTTGTAACTTTCTGTGGTTTGGCAAAACAACCTCTTAAATGTTGAATGAAAACAATCAAATTAAATACATTCATTAATTTATATAAATAAGTGAGAAATTAAATTAATAATTTGCTCGAAATAAGACCAACCGAGGCAGAGCGTTGCATGTTCCAGCATCATTTATGTGAACACATTTCCTCTCAGCAATTCTAAATTGCTACCTTCACCGTGTATCTGCTCTGTTATGTTTGCCGATTCTGTCACATATTTCTCAATGTGCACCAGACCATTAGTCCACTCGAGTTATGTCCCACTCATAAATAATATAATATTCATTTCGATTTTCTTATGATAACCTCAGTCTTGTCTGCAAATGCCTCATTTCCCATTGATAAAATTGTGTCAAAGTTGTTCTGTGCAGCACCGAAGGAG
Organism: Hemitrygon akajei; assembly: GCF_048418815.1. NCBI lineage: Eukaryota > Metazoa > Chordata > Chondrichthyes > Myliobatiformes > Dasyatidae > Hemitrygon > Hemitrygon akajei. Next base: position 1,555,646 of record NW_027331933.1, read on the forward strand.
TTTGTGAATAGGAATGCGAGGGAAGGTAAATTTTCAAATTTGGAATAACCCAAAATTCCAAATTGCAGCATCCGGTTAATTGATGAAATCCTGAGAATTTGGCGTCACAGCTTAGCCGGAAATGTTCCGCTCGTCAGGGACATGGTGGACGGAAGAGTTTGCTCCTGTGTTGCAAGACACCGTGTTCTATATTACACTCACCAGTGCAGAAGAACGAGATGAATGGAGGAGAATGGGCAGCTGATGATTAATAGATTGATATTACAAGGTGAACTCGTCACATGGACATGTTGGGATCCTGGGAACAGTACAGCATGGGAACATGCCCTGTGACTCACTACTTCTGCTCTGAACAAGATACCTAATGAGAGTAAACTCTGATGACTGTACTCGACCCATCTCCTTCATTCACTGCCTACACGTGTGCTTTGATTTAATATTTACCGTTATGGGAAGCTAGAGGGTATATCTCAAAAGATGGCAAAACTGTACTATCAGCTCCCTTGTTGACGTACATGTTTGAGAAGGGAAGTGGAAACACCTAATTTAACAAAAAGGTGAATGCTCAGTTACAGACTTTCCCGGAAAGGAGCAGGAAGGCTGGTGAGTGAGAGAAACCATCAAACTGTAGAGATTTAGAGTTAATTATGACACAGCATTCCGGTTCACGGTCCGGTCCCTGTTCCTTATTCCAGGTTTTCCGGGTTTCTCCAGTTTCTGATGAGGCAACTGATTCTTCTTTGGGCTGCTTCATAAGTAGCTTCACGATTCACCCTCTGGCTGCCGGATTGTTCCTGACCAAACCCCTTGTCTGTATCCCTTCCCTTCACCTTCCTCCTGGAGCCTAGCCTAGCCTAGCATAGCTTTGCCTTGCCCTGCCTTGCGTCTGCTTGGTGCCTTGCCTCGCCTCGCCTTGCCTCTGCCTGCAGCCTTGCCTCGCCTCGCCTGTGTCTGCAGCCTCGCCCTCATTGGAACTGTCTGTTTGTGTCCACGCCTTCGCTAGTTAGGTCCGGCCGTTATGCCGCTGCCGAACATTGGGAACTGTGTCGTCGTGTTCAGCGTTCTGTGTGATGAGTTCCGGCCCTATGTCCTGTACCCAAGGAGGGGTCCCGGCTAGGTGTTCCATGTTCCTGTCTCTCCCTCGACCCAGACTCTGTGTTCTTCGCTCCTGTTCTTCCTCGATCAAGTCTCTGCGTTCCTGCCTCTCCCTCGACCATGTCAAGGCTTCAGGGCCTCGTCCAGTCCCAGTCACGTCCAAGATCCTTGTCCTGTCCAAGCCACGGCTTTGTGTTCTCGTCTTGTCCATGTGCATCGCCCAGCCCAGGAGTTCCTTGCCCAGCCCGGTGCTGGGGTTCCCTCGTCCTGTGCTGGGGTTCCCTCGTCCTGTTCATGAGTCTCACGTCCCGTCCTGTAACCTTTTCATGTCCTCGCCTGGTTCTGGGGTCCGAGCCCGAGTCAAGACCCGGGTTCTGGGTCCTTGTCCAGTCTCTGTCTCGGAGTCCAAGGCTAGGCTCCTACTTCCCAGTTCCATGTCCTGGTTCCCTATCCTAGTTAGGTACCAGCCCAGGCCCGGAATCCTTGTCTCGTCTGGGGCCTGTGTCGTGTCCGGCGTCCTTTCTTCCTTCCTTACCCTGCTTCCTTTTCACGCCTAGTCCTGTTCCTGGTAGTTCAGTGTCTGTGTCTTGCTTTTGGGGCCACTCCCAGCCACCCCCCCCCCCCCCGCACACACATGACACAGCAAGAGGTTCAGGAGTTAAAAAAGGTACAAAGAGCCGAGGAATCTGCAGAGTTTGAGAAATATCGAGTGATGTAGGCACGGAATCGGATTGTAATTAATAATGGTGAATCTGTGGTGCCTAAATGGGAAAGAAATCAAGTGATGTATTGGCACCATGGCAATTGTGGACATCAAGGTTCAGATAGATCTATGGAATATTTGAAGAATCTGTGTTGGTGGCCGAAATTGCGAGGAGATGTACAACATTATAGTAAGAATTGTTTGGTTTCTGCCCGCTGAGAACCCCGATAAATCGGCTGGAGAAGCAAAATGACTAAACGGCTCATGGGTCCCGGTCTTACCCTATGTTCTGAGAATAGCCCTCAGCACAGAAGCATCATCTCCTGCATTTATACGTTTTATGTTGACGATCGGGAGAAAAATGAAAGGGTTAGATTTATCGAAGACCGAGTGTGATACATTGGAATGAACAATAGCAAACAGCAAATAATTGACTCTTTTATGGAGGCTCATTATGACGCCGCCCATAACACGTGACGGAAGAAACGGCAGAGCGAAGCTTGTTTCGAGGTTCGAGCAAAACCGCGAGCGTTTAAAATATGACAGAAGGTTATGATGTCAATATATCAGCCAAGCCCCTTTACCCCTTCCAGATTAGTCGGGACAGAGCCAGTCCATCATTATATCGAATTCAGAGCGCTCCATATAATTTCGGTTTGTATCATATGAACCAACTCAAACACCTTGGAGATAGTCAATGTCCTCTAGTAACTGAGTTCCAGAAAATATATTGTCAATGGGATGCCCTACTCCGAGATGAGATTATCCTCTTGGATTTACGTTTCAGGCAATCAACGGTGATGGAGCAGTTGCCCCCTCAGTGAGTTGGGCGACTACTTCCATTTTGTACCCGGAGGATCGAGACAGTTCACATCTCTGCACTCGCCGGAGCCAAAGCGGAGACACTGGAAGAGAGAAACAAATGAGGATGTGTTTGTTGCGTGGACTTTTGGAAATAAAGTGGGCGATAATTTATCTGATATGAATGGATTTTAACAAGGCGTTAGATTTATCCATGGTAGGACCATTCATAATGTCAGAAGGTTTCGTATGCAGGGAAAGTTCGCTGATGGATTCTGACCTGACGCCCACAGAAGACTGAGGATAGTTGTCGATGGAGCGTTTTCTTCCTGGATTTTGGTGACAGGTGTCCTGCAGAGATCAGTTCTGAGACCGCCGGCTTTTCGTGTTTTTATGAACGATTTGGATGACGAGGTGGTAGGGTGGTTTATTGTGTTTTCAATGATGTGGAGGTTGGTGGAATTATGGATTGTATAGAAGGTAGTCACAGATTACAACAGGACAGTGACAGGACGCAGAGCAGCGCTGAGCGGTTACAGATGGAGTTCAACCCGGAAAGGTACGGAGTGTTTCAGTTTGGAAAGATGGATTTGAAGGCAGTAGTGATATTTTCTAGTGTCAACCTAGGGCCGCACGTCAGTGTGAGTTCCACACTGGAAACAGAGTGGTGAGACTCTCTCCAATAAGCCGAGGGCCGCTCATCGATACGAGAACCACGATCGGCACGAAGCGGTGCACCGCAGGAGCAGAAGGAAGTGTGATTGACAGGTGAGCTTCAACACATCCGCTGTTCTGCACATTCATATAGTGACGCTCGAAAGGTAATATACCTGACAGTAAATCAGGAGAGTATTGTGGCAGGTTGGAGAATATCTTTAAAGTTAAACAGACTACATCGTACCTAACGGATATGAAGTGGTCAAGTCATTCACTGGAAGAGGTCAGATTCCTGCCAAACGGCCCGCGTCTGCGCTGGAAAACATTGTTCTTCAAACTGTCCACAACCCTCGCTAATTTCCCGAGGACACGCTCCCTTTCTGATCACAGGCCTCTGGAATATCGCTGTGGATCTTTTACAGTGTTTAGAGGAATATGTGCCGTGTATTTTATTTTAACACATGTCAGCTGTCACTGTGATTTCCATTACTCAAACCCCCGGAATGACTGGAACGAACGAACGAAAAGATAAATGAATGTTCCCCTTTAATAAAGAGGTTTTCTCCATTTCAGCCGCCAGCTCCTTCCCACAACTTCAGAAGCGAATGTGCACGGTCAAATATTACAAGATAAAATGACTTCAAGATGAATGCCTGTTTAAAGCAACAAAGATACAAAAAGTATCATATTTGAATAGCTGAAGCCAGGTATCATGGAAAATAACATGAAAAATCCAGATCATGTGTTCTTCTAATGTAAATGGATTGTAATATCCCTTGAGGAATCAAACTCGTGACACGGCAGCAGTGAGTAAAATAGTTTAACGTAAGTGCTTGTGCAGTTGGTTGTCACTAATATCCCTAACGTGATAGCCACGCTAATTGCCTCAGTGAAATTGCTATCTCCTCAATAAAAGACTGCTAAACCGATCACCAGTCCATCTGAGCAGCTGAAACGCTCCGTACAACTGAACGCTGCTTCTGACGGAATATGGGATATCCGGCGATTTACTACATCGCGGCCGTTTTCTATCCCACACTTGTAGCGGTTGGTGTCTCCGGTAAGATGCCGGAGCTGGTCACTTCATGTATGGTGCCCTCGTTACTTTGCTGCGGTATCCGCACTGTTACTGAGCACAGATGCTATCGACGGCTGAAACGTGTTTCCGGAATGGAGGATTCAGGCATCTAATGGTTTTATTTTCAATTTCCATATATCGTTTCCTTCTTTTGTCAATTACGTTGGTGCCGATATTGAAATTGTTTCATAATTTCACCTCGCTAGGCTTTCTGAAGTGATGCTGGTGTCTGCTTTTCTAGGTCTGAGTCTCTATCAGTGCAGACACTTCGATCTTATAACAACGTGGCAGCTTATTTAAATGACGGTCCAGTCTATTTTCGACACGTAGGTCTGTTCTTCTGTAAGTCATTAAATGAGAACGCGTACTTTGCATCTCCTTGATCCCACTTTGTCACCGCTACAAATAATCCCGTCAGCTCTTTCACCTCTACTAATGGAAATGGTGTTGTTTACAGGAGCGATCGACTGCTCACCGGTACGTGAGTCGTGGAACTCGGATGCCTCGCTCTAAACTGTGGGAAGTTCGCCAATCCACTGACACTCACATCCGTCATTGTCCTCCAGCCGGAGTGCAGCGATCGAGACCGCACACACTGGATTCCCGCTTTCCACTTCCAAACAGACCACACCCACCATAGCATCGGTAGAATTGGGGCAGTCAGGAAACTGACAGTATTTCTATCTTGTTTCCAAATTTCTTGCAGTTAATTTAACGGCGATTGTGATCCTATCTCGGGGAAAATGCGGACTATCCAAATGCATCACCCGTTACCTGGTTGGAATGGCAACAGCGGATCTGATGGTGGTTTTCGTTGTTGCTTTAGTGGAACAGACCAACAATATCTACATTTATTCCAGATCCCTGCTCATCACTCCTGTATGCGTTCTGACGCTTGTATTCGGGATGGTAACGACGGACTGTTCTGTTTGGTTCACGGTCAGTTTTACCTTCGATCGCTTCATCGCAATATGTTGCCGAAAGCTGCGGGAGCGATACTGCACCGAGAGAACAGCAACGGTGGTTATCGTGACCGTGGTTATAGTGAGCTGCGGGAGATGTGTCCCGGGTTACTTTGCCCTTGAACCTTACGTCATCATTGACAACACGCCGTGGCGGTGCACAGCCACATACGAATACGTTACTTCACCCGTGTGGAAAGGATACGAATTACTGGACAGTATTTTAAAACCATTGGTACCAATCGGTTTAATCCTGATGTTTAACGGGTTAACCGTAAGACATATCATTGTGGCAAATAGAGTCCGCAGAAGGCTTCGGCACAGCAGCGACAATCAGAAAGATGCTGAGGTGGAAAAACGCAGAAAATCGATGATTTTGTTGTTTTCTATATCAGCTAATTTCATATTATTTTGGATGCCCTATGTAGCCCATTCCCTGAAATGGCAAGCAGAAAACTATTTTTACCAGGACAGATATTTGAGTTCCCCGGTATACATCCTACAGCAATTTGGGTTCATGTTACAAATTCTCAGCATGTGCACCAATACTTGTATCTATACACTAACACAGAGGAAATTCAGAGAAGAGCTGAGGAATGGAATGAAGTATGTGTTGACATTAAATGGCTATCTGTGTAGATAACGCCCGTGTCTAATGGCAATTCAGCAGAGTTTTCAAATAAAGCCATTTTACAATGAACCGGTTTGGCAAATATGTCATAAATTCAAACAATCATATGCCTTGTCATCCGGAAATTGCAGAATTCGCGGAAGATTGGTTGCTTCATACAGTTCAGGTAGGTAGCAATACAAATGCTCATTGCTGCTGGAATGATTGTTACATTGGTTGAAGTATGTTCCAAACTATCACAGACACTCGACTGTCACAAGGACAGGGATGGCTTCAGGACTTAACTGATTTTAGATGTTTCAAAATGGACAGGGCCGGATAACAGAGTGTAATGGGAGTGCGATGGGGAACCAGGGATAGTATCGCAGCTGCAGAAAGGGAGGACAACGTGGAGAGTTCGTTTGTTAATAGAGTGTGAAACGAACACAAAAACATGATCACCCCATTTGGAGCATGCTATTCCGATCCGGATGCGGGTCTTGGACATTTGCCGTGTTATTGGCATGGGTAACTTAAGCTTCCATAATATTCTTTAGCCCCTCCCCAGGGTAAAAATTTTAAGTATGGGATAATATCTCAGTTTTGTCCAAGAAGAATTCATGTCACTATATGTCGACAGGCGCACTTGCGAACAGTCCGTACCGGATTTAATGTTAGAAAAGGAAACGTGTCAGGTGACAGATCTATTGGTGTGTCAGCATTTCAGAACGATAGGACAGAACTCCCCTCCTTTTACCTTGTCCAGGGAAAAGACCTGAAAGTATGGAGTGTGTTCAGTTGGGGGTCTGGGAATTATGGTGCTACCAGGCAGGAGATCAGGAACGTACATTGGGAAATGATGCACTCGGGGTATTGCGCAACAGATATGTGGAGATTGTTTAGGGAGCACTTACACGGCGTTCAGTATAGGCTTGTCTCAGTGACGCAGGGAAAGGATGACAGTGTAAAGTAACCCTGGGAGACAAGAAAGTTGGAACAACACGTCAAGAGGAAGAAAGAACGATACTTACAGAACAGGAAGAAAGGATCGGGTAAGGCTATAGTGAGTCACAATGCAGACAGGAAGGAATTTAACAATGTACTTAAAGGAGTGATGGGGGATTTGAGAAATCCTTGACGAGTTGCAATGTGAAGAACAGGAGGAGACTGGAGAGACTGTGGGCAGATCAGATGTAAAAAAGGAAAACGTGTCTGGACTCCAAGGAGGCGGTGAAGCTCCTCACTGAATACATTGATCAATGTGAACACAGCGTAAAAAGGCAGATATGCTCGAATATGCCGATGCTGAAATGAGGATTGGCTGGAAACTTAGAAAACATTATGATGGATAATTCTCCGATGCCGGAAGAGATATAGTCCAGGTAATTTTGGAAAGCGAGCAAATATTGCTGAGCTATTGGACAGGATATGTGTGTCTTCGCTGGCAACAGAAGTAGAACTAGATGATTGGAGGGTGGAAAATGTTGTTCATTTGTTGACGAAAAATAACAGGGATACTTCTTGGAAATATAGACCAGGGAGTCTTACATCAGTAGTGGGTAAACTACTGGAGAGGATTATTGAAGAGGGAACTTCTGAGTATTTGGAGAAACGTAGGCTGGTTACGGAGAGAAATGTTGTCCTTAATGATCCAGATTGATTTATTTGAAAAACTGAAAATAAAGCTAACAGATGAACCAGGACAGTCGATATGGGTGCATTAATTTTGGTCAGGCGTTTAATCAGTTCCCCATATTAGACTCATTCTGAAAGTCAGGAGGCATTGGATCCAGGGAAACCTGGTTGCGTTGATTCAGAATTGTCTTCCTAACAGAAGGCAGTGGATGTCGTAGACAGAGTGAATTCTGGCTGGAAGACAAATGGCAGCAGTGTTCCGCATGGAGAGTCGAAACTTCGGTACACTTTACAACTCTATTACGCGTCGGCAGTTACAGTGCTGCAAGAAATAGGGCTGAGGAAATAATCGATTTAATCTGATCACACCGCAGCAACTGGATAATTAATGGAATTAGGGCTGATGAAGTAAGCAAATCGCTGAGCGATTGACTAGACCTGCGCGTTTCCTAAACTGACCTGTCATTTCCATATTACAGGGCAAATGCTACAATGACTTCAAAGCATCTTTTCCAATGGAGCCCTACAACTTAAAACCAGAATTTCAAACTGATCAGCAGCAGCTTCTGGTGCTTATTAAAAGAACCAGCCTTCCAAAATGCCAATTCCAAATTCCCAATTCAAGTACACACCAATTTATCCCAATATCAATTTACCCCTGAATCGTGGTTTTATCGCATCGAGTGTAGATACGCTCATAGTTCGATCCATTTAATCCTGAATCCACATGGCCGATGTGGAATCCGTGTCTCTCTCCGAAATCAATTATAAATGAAACATACAAAACTACACAAAGTAAAATGCAGCGAAGGAATAACAAACACCCGTGCTCACACAAAGACATCGCAGGCAATTGGAGAATATGGAATAAACAACTTCAAACGCTTCCATCTTCTCACGCAGAGAAACAGGATTTTCTCAGCCCGTCAGGTTAGTGAGGAATTATGGCCTATTCCCATCGACCTGACCCGGACCGTGGCCATCCATATTCCTCTCATCCGTGTACTTCCCCAATAATCTCTTAAACGTTGAAATCGGAATCTCAATTAGCACTTGCGTTGGCAGCACTGTCTACACTCTGACCACCCTCTGTGTGAAGAAGTTTCCCCTCACGTTTCCCTTAAACATTTCACATTTCACCCTTCAACCATGATCTCCAGTTGTATTCTCGCTCAACATCAGTGGAGAAAGCCCGTTTGCATTTATACTCTCTATACGCCTCATAATGTCACATACCTCTATCAAATCTCCCCTCAGTCTTCTACCCGCTCGGGAATAAAGTGCTGACACATGTAATCTTTCCTTTTAATTCTAAACATTCAGTACCGGCAATAGCCGTGTAATTTTTTTCTTCATTTTTTCAATCTTATTTGCATCTTTCCTGCAGGTAGTTGAGCCCAACAGCACACAATATTCCAATTCGGGCCCCAATAAAGCCTTAAACCACAGCAACGTAACGTCCCAACTCCTGTACTCCATACTTTGGTCTAGGAAGGCGAAAGTGCGAATAGCTTTACGACCCTGTCTAACTGTGCTGCAACTTTCATTGAATTATGGACCTGCATTCCCAGATTCGTTTGTTCTATCGTACTCCTCAGTGCCCTATTTCTCATTGTGTCAGACCGACCCTGGCTGGTCCTCCCAAAGTGCAAAATCCAACACTGGTTTACTTTAACTCCGATCCACTATTTTTCAGTCAATTTTCCCAGCTGGTCCAGATCCCGCTTTATGCTCCGGTACTCCTTCCCGCCGTTGACTACACCCGTAATGTTGTTGTCATCGGCAAATTTGCTCATCAAGTTCACAACATTATTATCCAGATCATTGATATAGATTAAGAATAACAACGGCTACATCGAAGATCCCTGGGACACTCCACTTATCACAGGTCCCCAGTCAGACAGACAACCATCCATTACCACACTCTCGCTTCCCCAACATTGCCTATGGCGAATCCATCTTATTACCTCATTGTGAAAGACAAGCGACTGAACCTTCCCGAACATCCTCCCATACGGAACCTTCAGAAACTGATTGCTGAAGTCCCTGTTAGACGGCATCCACTGCCTTGCCACCACACCATTCCTGCTAACTACCTCGTAAAGCTCTTAGAGATTGGTTAGACATGACCTCCTACGCACTGGCCCATAATGAACATCCCTAATGTTCCTGTTTGTCCAGTTACTTCCCTTCATACCCCATGACCAGCGTAGTCTGAACACCGAGAAAAATTCATCATTACATAATACTTGGCGAGTCCCTTCCAAGCAAAGCTATCGAGATCATCCAGCGGTCGGCACTGATATTTATGGCGTATTGTTCTTTAAATTCTCCTGCACTTTATTATCAGATGCATTGAGAGTAGTCTGGAAAAGCAAGGCGTCATAGCTTTAAATAATTAATCGACTTGCTTAACTATAGCAAGATACGGTACGCTCGATCGAGCACAGAACATAGAATATTACAGCACAGTACAGGAGGTTCTGATAGGCTTTCAACTAATGTAAGTTCGATCTAACACATCCCCCCTGCATCTCAATCAGAATGAAAGGTTTCAAAGGTACATTTAAATAATCAGAACCAGATTTAATATCACAGACAAACGTCGCTAAATTGTTAACTTTACGGTAGCAGTACAATGAAATACAGGATAAATAAATATAGAGAAAACAAAACTGAGATACAGGTGGCAGCGGGGAAACACTGTTCCTGAATCGCTGAGCCTGAGCTTTCAGGCTTCTGTATCTCCTTCCCGATGGTAACACTGTGTAGAGGGCACGTCCTGTTAGTGGGCAATGTTCATGATGGACGCCACTGTGACAAGAATCATCCCTTGTAACAATAATCAATGAGATACAGAGAATCTGTATTTAACAACAAGTATTTGTTATTATTTTTATTTAAATCACGTAGATGTACACACTATCTCCTGTGTACACCCTACTGGAAACCCTGACACTCCATGAACAGTCAATGAAGTTAAAAGGTATTATCCGGGAAAAGAGTCTACGCTGGCAACGCTTTCCATAGAAACGTAGAAAACATAGAAAATCTACAGCACAATACAGAGCCTTCGGCCCACAAAGTTGTGCCGAACATGTCCCTACCTTAGAAATGACTAGGCTTATCTATAGCCCTCTATTTTTCTAAAAGTCTCTTAAAAAGACCTTATCGTACCCGCCTCCACCACTGTTGCCGGCAGCCTATTCCACGTACTCACCACTCTCTGAGTAAAAAAAAACTAACCCCGACATCTCCTCTCTACCGACTCCCCAGCACCTTCCACCTGTGCCCTCTTGTGGCAACCATTTCAGCCCTGGGGAAAAGCCTCTGAATATCCACACGATCAATGCCTCTCATCATCTTCCGATCCTCATGTTCCCGATTTCCACGTGTCCGTGTGGTCCTACTTTTCGGCAATGGTGGGTCTCTGGCCGCTGGAGAGTTATTTCCCCTGCATGTATGAAGCTCCGGAATCTTATATTGTTCCTCATCAATGGAACCATTTGAACTCCAAACCATTGGCTCAAGGTCACCTGACCTACCTGGGTAACCTGGTTACTGATCATTGTACAGAGCTACAACCAACATATTTTACGTGGTTCTGCCCACCCCAGCCTTGTGTATTCGTATCTTTACACCCTGACTGGTCCAAACCAGTTAAATGAGGCAACCCAGACAGAGACTAACAAGACTACAGATTGCTTCTTTGATATGTCTGGCATTTTACACAACAAGTAGCTGCTCCTCTGAGCATGTTCTCAGGTTTATTGCTCTGATTAGATTGTCCCAGAGTCAAGAATCAGTTCAGAGTCCACGCCCTTCACATAACAAATGGCGACTTGTTTGAGAATGGCCTCAGGTTTAGCAGATCATTAACTGAAGCTTCCTGTGTCCACATTCAATTCCTCTGATTAAATTGTTCCAGTGCAAGAACCAGTTCATAGTCCACAAAATGGGGCAAAACAGATAGAACTGGGTTGTCTGCTTCCCCTGCCCTTGATCAGACTGTAATTTCTTCTGGCCAACAGTGTTTTATGAGCCATTCAATCTGACACGACGGTATCTTTCTCGGGTCTGCTGTCGTCTGAATGCACCAGGGTGGATGATGGAGGTTTTGCAGAGATGCCGAGTGCTGTAGGGGTCGAAGGGGTTTACAGAAATGCGGTGTGATGTAGGGGTTGGAACAGTTTTGTTACGTACCCCGTAACGGGTTAAAAGAACCAGCAGAAATGGAACACACATGGAGTCTGGTATTGCTACAAACACAACACTATTTATTCGTATTTACGTAATATAGTAATATAAAACCAGATACATCAAACAGGTTAGCAGAGTTTATGCATATATAAGTGTGTAAATATAAAACCCCAAACTTCTTCAAGCTTATGTTGTAAATGATACAGTCTTACGATGGTATAGGAATGACGTCAGTTCAGTTCGTGATATTAAGATATGTCGAAATGAGGAGAGAGAGAGAGAGGCGATTTGTTTTCCAAGTAAGCAATGCCGTCGATCTTTCCGTTGTTCTCCGAAGTCCTGTTAAAGTTAACGACTGTGACCACACTAAAGGGTAACGTCTTCACGCGGTAAAGCTATCAACCCAGTCAAGCGTTAAACACACCGATAGTATTCCACCGGTCTCCCCTTTTCCACACTCCGAGTAAAACCCACCCTTCGTGGGCACTGAAAGCTCATCCAGTGTCTATTTCTTCTGTATTTCTGTCCGTGTCTTGCGTGTGCCTGTGTGTCTGTCAGAAAAGCCAGCAGACCTTGTCTATATCCCAAACATGCTGAACGCCAACTGTCCATTAAATGGGCTCAGCACTTCCGTAACCATAAAGACTCACGAGGTGTTCGGTGCTCTCCCCCCCCCTCTCTCTCTCTCTCTCCCCCCCCCCTCTCTCTCTCTCTCTCTCTCTCTCTCTCTCTCTCTCTCTCTCTCTCTCTCTCTCTCTCTCTCTCTCTCTCTCTCTCTCTCTCTCTCTCTCTCTCTCTCTCTCTCTCTGAATCAGTGTACACCCACTCTCTCTCTTTAAAGCCACATTCCATTTTGAAAAATGCTTAGGATCTCGTCACACCTCCGTCACATCCGTCAATCACCAATGTTGATCAAGGAGCAAATTTTTTGCCTAACTGTAGAATACAGAATATGAAGACTACAGAAATACATATCTGATTAACATGTAGCAGACTACAGAAGCGTATAAAAATACTAGTTTCTAGATCATTCTTTAAATTAACATCCAATCAATCCACCATGCTATTGTCTTTACGTTTCACATACTTTGTTACAAAACCAAATTCCTGCAAAACCAAATCCTGTTATCTTCAAACTGGCATTTGATCTCCCATTTCCACTTTTCAACTTCACCACAGAGCAAATAACCATCACGTGATCAGCTGCAACAGGGCTTTCAAGGACGGCCTGAACTTTATCTTGCATAGGTGCTAACTCCTCGCTCATGTTTTTTTTAAACAAAGCCCATTCGCTGAACTTCCAAAGAAATCCTTTGTTCCAAACAAGTCATTAGTTCAATCTCCAAGATCTTTAGTTGTATATGTTTCCATAAGCAAACCTGCAGATGCCCTCGCTTGGTCAGAACAACACTTTCCTTTATTTTGAGAACTCTCCGAACCCTGACTTTCCAATTCACAAACTTGAACAACATCACAAAGTTGTTTATCTTCAAATTCCAAAATATAGTTAAACAAATCAACGTGCACTCTCAGCACCTGAGAGAGCTGTTTCTGTCAGCAAGGTCAAAGGTCATGCTTCTACGCTTTCATTTATAGTACCAAATTCAAATTCCGGTTCACCCTGATTATCCCAGCTACTCTTTGGAAGCTCTCATTCAGTAAAAAAAAACTTAACCTCATGGTTACAAGCAAACTCGTCTGCAGACTTAGCAGACCCTGAGGGACTCAGCCACTTTCTCATCTTCCCTCTTTATTGTTTTTAACCGAAGCTGATCCTCAGCCTCAGTAGGTTTACTTTCAACCACATTTCCCACACATCTTCTTCAAACGTTCCCTTGGATATATAACGCTCCGTTATTAACGCCTGTATTATCGACTTCCCCATTCTAGTAGTCACCTTAAGTTTTAACATGAGTAATTCCCAACACCATATCCCACTTAGCATCATCCAATGCTTCAGTGGATGGTTCCACGAATCCTGCCCACCTCCATTGTTGCTGTATTTCCACTCAAGGAAATCGATAGCGGTATGCCCAGTTCAGATCAACCACTAATTACTCAATTAAACCCCCAACAAATTTAGACTGGCTCACACCAAAAAACATAAAATCCCGGACGAGCCCCCAATCTTGTGACGTACCCCGTAACTGGTTAAAAGAACCAGCAGAAATGCAATACATTGGAGTCTGGTTTTATAATATAGTATAATGCAGCACAGTACAATCACTTCGGCCCACAATGTTGTGCCGATCCTTAAACCCTGCCTCCCAGCTTAAATTCCTCTTAAATGCCTTTCTAGCAGTCTCTTAAATTTTAAAAGTGTATCTGCCTTCACCACTGACTCAGGCAGTACATTCCACACAACAACTACTCTCTGAGTCTAAACCCTTCCTCTAATATCCCCATTGAACTTCCCGTCCCTTACCTTAAAGCCAAATCTTCTTGCCCTGGGGAGGAGGCGCTGCCTATCCACTCTATCTATTCCTCTTAATACCTGGTATACCTCTATTATGTTTCTTCTCATCCTCCTTCTCTCCAAAGAGTAAAAGCCTAACGCCCTTAGTCTCTGATAATAATGCATACGCCCTAAACCAGGCAGCATCCTGGTACATGTCCTCTGTACCCTTACCAATGCTTCCACATCCTTCCTATAGTGATTCGACCAGAACTGGACACAGTACTCTGAATGTGGCCTAACCAGAGTGTTATAGAGCTGCATCATACCTCGCGACTCTTAAACTCTATACCTCGACATAGGAATGATAGCACCATAAGCATTCTTATCTACCCTTTCTACCTGTGAGGCAACTTTCATGGATCTGTGGATATGTACCCATAGATCCCTCTGCTGTCCCGCATTACCAAGTTTTCTGACATTTACCTTGTACTCTGCCTTGTAGGTTGTCCTTCCAATGTGTACCACTTCAGACTTCTCCGGGTTGAACTCCATCTGCCATTTTTCAGCCAATTTCTGCATCCGACTAATGTCTCTCTGGAATCTGCTACAAACAAAACACTATTTATTAGTATCTACGTATTATAGTAATATAAAACTAGATAAATCAAACAGATTAGCAGAGTTTATGCGTATATAAGTCTGTAAATTTAAAACCGCAAACTTCTTCCCGCTTAGGTGGTAAATGCTACAGTCTTACGGTGGTACAGGAATGGCGTCAGTTCAGTTCGTGATATTAAGATATATAGAATTGTGGAGAGTGAGCGAGAGGTGATTCGTTTTCCAAGTAATTCGATGCCGTTGAACTTTCTGTTGTCCTCCGAAGTCCTGTTAAAGCTACCGACTGCGATTACACAAAAGGTTACCGTCTTCACGCGGTGAAGCTGTCAACCCAGGCAAGGGTTAAACACACCGATAGCCTTCCACTCGTCCCCCCTTCTCTACACTGCGAGTAAAACCCACCCTTTGTTGGGCATTGAAATCTCATCCAGTGTCTATTTCTTCTGCTTTACTGTCCGTGCATTCCGTGAGTCTGTGTGTCTGTCTGAAAATCCAGCTGACCTTGTCTATATCCCAAACATGCTGAACGCCAACTGTACATTATATAGCTCCGCCCTTCCGTAACCATGGCGACTCACGAGCTGTTCGGTGCTCTCTCTCTCTTTCTCTCTCTCTGAATCGGTGTACACCCACTCCCTCTTTTTAAAGGCACTGTCCATATTGAATACACCTTAGGATCTCGTCGCAGTTTTTACAGATAGCGAGGGTGTCAGCACACTTCTCCACCAATGTGGAAATGTAGTTTACTTGTAGTACCAAACTGGCATTTTTGTCTGTAACAAAATGAAAGCCGTCTTGTGTCGGAGTGCTTTGCTAAAAAATTTCGTGCAACATTATACTGAGTGATCCTGAGTACCTGACTGCAGACCGCAGTCCCTACACTGTATTTCATCTGCCACTTCATTGTCTGTTCTTCAAACCTGTCTGAGTCCTTCTGCAGACGCCCACTTTGCTCTAAGCTGCCTATCCGGCACCTACCTTCGTAGCAACTACAAAGTCGGTCACCAAGCGACCGACTCTGTCATCCAAATCGTTGACTCTAACATGAACAGACGCAATCTCATTACCGACTCCAGAGGAACGCCATTGGTTACCGGTAGCAAACAGAATAGGCTCGCATTGTTCTAACTCTTTGCCTCATGCCGGTAAACCAATCTTCGATCCGTGCCAGTATCTTTCCTGTAATACCATGAGTTGTGATCTTGTTTGGCAGCCTCATGTGCAGCAGGTCGTTAAGAACCATCTGAAAATCCAAGAGAAAAACATCCACTGCCTCTCCTTTGTCTATTCCGCTTGTTATTTTGTCAAAGAATTCCAAGAGATTTGTCAGGCAATATACACCCTGAAGAAAACCATGCTGAATTTGGCCCACTTTAGCTTGCGCTAAAGACCCCGAAAAATCATCGTTAATGGAATCCAACCACTGACTAACTGTTCTATAATTTCCTTTCTTCCGCCTCCCTTCCTTCTTAAAGAGTGGGGTGACATTTGCAACTTCCTAGTTCGCCAGAAACACTTCAAAATCGAGACAATCTTGAAAGATCATTACTCATTCTTTAAGAGAAACATGAGAGGGAACGTCTTCACTCAGAGGGGGTGAGAATGTGGAATGCGCCGCCAGAGCAAGTGGCAGGGTCGATTTTCAATGTTTCAGAGAAGTTCGCATGAGTATACGGATGGAAGGGAATAGATGACTATGGTCCCGTTAGAGGTTACTGGAACTAGGTAGATTAATGGCTTGGCACAGACTAGAATGACTGAATGGCATTTTTCTGTGTTGTCATGTTCCCTGACTCTAATGACTTCACAAACGCTTCAACTACCTCTTTCTGAACCCTGGGGTGTACATCATCTGGTCCAGGAGTCTTATCTACCTCGACGCGTTCAAGCTTCCAAAGCACATTTTCTCATTAGTAATGGCATCTATACTCACTTCTGTCCACG
This sequence comes from Hemitrygon akajei, assembly GCF_048418815.1. Lineage (NCBI taxonomy): Eukaryota > Metazoa > Chordata > Chondrichthyes > Myliobatiformes > Dasyatidae > Hemitrygon > Hemitrygon akajei. The sequence goes on from NW_027331933.1 coordinate 1,572,347, forward strand.
ATACTCTTGAATTATTGTCTTTTTTAAAAAAAAGATGATAAGTCAGAGTAAGAAGTGCAGTGGTGCAGGAGAGGAAGAATAACGAGGAGGTTCTTCATCGGTGAAACCAGGAGAAGGGGACGGGTGTTAATTAAAAAAAAATCCTCTTCAGGTGTTTTTCTTAACGAAACCAGAATTGAGCACTGCATACCGGCACGTGTAAAACTAATAGAAAATACACACCATTAAACTTAAATTAGAGCACAATCCAGAAACATGAGGAAATGGTCACTATGGAAGATCAAGTGAACCACACCTGTCAGTCCACAGAAGACATCCCAGCGATCTGAGCACACAATTTGCTAGCCAACTGAGAAATGAGTGTGCTTCGGAACCGCTGCGCCTCAAGTTATACTGGCTCGAGCTAAGAAACAAGTAAAACATAATAATTATTATTATAGGTTAACAAACCCTTTATAGACAGTCGATCGTCCCTTCATCATCAAAGGTAGAAGAATTAATTAAATAGTAGACCTGTATTCTAAAGATATAAGCATGAACTTTAGACAGGATAAGTGCAGAGCAAAATTATGAAAGGTGTAATAGAGCTGGCAGTCTATGAACCAGTTCAGCCAGATACAATACAACTGAGAGATGAATATTAAACATAAGACCAAAAGACGTGGGAGCAGAGTTAGGATATCGAGTCTGCTCCACCATTTCATCATGGCTGATCCAATTTTACTCTCAGACCCAATCGCCGGCTTTCTCCCTGTATCCCTTCATGTCCTGTCTAGTCAAGAATCTATCAGCCTCTGTCTTAAATAAGCACAAAGGCTTGGCCTCTACATCTGCCTGTGGCAACGAATTCCACAGATTCACCACACTCTGGCTAATGTCATCAACGTTGCAAATGGACGACCCTCTATTCAGAAATTGTCTCCGCTGGTCCTAGACTCTCCCACCATAAGACGCATTCGGACATCATCCAGCCCATCGGGGACATTCGATAGATTTAAATTGTATCACCCATCACATTCTCTTCATATGACAAGATATTCAATTCTGGAATCATTTCCATAGACCTCTGTTAAACTCGCTCAAGTGTTAGCCCATCCTTTCTAAGATCAGCTGCCCAAAACAGCATACACTCTCGAAATGAGCTGTTGTGCTTTTTCAGTTCACGGCTGGGATGTACAGACCACGTGAGGTCCTCGGTGATGTGGATGGCAGGAACTTAAAGCTGATCACTGTCTCAACCCCAGATCCATTGATGTCAATAGGGGTTAGCACGTCTCCATTCCGCCTGTAATCCACAACCAGCTCCTTTGATTTGCGACATTGAGGGAGTAGCTTCTTTTACTTGACGTCACTGTGTCAGAGAGATAACTTTTTCCCTGTAGGCCACTTCGTTATTTTTTTGAGATTAGTCCAATCAATATAGTATCGTCGGCAAATGTAATTAACAGATTGGAGCTGTGGATTGCGATACAGTAATGGGTATACAGGGAGTAAGGAAGAGGACTCATTACATGGCCCTGAGGGGCTCCTGAGTTGAAAATCAGAGGCGTGGAGCTGAGGGAGCCCACTCCTACAACCTGCTGGCGATCTGAGAGACAGGGTCAAGGACGAGATCTCTGAGCTTCCTGTCGAGCCTAGGGTCAATTATGGTGTTGAATACTGAAATGTAGTCCAATAACAGCATTTTCACATTAGCATCCTTCTTCTCCAGATGTGTAAGGAGTCGGTGGTGTGGTAGGCATATCATAGGTGGTCCAGCGCCCTGCTTTCGTAAAAGGGTTACATACACTACTGACACAGTCCCGCGTCAGTCACCAAGTAATCTCCACGCCCCGCTGTGTCCCCACAACCTCGTGTCATTCCGCATACCCATCCCATTGTCCCACTCTCTGTCCACTGTCCCGTGTCAGGGTCCAAATTAATCACACCACCCGCTCCCGTCCCAGAGCCCTGTGTCAGTTCCCAAAGTAATTAACCTTGTAAGTGGAATTATGATGATATTAGGCTGAAACATCAAAGTATCAGCCGGGAAAGGAGATGTCCTGGAAAATGCATAACGGAAATGTCAGTGTGTTTTAGGCTGCACTTACATGGGGTTCTGGATAAGTTTGCCCCATTCAGACAGGGAAAGGACGGTAGGGTGAAGGAACCATAGTTGACAAGAGATGTGAAACATCTGTTCAAGAGGAAAAAAGAAGCTTCAGGAAGCTGAGCTCAGGATTTGAAAGCAAGGATCAGACATGACTGTAGATTTACAGAGTAGCCGGGGACAAACCGAGGAATGGAATTATGATAACTAGAAACATCTACAAAAAGTCTGCAGTGAATTTAAGGAACACCCCAAGCCATTCTGGATGTATGTGAAGTAAAGGATATCTAGAGTGAGTGTAGGACCTGTTGGGGATAGAAGATGAAACAAGCACCTGAGGTCTAGAGAAGAAAGGCAGGTCCTGAATGAAGTCTTCAGTACAGTATTCACCAGTCAGAGGGACGTTTGTGAGGAGCGCGTTAAACGGGTGATGTGCGACAACATATCGAATTTAAGAAAGAAGATGTGCTGAAACTTTAAAAAAAAACACACATTAGGATAGATAAGTTCTCTTGTGTGGTCGGGAGAATCCCGGCGTGACTGCAGGACGCGGTGAGTCCTACTTCAGAGACGGTCAAATTATTGGAGAACATTCTTAGGCACAGGATTTAGGAGAATTTGGAGAAACATTACCTGATTTGGAAGAATCAGTACGGCTATGTGAGGGGCAGATCATCTCTCACGGGCCTGGTTCAATTCTGTGAGGATGCGGCGGTCATCCTCCGGTTAAACATGGTAGGACCTTTCAGAACGTTAGAAGATTTGGTATCCTGGTAAAGGTGGCTTGCGGAATCAGGACTGACGCCTAAGAAGGAACAGAATAGTTGTTGATGGAACGTTTTCCCTTTGGATGCTTGTGCCTGTGGTGCCCTGCACAGATCTGTTCTGAGACACCCCGGATTTCTGTGCTTTAAACATGATGTGAATAAGGAAGTCTAATGGTGAATTATTGTATTTTCAATGATGTGGAAGTTGGAGGAATTATGGATAGTATAGAAGATAATCAGAGTTTACAACAGGACAGTGACAGGACGCCGAGCAGTGCTGAGAAGTTACAGATGGTGCTCAATACGGAAAAGTACGAAGTGATTCACTTTGGAAGGATGAATTTGAAGGCGGAGAGGTGATACTTTCTCGAGTCAACCGAGAGCCTCACGTTAGTACGAGTTCCACAATGGAAACAGAGTGATGAGACTTTCTCCAATAAGCCGAGGGCCGCATATCGGAACGAGTATCACAATCGGCACGGAGCGGTGCACTGCAGGAGCAGAAGGAAGTGTGATTGACAGGTGAGCTTGACCACATCCGCTGCTCTGCACATGCTCATAGTGACGCTCGCAAGGCAATATGCCTGACAGTAAATCAGGAGAGAAAAAAAATACAACTTCGTGGCAAATAATAGAACAGCCTTTGGAACCTGCGGAGGATTCACAGATTTCACTTGCTACTTTTGTTCAAAGAGAGAATGGATGGAGAAATAGTGGTAAAATTGTGGCAGGTTTGAGAATATGTTGAAAGTTAAATAGACTGCATCGCAGGGCCCGGGTATGTGGTGGTCAGGTCATTCACTGGCAGAGGTCAGGTTCCTGCCAAACGGCCCATGTGTGCGCTGGAAAACATTGTTCTTCAATCTTTCCACAGCCCTCGCTAATCTCCCGAAAACACGTTCCCTTTTTGATCACAGATCTCTGGAATATCGCTGCGGATCTTTTAAATTGTGTCGTGGAATACATGTGCAGTATATTTTATTGTAACACGTGTCAGCTGTCACTGTGATTTAATAAATAACGCCCTTTAATAAAGAAGCGTTCTCCATTTCACCCGCCAGAACAAGCTCCTTCCCTCAATTTTGGAAGCAAATGTGCTCCGTTGAATGCTACAAAATAAATGGACTTCATTATGAACGCCTCCATAAACACTGATACAAAAATGTCCTGTTTAAATAGCTGAGGTCAGTTGTCATGGAAATTAAATTGGCAAATTCACATTATACTTTGTTTTAAAGTAAGTAGATTGCAATGTCCCTTGAGGAGTCAAATTCATGGCACGGTGACAGAGTGAGTAAAAATAGTTTAATGTAAGTGTTTGTGCAGTTGGTTGTCACTAATGTCCCTGACGTGATCGCCAGGCTAATGGCCTCAGTGGAATTGCTCTCTCCTCAATAAAAGTCTGATAAACCGATCCCCAGTCCATCTGAGCAGCTGAAACGCTCCGTACAACTGAACGCTGCTTCTGACGGAATATGGGATATGCGGTGATTTACTACATCGCGGCCATTTTCTATCCCACACTTGTAGCGGTTGGTGTCCCCGGTAAGATGCCGGAGCTGGTCACTTCATGTATGGTGCCGTCGTTACTCTGCTGCGGTATCCGTACTGTTACTAAGCACAGATGTTACCGTCGGCTGAAACATGTTTCCGGAATGGAGGATTCAGGCATCTAACGGTTTTATTGTCATTTTTCATTTTTTGATCAGAGTGTTTTCTCCTTCTGTCAATTAAGTTGGTGATATCGTCACTGTTTCATAATTGCGCATCGCTAGGCTTTCTGAAGTGACGCTGGTCTCTGCTTTTCTAGGTCCGAGTCTCTATCAGTGCAGACACTCCGACCTTATAGCAACGTGGCAGCTTATTTAAATGACGATCCAGTCTATTTTCGACACATAGGTCTTTTCTTCTGTAAGTCAGGAAATGAGAACTCGTGCTTTATATCTCCTTGACTCCACTTTGTTACCGCTACCAACAATCCCTTCAGCTATTTCACCTCTAATAATGGTAATGGTGTTGTTTAAAGGAGCGATCGACTGCTCACCGGTCCGTGAGTCGTGGAACTCGGATGCCTCGCTCTAAACTGTGGGAAGGTTGCCAATCCACTGACACTCACATCCGTCATTGTCCTCCAGTCGGAGTGCAGCGACCGAGACCGCACACACTGGATTCCCGCTGTCCATTTACAAACAGACCATACCCTGCAGGAATCGGGGGGAGGGTTCGTTGATCAGTTGCAGCTAAACCATATTCTGCATAGCACCGTTATAATGGATGTTCAGTGAGTTGCCACTGACGATATTTATTTTTTATTCAAATTCCTTGTAGTTAATTTGACGGCTATTGTGATCCTATCTCGGGGAAAATGCGGACTCTCCAAATGCATCACCTGTTACCTGGTTGGAATGGCAACAGCGGATCTGATGGCGGTTGTCATTGTCGCTTTAGTGGAACAGACCAACAATATCTACATTTATTCCAGATCCCTGCTCATCACTCCGGTATGCGCTCTGACACTTGTATTTCGGGTCATATTGATCGATTGCTCTGTTTGGTTTACAGTCAGTTTTACTTTCGATCGCTTCATCGCAATATGTAGCCGAAAGTTGCGAGAGCGATACTGCACCGAGAGAACAGCAACGGTGGTTATCGTGACCGTGGTTATAGTGAGCTGCGGGAAATGTGCCCCGTTTTACTTTCTCATTGAACCTTACGTCATCATTGACAACATGCCGTGGCGGTGCACCCTCACATATGAATACGCTACTTCACCCGTGTGGAGAGGATATCAAGTACTGATCAGTATTTTAACACCATTGCTTCCAATCGGCTTAACGCTGGTGTTTAACGGGTTAACCGTATGTCATATCGTTGTGGCAAATAGAGTCCGCAGAAAGCTTCGACACAGCAGCGACAATCAGAAAGATGCCGAAGTGGAAAAACGCAGTAAGTCGATGATTTTGCTATTTTCTATATCAGCTAATTTCATATTATTGTGGATGCCCATTGTAGCCCATTCCTTCAAATGGCAAGTGCAAAACTATTTTTACCAGGACAGATATTTGAGTTCCCCGGTATATATTCTACAGCAATTTGGGTTCATGCTGCAAATGCTCAGCGTGTGCACCAATACTTGTATCTATACACTGACACAGAGGAAATTCAGAGAAGAGCTGAGGAATGGAATGAAGTATGTGTTTACATTAAATGGTCATCTGTGTAGATAACGCCCGCGTCTAACGACAATACCGCGGAGTTTTCAAATAAAGCCGTTTTACAGTGAACAGGTTTGGCAAATATATCATAGATTCAAACAATCATATGCCTGGTCATCCGGAAATTGCAGAATTGGCAGAAAATTGGCTGACTTCATACAGTTCAGGTAGGTAGCAATACAAACGCTCAATGCTGCTGGAATGATTGTTACATTGGTTGAAGTATGTTCTAAACTATCACAGACACTCGACTGTTACAAGGGCAGGGATGGCTGCAGGACCTTCGGGATTTTAGATGTTTCAAAATGGACAGGGTCGGGTATAAGAGTGTAAAGGGAGTGCGATGGGAAACCAGGGATTGTATCGCAGCTGCAGAAAGGGAGGACAACGTGGAGCGTTCGTTTGTTAACAGACTGGGAGACGAACACAGCAACATGAAGGGCGCGATCTCCCCATTTGGAGCATTCTGTACAGCCGCCCACCAGATCAACCAAATAAGTGCAACGGGAACAGTGAAGAAACGATCGAGAAGCGGATATTGGACATCGGCCATGTTATTGGCACGGGTATCTGAAACTTCCACAATATTCGTTGGAACCTCCCCAGGATAAATGGTCTAGGTATGGCATAATTTTTCAGTTGTGTCCAGGAAGGATTCATGTCACCATATGAAGACAGGTAGACTAGCGAACAGTCCATACCAGATCTAATATTAGAAAAATAAACGTATCAGGTGACAGATCTCTCGGTGGGTCACAATTTCAGAGCAATAGGGCAGATCTGCCCTCGATTTACTTTGGACATGGATAGGACCAGGGAGCATGGAATGCGTTTAAATGTCAGTCTGCGAATTATGGTGCTACCTGTCAGGAACTTGGGAACGTACATTGGGAAATGATATACCTATAGAAATACGCAACAGATATGTGGAGATTGTTTAGCGAGATCTGTTATTGGGTTCAGTAAGGACTTGTTTTATTGCCGCAGGACAAGGATAATAGCATAAGATAATCCTGGATGACAAGAAAGTTGGAACAACTCGTCAAGTGGAAGAATGAAAGGTACTTAAGATTTAGGGAGAAAGGATCAGGTAGAGTTATGGAAGTTCACAATGCAGGCATGGAAGAATTTAACAATGGACTTAAAAAAGTTAGAAGGGGAATTGAAAAGTCCTTGGCGAGTTGCACTGTGAAGAACAGGAAGAGACTGGGGAGAGTGTGGGCAGATAAGAAGTAAAAGAGGAAAACTTGTGTCTGGAGTCCAAGGAGGCGGTGAAGCTCCTCACTGAATACATTGATTAATGTGAACTTATGGTAAAAAGGCAGATATGCTCGGACATGACGACGCTGAGAAAGAGGATGCGCTAGAAACTTGGAAAACATTATGATAGATGATTCCCCGGTGCCGGAAGGGAGATAGTCCAGGTGATTTGGAAAAGGAAGCAAAGACATTGCTGAGCTAATGGACTGGTTATTTGTGTTTTTCCTGGCCAAGGAAGTTGAACTAGAAGATTAGAAGTTGGCAAATGTTTTTCTTCTGTTGAAGCAAGATAATAGGGTTACTCGTGGGAAGTATAGACCAGTGAGTCTTTCATCAGTAGTGCGTAAACTATTGTAGAGGATAATTGAAGAGGAAATTTATGAGTATCTGGAGAAACGTAGTCTGGTTACGGAGAGACAACGTGGCTTTGAGAGGTATGTTGTCCTATATGAGCCAGATTGAATTATTTGTTAAAGTGAAATAAAGCAAACAGAAAAATCTGAATAGTCGATGTAGGTGTATTAATTCAGAAAGTCAGGAAGCATAGGATCCAGGTAACCCTGCGTTGATTCAACATTGGCTTCCTGGCAGAAGGCAGATGATGTAGTAGATAGAGTGAATACTGGCTGGAAGACAGCGGGCAGCCGCGTCCCGCTAGGAGTGTGGAAATTTCGGGACATTTTGCAACGTTTGCACTCTGCCGTTACAGTGTTCCGAGAAATAGTGCTGAGGGAAATAATCGATTTAATCTGACCACAGAACGACAGCTGGATAACTTATGGAATTAGGGCTGACGGCGTAAGCAAATCGCTGAGCTATTTACTACACCACCACGTTATCTAAACTGTCCTGTCACTTACATATTACAGGGCAGATGCTACAATGACCTCAAAACAATCTTTTCCAATGCAGACCTACATCTTAAAACCAGCATTTAAAAGGTTTCAGAGCAGCTTCTCATTAAAAGAACCGACCTTCCAGAATGACAATTCAAGTACGCACCAATTTATCCCAATACCCCTGAATCATGGTTTCATCGTATCGGGTGTAGATACTCTCAAACCTCGATCCATTTAACTCTGAATCCACATGGCCAGTGTGAAATCCGTGTCTCGCTTTAAAATTAATAATAAATAAAATATACAAAACGACACAAACAAAAAACAGCGAGCAAAGCAAACATCCGGTCTCACGCTTGTCTTCCTTCAACACCATCGCAGGAAATTGGAGAATATAGAATAAACAACTTCCAAAGCAGGAGGCCTAAGCACGTATTCTGTAGAGGAGATGGGAGAGAGAGATGTGGAGACCTGAGGCGAGCATTCATCAGCACTTCATAGAATTTCGGAAATATACGCAGCCTCCGAATTTCGCAACAGTTCCTGGAAATCACTTCTCACAAGATGACACATTTTTTTTGTCACGTGTATGGTGAAAAAGAAGATTAATTCAATCATCCCCCCAACACAAACTAAAGAAACACACGACTCACATAAAGCCATTTATGACCGTAATCTTTCTCTGTCCAAAACGCATACTGTATTTTAAATCTGCAATGCATTCGTATTTTCAAAATATCACAGAAAATGGCATGGTCTTATTTGTTCATCAGTTAACAAACATCTGTAATGGCAAGCAGACAACATTTAATAAAGCCATTCGATTCCAGGTCAAAGAGACGCACAAAGTAATATATCGTCCACGAGTTAATATTCAACACAATTAAAATATGACATCTCCACAACTCCAGGCATCCAACGACTTCCAGGGCTTCTCACCACCAATTTCTGATCAAGGATAGGATTCGGATTAAATGACTGTTTGTTGTATAGTATCGTGGCGAATGATCCCTATTACTACCTCTGAAACAACAGATTTGTTCACTGTACTGGGACCACTGTCACACACACCTCCAACCCGGAACTACTGTCTTTACAGCCTAACCTGTAGTGTGATAATCCCTTCATCATCTCACATCTGCACTTAATTCTTTTCCTGCTATAACCATCCATTTTACTCAGTCTCCATGCTTCAGTGTGTGCAAGGACAGAGGGATCGAACAGTATCAACGACTTTTTAGATTGGTCGGTGCTGTGAGACACTGAAGTTCTAACCCAGACAGACAGTGAGACAGGTATTGGAAACCACTGCACAGAAGCAGGATCTTCAGCCCGTCAGGTCCGGGAGAAATTATTTAAACTGCCTACTCCCATCGACCCGCACCCGGACCATGGCCATCCATTACCCATTCAACCATGTAATCATCTAATCATCTCTTAAACGTTGACATCGGAAACTCAGTTACCATTTGCGTTGGCAGCAGTGTCTACACTCCGATGACCAGCTGGGTGAAGAAGTTACCCCTCGTGTTTCCCTTAAACATTTCACTTTTCACCCTTCACCCATGATCTCCAGTTGTATTCTCGCCCAACATCAGTGGAGAAAGCCCGCTTGCATTTACAATCTCTATACGCCTCATAATGTTGTATACCTCTATCAAATCTCCCCTCAGTCTTCTATCCGCTCGGGATATACAGTGCTAACATATGTAATCTTTCCTTTTAATTCAAAACATTTAGTCCCGGCAATAGCCGTGTAATATTTTACTGTATTCTTTCAAACTTATTTACATCTTTCCTGCAGTTAGTTGAACCTCAACCGCACACAACATTCCAAATTAGTAAAGTCCTAAACAGCATCAACATAACATCCTCACTCCTGTACTCAGTATTTTGGTCTATGAAGGCCAATGTGGGAAAAGCTTCCTTTTTTACGACCCGATTGTAACTGCGACACAACTTTCATTGAATTACGGACCTGCATTCCCAGATTCGTTTGTTCTATCGTACTCCTCAGTGCCCCATTTCTCATTGTGTCAGACCAACCCTGGCTGGTGCTCCCAAAGTGCCAATTCTAACACTTGTCTGGGCTAAAACCGATCGGCCATTTTTCAGCCCATCTCTCCAGCTGGTCCACATCCCGCCTCCTGCTCCGGTACACTTCCTCGCTGTGGACTACACCCATCGTGTTGGTGTCATCGGCACATTTGCTGATCCAGTTAACGACATTATTATCCAGATCGTTGATATAGATTACAAATAACAACGGACACAGCAAAGATCCCTGCGGCACTCCTCTCGGCACTGACCTCCAATCAGAGTGACAACCGTCCATTCCCACACTCTAGCTTCCCCAACATAGCCAATGGCGAATCCAATTTACAACCTCATCGTGAAAACCAAACGACTGAACCATCCCGAGCATCCTCCCATAAAGAACCTTTTGAATTCCTTGCTGAAGTCCCTTAACGTCGGCAGCATCCCTGATAACATCCTCGAAAAGCTTTGTAAGTTTGGTTAGACATGACCCACTAGGCGCTGGCCATTCCTGACCATCGCTAATGTTCCTGTTTGTCCCGATACTTCCCTTCATACCCCATGACCAGCGTAATACTGACACCGAGGAGAATTGCTGTTTGCATAATAGTTGACCAGTCCATTCTGAGCAAAACTATCATTATCATCCTGTGGCCGGAACTGACATTTATGTCCTGTTGTTGTTAAATTATCCTGCAATATTATCAGGCGTATTGAGAGTAGTTAATTAACTACTAAAGAATAGTTAATCGACTGGACTTAAATAGTGAGATGCGGTACACTAGATAGAGCACAGAACATAGAATATTACAGCACAGTACAACCCTTCGTCTCACGAGGTTCTGACAGGCTTTCAACTAATTCAGAATGACACATCACCTCTACAACTGAATCTGAATTAGAACCAGATTTAATACCACAGGCATACGTCGTCAAATTTGTTAACTTTATGGTAGCAGTACAATTAATCTCCATCTCCATGTTAACACTGTGTAGAGGGCGTGTCCTGTTGGTGGGCAACTTTAATGATGGACGCTACTGTTACAAAAATCATCCGTTATAATAATGAACAGTGAGGTACCGAGACTCTGCATTTACCACCAAGTAAATTTTATTATTTCAACTATAATGCACGTAGGTTCATACGCCATCTTCACTCCGTGACTCTCCATGAACAGTCAATGAAGAGAAAAGATATTACCCGGGAAAGGAGTCGACGCCGGCCAGAGAGACGGGAGAGAGGGACTGGGGAGAAAGAGACGGGGACAGAGACTGGTGAGGTAGCGAGAGAAAGGTGAGGGTAGAGAAGTCCGGGAAGTCTAGGGATCTGGCGTGGAAAGAGATTGGGGGTTGGCGAAAGATTTTATATGGGGAGGGAGATCGGAGTCGGGAGTTTGATGTCGGTAGAGAACGAGAGGGGGATAGTCGGGAGAGAGAAACGCGGAGTGGGACTTTGCAGAGACCGGGGGCCGAGAGAGAGACTGGCTGAGAAACAAATGGAAGAGGAAAAGTCCGGAGGGAGGGCGAGTGTTGGGGTAGGTAGAGGGAGAGAGAGAGGCTGGGAAAGAGAAGCGGCGGTTAAGGAGAGACAGGATAGAGAGAATGTGAGAGACAGGTGGGGGAAGAAAGAGACTGGGGAATGTAGAGAGACGTCGGCGAGAGTCTGAGAATAGAAGGACGGAGGGAGGGGAGGGGAGAGAGAGAGAGAGAGAGAGAGAGAGAGAGAGAGAGAGAGAGAGAGAGAGAGAGAGAGAGAGAGAGAGAGAGGTGTACTCTGAGAAACAGCAGAGAGAGACGGAAACTGAGTAAGACAGAGTGGGAGCGGGGTAAACGGATAATTCTACAACAGAGCTAGGGTAGAGAGATGAGGCAGAGACTTGGGACGGAGGGACTGAGGGGAGAGTCTGGGAGCGAGACCAGTGAAGTAGACGGAGATCGACGGGTTAGAGGAAGATGAGGGGGGAGGGTCCGGGAAAGTCGAGAGATCATGGGTGAGGAGAGATATTTGGGAATCGGAGGGAGGAGGGAGATTGGAAGAGAACTCGGAAGGGGAGAATCCGAGACGCGGCTGTGTGATGGGTAACGTAGGAGTGACGGCAGGTTGAGAGAGAAACTCGTGGGAGGGAGAGGTGAGAGGGAGAAACCAGGATTGGTAAGACAATGGAGAGAGATAGAGGCGGGTTTCGTACTGATGGCCGGTGGGGCTGAAGAGACGGGTGAATACAGTGAGACGGGAGATTATAATAGTTGGGGAGGGAAATAGACACTGGGTGTTGAGAGAGAGAGAGACTGGGATAAGGTAGGGAAATGTGAGTCAGATATGCTGTCGAAAAATGCACTGAGCGATTAGAGGACCTTCCTACCTGCAGGGCATTCTGGGATTACAGTGCTTCCATTCTATAGACCCTCTGAAACAAGCAACCCATGCCATCTCGCTGACCTTTTCCACCACGCCCGCTTGACCCGACTCCTTCCCTCACCGTATCCGCGATTTCTCTTTCCTCAGCCGGTCTTCGCGATATTCACCCTCCCTCACCGTCTCTGTGACCAGAAAACACTACTGCTGTAACGAAAGCGCAGAGTGGTAAGATGAAACTCATATACTGAGTCATGTTATTAACGGAACACCGGGCAATTTACAGCGTGGGAGTTAGGAACCGAAACCACCCAGAGACGAAAAATACGGACACTCGAACGTCCGCGCGAAGACAGCGCCTAGTACGCGCGAGAGTTCCAATCGACAACGGAGGGTTCAACTCTATTTTGCTTCAGGATTTAAATTTTATTAATTTCATTAAAGTACAGATTGCATTTTTCTTTTCAACTAACTCAAAAAGAAATCTCCATTGGGATATTATGGGATTCATTGGTTGTTGAGATTAAAGACATTGAGAAAAAAATTCTATTGCTCCCAATCTGGAGCTTTATAAAGAGAGAATTGAACTTCAGATGCAAAATAGTTTGTTATTAACATCCCCGATTAAAAATCAATTACTTAAAACGAAGTTGACTTTAGATACATGGTGATAAATCGGGTAAATTATTGGCTAAGCAATTGATAGTTGCTTTGGCAAAACATCAGATTAACAAAGTTTGCAGACGGGATGGTATTTTTACGGTTGATCATGATGAAATTAATAAATTTTTTTCAAGAATTTTATACCAATTTATACCAATCAGAATTTCCTGATGATCCTATCATAATGCATGAATTTCTAAGGAAACTGAATATTCCGAAATTACCAGCTGATGAACTTTTAGCATTAGATGCTCCCATTACTGAAGAGGAAATAAAGAAAGCAATTTTGTCGATGTTCTCTGGTAAAACACCTGGCCCGGTTAGGTATACAGCTGAGGTTTTTTAAAATCTTTTTCAGATTTACTTTCTCACTGGTTATTTAGAATGTTTAGAGATGTTTCTTATTTGTAGGTAAAATATCACAATCATTTTATGAAGTTCCTATTTATTTAATTCCTAAAAAAGACAAAGATTCCACTGATTGTGCATCATCACACCTATATCTTTGTTGAATATGGATTCTAAAATCTTTTACAAAATATTAGCAATTAGATTAGTGAAGATACTGCCACGTTCTCACCGAGGATCAGACAGGATTTATTAAAAATCGTTATTCCCATCTTAATGTTAGGAGGTTAATGAACATTGTATGCACTACTTCATCTAATACCCCAGAATGTGTTATTTTTCTTGACGCCAAGAAGGCGTTTGACAAACTTGAATGGGAATATTTATTTAATATATTTGAGAAATTTAGTTTTAGCCCAGAATTTATGTCTTAGATAAAATTGATATATCATACAGCTTTGGCTGCTGTATTTACCAATAACCAGAAATCCCCATTTTTTTAGGCTTTTTCGAGGTATTAGACAGGGTTGCCCTTTCAACCTATTTGATATTACCCTGGAGCCCTTGGCAATCGCTCTTCGTGATTCACCCAATATATTTGGCATTACTCGTCGGAATGGGACGCATAAAGTATCACTATATGCAGATGACGGTTGATCATCGGTACGCAGTACATAACGGAAAAGTGACTGTCACTTCGTATAATCCATGGGAGTGGATTTATTCGAATATCCCGTGGGACCACTTGTGTGTTGACCCTTGCCTGGGTATGTTGTGTGGTAGCCCCTGGAAGACGAGATTCCTGTGACTGGTCACTTTTGGTGATAATTTATGTATGGATTCGGAGCGACTCGACGGGCATGATCCTTGGTGACTGTTATCTCGTTTGACCAGCGTGGAACCTGTGGAATTCGACGTAAATCAGCCTCCCTCTACATTCCACTCAGCATAACAAAACAAAAACCAAGCCCCTCCGCGCCAAGATAAGTCTTCTAAAGTTTTACTTCAGTTTTACTCTGTGTCTCCGTACTAAGAAGAGTTTTGTCCGCCGTTTATTTCTCGACGCTCCGAGTCAAGATCTAGTCTGTCCGACGTCTCCGGCCTACCTGCTCTCCCTCCTATTTGCCGTTCACGTCTGCATCCTGATCAAATCTCCGTGCCTGTGTCCTGCACTTGGGTTCGCGTCATTCGTTGTAACAAGCACATCCTCTTCCTTAACATCTACATGCTTAATCATTTCAGTCCACTGCAAGTCATATCTACAATCGGCAAGATCTTTTTTTTTTCGTAGTGAATACTGAGGCAAAGTATTCATTAAGTACCTCTGCTATCTCCTCCGGTCCGCTACACACTTCTCCACACTCACCATTGATTGGTACCATTCTCTCACATCTTATCTCCTTGTTCATCACATACTTTTCGACGGCTTTGGGTTTTTCCTTAATACTGCTCGCAAAGGCCTTCTCAGGGCACCTCAGGCTCCCGTAATATCGTTCCTAATTCAAGATTCAAGATTCAAAAACTTTATTGTCATTCCAACCATACATCAGCTCTGCAGGGCAGAATGAGACTCTGTTTCCCAGGGGCAAGTGCGATCATAACATAACAAACGCAACAATATATTGTAAACATAACAATAAATAGAAAAACACAACAACCACATGTCGGTTAAAATCAAGATATAAGTGTCCAGTGCAAGTTAAAAGTGTCCAAAGCAGAGTCAGGTAGAGGAGCTATTTAGCAGTCTGACTGCCTGGGGAGGAAGCTGTTTAGTAGCCTTGTGGTTTTTGTTTTGATGTTCCTGTAACATTTGCCTGATGGCAGAAGAACAAACAGTTCATGGAGAGGGTGTGAGGGGTCTTTAATGATTTACCGTGTCTTCTGGTGGCATCACTCTGAAAGAACCATCCTGCTAGCATTAAAATCTTCTGGTTCATTATCATTACCTTTTTTTTTGAACATTTCGGAAGCACTTCATTCTCTATCTGTCAGACTCTGTTACAGAGTGAGAGTGTGGGTTTCATTCTGTATCTGTCGGTCTCTGCTACAGTGTGAGAGTGTGGGGTTCATTCTGTATCTGTCGGTCTCTGCTACACTGTGAGAGTGTGGGTTTCATTCTGTATCTGTCAGTCTCTGTTACAGTGTGAGAGTGTGGGTTTCATTCTGTACCTGTCTGCTCCAGCGTTACGGGTGTTGTCTCAGTCCCGTACCTGTGAATATCTGACTTAGTGTGAGCCGATGGTTTTTTTTCCCCTTCTTTCCCGCTGTTCCATCAATCTAGTGAATACTCTTAAAATAGATTCTGTATTCACTGAGCTATTCTTAGAACAAGGTTTTTCTGCAGTTGGGTTAGGTTAAAATTGTGAGAGAGACACTGCACTGATGAGTAATGATGTTTACATTGAGCAGCATATTCATCGTCATAGGGTCATCTGGCAAACAGACCATTCGGCCCGGCATAATTCTGCATGCTATCCGTTGCTAAACCACACAGCGCCAACTGAGCAAAATTTGATCCGTAAACCTCTATGGTATGGCAACACATCTTCTGAAATATTGAATGAAAATAAACAAAATAAATATATTAATTAATTTAAATAAATAAGTGCGTAATTAATTTCATAAGTTGATCGAAATAAAACCCAGCAAGACAGCCTGTTTCATGCTCCTACTTTATTTATATGAATAAATTTCCCTCGGCAATTTTAAATTGCTGCCTTCTTCGTGTATCTCTGTACTCTTACGTTTGCTGATTCTGTCACATATTCCTCAATGTGAACCGGAGCGTGAATCTACTCGAGTTGTGTCCCACTCATAAATAATATAAGAATCTTTCCGATTTTCCTATGACAGTTTCGGACTCGTCTTCAATATGCCATGCATTTTTGATTGGGAAAATTGTAACTATGTTGTTCTGTGCAGCACCGAGAGATTTTGTGTGTAGGATTGCGAGGGAAGCTGAAGTTTGGCATCTGGAATCATCTAAAGGTTCACATTACAACAGGCAGTTGACTGATGAACTCTGAGAAGTTGCCAACACGGTTTACGTCACTGCACAGCCGGGAATCTTCCGCTCGTCAGGGACATGGCTAGCGGGAGAGCTTGTTCCGGTGTTGCAAGACACCGTGTCCTATATTACACTCGTCAGTGCAGAAGAACAAGATGAAAGTAAATGAATGGACAGCAGATGATGAATAGATTGAATTTTAAATGGAACACATCACTTGGACATGTTAGGATCATGGAACCGTAGAGAACAGGAACACGCTCTTTGACTCACTACTTCTGCGCTGAACACGATACCAAATGAGACTAAACTCTGATGACAGTACATGACCCATCTCCCTTCATTCACTGGATGCTCATGCGCTTTGACAGAATATTTACCGTTATGGGAATCTAGAGGTTATATCCCAATAGAAGGCAGACCTTTGCCATCAGCTCCCTTGTTGAAGTAAATATTTGAGAAGGGAAGTGGAAACACTGATGGACTAAAAAGGTGGTGGCTCAGTTAAAGACATCTCCCGAAGGGAGCAGGAAGGCTGGTGAGTTCGCCAAACTAGAATCAAGCTGGGTGGTGAAAGGGAATCCACATGTAGAGGTAGGGATGACAGAAAAACCAGGAATCTGTACACATATAGACACAGTAACAGGATCAGGAGTTAGCAAAGGTAGAAACAGGAGAGGATTCTGAAGATTATGGGAAATATCCAGGAATACAGGCACGGATTTGGAGTATACTTGATAGTGGTAAATTTAAGGTGCAGAATTGTGAAAGAAACCGATGATGTACTTGCACCATGACATTTGTGGGCATCAAAGATCAGATAGAACTATGGAACAGTTGAAGAATCTGTGTTGGTGGCCAAATCTGCGAGGAGATGTACATTATTGTAAAAATTGTTTGATTTGTGAACAGTGGTAACCCAGATAAATCGGCAATCGAAACGGTTTTAAGATTCGCTCCGTAGAAGGACCATGTGTTAATTTGTAGGATTATTTTGTTGGATTTTCACCTCCATGCGATGGAGGGCTGAACTATATCCTCGAGACGAAGTTCAACCTGGAACCGTACAGAGTGATTCACTTTGGAAGGATGAATTTGAAGGCAGAAGTGATATTTTCTCGAGTCAACCCAGGGCCGGACGTTAGTAGGAGTTCCACAATAAAAACAGAGTGGTGAGACTTTCTCCAATAAGTCCAGGGCCGCTCATCGGTACGAGTACCACAATGAGAATGGAGCGGTACACCGCAGGAGCAGAAGGAAGTGTGATTGACAGTTGAGCTTGAACACCACCGCTGCTCTGCACATACTCACAGTGACGCTCGAAAGGCAATATACCTGACAGTAAATCAGGAGAATAAAAAATACAACTTCGTGGCAAATAATAGAACAGCCTGGGAACCTGCGGATAGTTCACAGATTTCACTTGCGACGTTTGTTCAGACAGAGAATGGATGGAGAAATAGTGATGGAATTGTCGCATGTTTGAGAAAATCTTTAAAGTTAAATAGACTGCATCGCACGTCACGGGTATGAAGTGGTCAAGTCATTCACTGGCAGAGGTCAGGTTCCTGCCAAATGATCCATGTGTCCGAAGGAAAACATTGTTCTTCAAGCTGTCCACAGGACTCGCGAATTTCCCGAGGACACGTTCAAGTTGAATGCCTACTATAAAAGCAACACAGATACAGCTGAAGCCAGGTATCATGGAAAATAGCGTGGAAAAAAACACATCATATTTTGTTTTAAGATACATAGATGGCAATGTCCCTTGAGGAGTCAAATTCATTACACAGGAACAGTGAGTAAAAATAGTTTAACCTGTGTTGGTGCAGTTGGTTGTCACTAATGTCCCTGACGTGATCGCCACTCTAATTGCCTCAGTGGAATTCCTCTCTCCTCAATAAAATTCGGCTAAAACGACCACCAGTCCATCTGAGCAGCTGAAACGTTCCGTAGAACTGAACGCTGCTTCTGACGGAATATGGGATATGCGGCCATTTATTACATCGCGGGAATTTTCTATCCCACACTTGTAGCGGTTGGTGTCCCCGGTAAGATGCCGGAGCTGGTTACTTTATGTATGGTGCCGTCGTTACTCTGCTGCAGTATCTGCACTGTTACTAAGCACAAACGCTACTGTCGGCTGAAACGTGTTTCCGGAATGGAGGATTCAGGGATCTAATGGTTTTATTTCCATTTTCCATACTTCGATCGCTGTGTTTTCTTTTTTTGTCAATTAACTTCGTGCCGATATTGTAAATGTTTCATAATTGCACCTCGCTAGGCTTTCTGAAGTGATGCTGGTCTCTGCTTTTGTTGGTGCGAGTCTCTATTAGTGCAGACACTTCGATCTTTATAACG
Source organism: Hemitrygon akajei (assembly GCF_048418815.1). Taxonomy (NCBI): domain Eukaryota; kingdom Metazoa; phylum Chordata; class Chondrichthyes; order Myliobatiformes; family Dasyatidae; genus Hemitrygon; species Hemitrygon akajei. The sequence continues at coordinate 1,591,289 of NW_027331933.1, forward strand.
ACGTGGCAGCTTATTTACATCGTTATATCTCCATGCTGGCACCGCTACAAATAGTCAGCTCTTTCACCTCTCATAATGGAAATGGTGTTGTTTACAGGAGCGATCGACTGCTCACCGGTTGGTGAGTCGTGGAACTCGGATGCCTCGCTCTAAACTGTGGGAAGGTCGCCAATCCACTGACACTCACATCTGTCATTGTCCTCCAGCCGGAGTGCAGCTACCGAGACCGCACATACTGGATTCCCGATTTCCACTTCCAAACAGACCAAACCCTGCATTGCGTCGGCAGAATGGGGACATTGAGGAAGCTGATCATTTTTCTATTTTGTTTCCAAATTTCTTGTAGTTAATTTAACGGCGATTGTGATCCTATCTCGGGGAAAATGCGGACTCTCCAAATGCATCACCCGTTACCTGGTTGGAATGGCAACAGCGGATCTGATGGTGGTTATCGTTGTTGCTTTAGTGGAACAGACCAACAATATCTACATTTATTCCAGAACCCTGCTCATCACTCCTGTATGCGCACTGACACTTGTATTTCGGGTAGTAACGATGGACTGTTCTGTTTGGTTCACGGTCAGTTTTACATTCGATCGCTTCATCGCAATATGTTGTCGAAAGTTGCGGGACCGATACTGCACCGAGAGAACAGCAGCGGTGATTATCGCGACCGTGGTTATAGTGAGCTGCGGGAGATGTGCCCCGTTATACTTTGCTATTGAACCTTACGTCATCATTGACAACACCCCGTGGCGTTGCACCCTCACACAAGAACACGCTTCTTCACCCGTGTGGAGAGGATACCAATTACTGGACAGTATTTTAACACCATTGCTACCAATCGGCTTAATCCTGGTGTTTAACGGGTTAACCGTAAGGCATATCGTTGTGGCAAATAGAGTCCGCAGAAAGCTTCGGCACAGCAGCGACAATCAGAAAGATGCCGAGGTGGAAAAACGCAGAAAATCGATGATTTTGCTATTTTCTATATCAGGTAATTTCATATTATTTTGGTTGCTCTCCTTAGTCCATTCACTGAAATGGCAAGAGCAAAACTATTTTTATGAGGACAGATATTTGAGTTCCCCGGTATACATCCTCCAACAACTTGGGTTCATGTTTCAATTTCTGAGCATGTGTACCAATACTTGTATCTATACACTGACACAGAGGAAATTCAGAGAAGAGCTGAGGAATGGAATGAAGTATGTGTTTACATTAAATGGCCATCTGTGTAGATAATGCCCGCGTGTAATGAAAGTACTGCGGAGTTTTCAAATAAAGCCGTTTTACATTGAAAAGGATTGCCAAAAATGTCTTGAATTCAAACAATCCTATGTTTGGTCATCCGAAAATTGCAGAATTGGCGGAAGATTGCTTACTTCATACAGTTCAGGTAGGTAGCGATACAAACGGTCAATGCTGCTGGCGTGATTGTTACATTGGTTGAAGTACGTTCCAAACTAACACAGACACTCGATTGTCAAAAGGGCAGGGATGGCTTCAGGACTTTCCGGGGTTTAGTTGTTTCTAATTGGACAGGGTCGGGTAACACAGTGTAAAGGGGGCGCAATAGGAAACCAGGGATAGCATCGCAGCTGCAGAAAGGGAGGACAATGTGGAACGTTTACTTATTAATAGATAGTGCGACTAACACACAAACATGAAGCTGATCATTCCGTTTGGAGTATTGAATACAGCCGCCCACCGGATCAACCAAATAAGTGCAACGGGAACGGTAAAGATCCAATCGGGAAGCCGATACTTGACATCGGCCATGTCATTGGCACGGGTAACTCAAACTTCCAGAATATTCTCTGGCACCACCTCAGGGTAAAATGTCTTGGTATGGCATAATTTCTCAGTTCTGTCCAGGAAGGATTCATCTCACTATATGAAGACAGGCGGACTAGTGAACAGTCCATACCGGATCTAATATTAGAAAAGGAAACGTATCAGGTGACAGATCTCTGGGTGGGTCAGCATTTCAGAGCAATAGGGCAGATCTGCCCTCGATTTACCTTGCACATGGATAGGACCGGGGGCATGGAATGTGTTTAATTGGGGGTCTGCAGTGTATGGTGCTACCAGTCAGGAAGATGGGAACGAACATTGGGAAATGATGTACACTGGGAAATGTGCAACAGACATGTGGAGATTGTTTAGAGAACACTGACTTGGGATTCAGTAAGGGTTTGTCTCATTGACACAGGGCAAGGATGAATGCATAAAGTAACCCTAGGTGACAATAAAGTTGGAACAACTCGTCAAGAGGAAGAAAGAAAGGTACTTAAGGTTTCGGGACAAAGGATCAGGCAGGGTTATGGAAGGTCACAATGCACACAGGAGAGAATTTAATCATGGATTTAGAACATTTAGAAGGGGACTTGAGAAATCCTTGGCGAGTTGCACTGTGAAGATCAGGAGGAGACTGGAAAGAGTGTGAACAGATCAGAGGTAAAAGAAGCAAACTTGTGTCTGGAGTCCACGGAGGAGGTGAAGCTCCTCACTGAATATAGTGATCAATGTGAACACAGCGTCAAAAGGCAGATATGCTCGAACATGCTGACGCTGAGAAAAAGGATGCGCTGGAAACTTGGAAAACATTATGATGGATGATTCCCCGGTGCCGGAAGGGATATAGTTCAGCTGATTTAGGAAGGGAAACGAAGACATTGCTGAGCTTCTAGACAGGATATTTTTGTTTTTCCTGGCCAAGGATGTAGAACTAGAAGATTAGAAGGTGGTAAATGTTATTCTTTTGTTGAAGCAAGATAATAGGGTTACTCGTTGGAAATATAGACCAGTGTGTCTTACATCAGTAGTGGGTAAATTATTGTACAGGATAATTGAAGGGGGAATTTATCTATATTTGGGGAAACGTAGTCTGGCTAACGAGAGACAACGTGGCTCTTTGAGAGGTATGTTGTCCTATCTGAGCCAGATTGAATTATTTGTAAAAGTGAAAATAAAACAAACAGAAGAATCTGAATAGTCGATGTAGGTGTATTAATTCAGAAATTCGGGAGGCATAAGATCTAGGTAATCCTGAATTGATTCAGAATTGGCTTCCTAACAGAAGGCAGATGATGTAATAGATAGAGAGAATACTGGCTGGAAGGCAGCGGGCAGCCGCAGTCTTCTAAGAGGGTGGAAATTTTAGGACTTTTTGCAACTTCTGGACTCTGCAGTTACAGTGTTCCGAGAATCAGAGCTGAGGGAAATAATCGATTTAATCTGACCACACAGCCGAAGCTGGATAATTTATAGAATTAGGGCTAACGACGTAAGCAAATCGGTGAGCGATTCACTGCACCAGTGCGTTATCTAAACTGACCTGTCATTTACATATTACAGGGCAAATGCTACAATGACCTCAAAATAATCGTTTCCACTCGAGAACTACAACTGAAAACCAGCATTTAAAAGTGTTCAGAGCAACTTCGAGTGCTCATTAAAATAACCATCTTTCCAAAATGACAATTCCAAATTCCCATTTCAAGTACACACCAATTTATCCCAATACTTCTAAAACGTGGTTTTATCGAATCGGGTGTAGATACGCTCAAACTTCGATCCACTTAACCCTGAATCCACATGGCCGGTGTGAAATCGGTGTCTCCCTCTGAAATTAATAATATTTGAAACAAACTAAATAAACGACACAAACTAAAAAACACACATTGAGTGTAATCAAACACCCGTGCTCACACCTGTCTTCCTTCAAAACTTCCGTAGGCATACAACACTACTTCATAGAATTTCGAAGAGATATGCAGCCTTCGGATTTTGCATCAGCTACTGGAAATCACGTCTCGCAAGGTGGCACAATATTTTTTGTCACGTGTATAGAGAAAAAGGAAGATTAATTCAACCATCCCCCAAACAGAAACAAAAGAAACACACAACTCACATAAAGCCATTTCTTCTCTTTCTCTTTCAATTGAACTCACTTATGTCCAAACCTCTTGCTATAATTTAAAACTGCAATATATTCATATTTTCAAAATATCACAGAAAATGTCATGCCCTTATTTGTTCAATGGTTAACAAACGTCTGTAATTGGAATCATAAAACATTTAATTAAGCCTTTCGATTCCAAGACAAAGAGACACAGAAAGTAACGTATCGTCCAGTAGGTAATATTCAACACAATTAAAACATGACGTCTCCACAACTCCAACGACTTCCAGGATTTCTGACCTCCAATTTCTGACCAAGGCTAGATTCGGATGAAATAAAGCCTTTGTTTTATAGAACCGGGAGGAGTGATCCCCATTACCGCCGATGAAGCAAGAGATTTGTTCACTGTACTGGGACCACTGTCACTCCCACCTCCAGCCCGGAAATACTGTCTTTACTCCTTACTGAAGGGGTGAAGGTATATTCCTGTAGTGTGATACTCCTTTGTCATCCGACACCTGCGCTTCAATCTTCTCATGTTATCATCACCCATTTCACTCAGTCTCCATGCTTCAGTGTGTGCAAGGACAGAGGGATCGAAGAGTATCAACGACTTTCTAGATTGGTCGGTGTTGTGTGACACTAATGTTATAACCCAGATATACAGTCAGACAGCCATAGGGAACCACTGCACAGAAACAGGGTCCTTAGCTCGTCCAGTCAGTGAGGAATTATTTAAACTGCCTACTCCCATCGACCTCACCCGGACCGTGGCCATCCATATCCCTCTCATCCGTGTACTTCTCCAATCATCTCTTAAACGTTGACATCGGAATCTCAATTACCATTTGCGTTGTCAGCACTGTCTACACTCTGTCGACCATCTGGGTGAAGAAGTTTCCCCTCATGTTTCCCTTGAAAATTCCACATTTCACCCTTCACTCATGATCTCCAGTTGTATTCGCACCCAACATCAGTGGAGAAAGCCTGCTTGCATTTACACTCTCTATACGCCTCATAATGTTGTATACCTCTATCAAATCTCCCCTCAGTCTTCTACCCGCTCGGGAATAAAGTGCTGACATCTACAATCTTTCCTTTTAATTCAAAACATTCAGTTCCGGCAATAGCCTTGTAATTTTTCTTTGCATTCTTTCGAACTTATTTACATATTTCCTGCAGGTAGTTGCGCCCAACCGCACACAATATTCCAAATTAGGCCCCAATAAGGTCTTCAACCACAGCATCGCAACGTCCCAACTCCTGTACTCAGTGCTTTGGCCTATGGCGTCGAATGTACGAAAAACTTATTTTTTACGACCCTGTCTTACAGCACCGCAACTTTCATTGAATATGGACCTGTATTCCCAGATTCGTTTGTTCTATCGAACTCCGCAGTGCCCTATTTCTCATTGTGTCAGACCAACCCTGGCTCGTCCTCCCAAATTGCAACATTTGCCTCAGCTAAATCTGATCGGCCATTTTTCAGCCCAATTCTCCAGCTGGTCAAGTTCCGCCTCCTGCTCTGGTAGTCTCCTAGCTGTGGACTGCACCTATAGTGTTGGTGTCATCGGCAAATTTGTTGATCCAGTTAACGACGTTATTATCGAGACCGCTGCCATAGATGACAAGTAACAACGGACACAGCAACGAACCCTGCGGCACTCCTCTTGTCACAGGTCCCCAGTCAGAGAGACAACCATCTAATGGCGAATCCAATTTACGACCTCATCATGAAAGCCAAACGACCGAACCTTCTCGAGAATCCTTCCATGTGAAATCTTGCAAATTCCTTGCTGAAGTACTTGTAGACGGCATCCAATGCCCTGCCTTCAACACCATTCCTGGTTACTACCTCGTAAAGCTTTGTAAGTTTCGTTAGACATGACCTACTAAGCATTGGCCCATCCTGACTATCGCTAATGATCCTGTTTCCCTTCATCGACGGACGTAAATAGTGAGATGCGGTACACTAGATAGAGCACAGAACATCGAATATTACAGTACAGTACAGCCCTTCGGCTCAAGAGGTCTGACACCTTTTCAACTAATTCATACTGGCACACCCCCGCTGCAAATGAATAAGAATTGGAACCAGAGTTAATATTACAGGCATATGTCGTCAAACTCGTTACTTTACGGTAACAGTACAATTAAATACAGCATAATTAAATTTAGAGGGGGAACAAAACTGAGTTGCTCCAGGCAGAGGGGAAGAAGCTGTTCCCGAATCGCTGAGCGTGAGCTCTCATGCTTCTGTATCTCCCTCCCGATGGTAACACTGTGTAGAGGGCGCGTCCTGCTGGTGGGCAACATTAATGATGGACGCCACTGTTACAAGAAACAGCCCTTGTAATAATGATCAGTGAGGTACAGAGAATCTGTATTTGCCAGCAAATAACTTTTAATATTCAACTATAAAGCACGCAGGTTTCCACGCCATCTTCACTCCATGACACTCCAATGAAATAAAAGGTATTACCCCGGAGAGGAGTCGACTCTGGCCAGAGAGACGAGACAGAGGGACTGGGGATAAAGAAACGCGGACACAGAGACTGGTGAGAGAAAGAGGAGGGCAGACAAAGACCATGGGGAGGGGAGGCCGGGGAAGGCGAGGGATCTGGTGTGGAGAGAGATCAGGGATTGGGGAATGATGTTAGATGGGGAGAGAATCGGGGTCCGGAGTTTGGTTTCGGTAGAAAGCGGGCGGGCGGTGAGAGGGATAGCCGGGAGAGAGAAACGCGATGGAGAGGGGGACTGTGCAGAGTGCCAGGGCCGAGAGAATGACTGAATGAGAAACAGAATGGCGGAGGGTAAGTCCGGAGGAGGGCGAGGGCTTGGAGTAGGTAGAGAGAGAGGCTGGGAAAGAGAGGCCGGGGGTTGCGGAGAGACGGGGTAGAGAGAGGGTGAGAGATGGGTGGGAGGAGAAAGAGACTGGGGAATGTTGAGAGACGGCGGCGAAAGTCTGAGAAGAGAAGGGGGAGCGGGGGAGAGAGAGCGAGAGAGAGAGAGAGAGAGAGAGGAGGAGAGAGAGAGAGAGAGAGGAGAGAGAGAGAGAGAGAGAGAGAGAGAGGAGAGAGAGAGAGAGAGAGAGAGAGAGAGAGAGAGAGGAGAGAGAGAGAGAGAGAGAGAGAGAGAGAGAGAGAGAGAGAGAGAGACGCAGCCGAGATTCTAGTAGAGGAGAAACGGCAAAGGTAGAGGGAAACGGAGGGAGACAGAGTGGGGGAGGGGTAGAGGAGAGAATTGTATGCGAGAGCTGGTGTAGAGAGATGGAGGAGAGACTTGGGAGAGAGACTGGTGAAGCAGAGAGCGATGCCAGTGATATTAAGTCTCGTTCTAATTCTAATTCAGTTGCACCGGGGGATGTGTCAGTTTGAATTAGTTGAAAGTCTGTCAGAACCTCGTGAGACGAAGGGCTGTACTGTACTGTAATATACTATGTTCTATGCTCTATCAGGTGTACCGCATCTCACTATTTAAGTCAGCCGCTTAATTATTTAAAGCTACGACGCCTTCCTTTCCAGACTACTCTGAATGCGCCTGATTATATTGTAGGATCATTTAACATCAATAGGTCATGATCTCGTCCAACGTCAGCAGAGACAGACCGCTTGCATACGCCTCATAATGTTGCATACCTCTATCAAATCTCCCCTCGGTCTTCTACCCGCTCGGGAATAAAGTGCTAACATGTTTAGCCTTCCTTTCAATTCAAAACATCCAGTACCGGCAATAGCCGTGTATTTTTTTCTGTATTTTTTCAAACTTATTTACATCTTTCCTGCAGGTAGTTGCGCCCAACAGCACACAATATGCCAAATCAGGCCCCAATGAATTCTGAAACAGCATCAACATAACATCCTCACTCCTGTACTCAGTACTTTGGTCTATGAAGTCAAATGTGGGAAAAGCTTTTTCTACGACCCTGTCTATCTGGGCCGCAATTTCATTGAATTTTGGACCTGCATTCCCAGATTAGTTTGTTCTATCGTAGTCCTCAGTGCCCTAGTTCTCATTGTGTCAGACCAACACTGGCTGGTCCTCCCAAATTGCAACTTTAAACATTTTTCTGGGCTAAATCCGATCGGCCATTGTTCAGCCCATCTCTCCAGCTGGTCCAGATCCCGCCTGATGCTCCGGTACTCTTTCTCGCTGTGGACTACACCCAGAGTGTTGGTGTCATCGGCAAATTTGCAGATCTAATTAACGACATTTCTATCGAGATCGTTGATACAGATTACAAATAACAACGGACAAAGCAATGGTCCCTGCGGTCCTCCTCTCCTTATTGGTCTCCAATCAGTGAGACAACCATCCATTACCACACTCTGGCTTCCCCCAACATAGCCAATGGCGATCCAATTTACTACCTCATCGTGAAAGCCAAACGACTGAACCTTCTCGAGCCTCCTCCATACGGAAACCTTGAGAAATTCCTTGAGAATTGAGAAGTCCCTGTAGACGGCATCCACTGTCTTTGCCGTCAGCACCATTCCTGGTAACTACCCTTGTAATGCTTTGTAAGTTTGGTGAGACGTGACCTACTACGCACTGGTCCATCCTGACCATCGCTAATGTTCCTGTTTGTCCAGATACTTCACTTCATACCCCATGACCAGCGTAGTCTGAACATAGAGGACAATTCCTATTATATAATACATGAAGAGTCCCTTCCAGGGAAAAACTATCACTATCATCCTATGGCCGACACCGATATTTATGGTCTATTGATGTTAAATGATCCTACAATATAATCAGGCGCATTGAGAGTAGTCTGGAAAGGAAGGTGGCGTAGCTTTAAAATAATTAAGCGACTGGGACTTAAATAGTGAGATGCGGTACACCTGGTAGAGCATATAACATAGAATATCACAGCACAGTACAACCCTTCGTCTCACGAGGTTCTGGCAGACATTCAACTAATTTAAAACTGACATATCCCCGGTGCAACTGAATTAGAATTAGAACTAGACTTAATATCACTGGCATACGTCGTGAAATTTGTTAACTTTACGGTAGCAGTACAATTAATCTCCCTCCCGATAGTAACACTGTGTGGAGGGTGTCTCCTGTTGGTGGGCAGCATTAATAATGGACGCCTCTGTTACAGGAATCTTCCCTTGCAATAACGATCAGTGAGGTACAGAGAATCTTCATTTATCAGCAAGTAAATTTTGTTATTTCAAACATAAAGCACGTAGGTTCACACGCCATCTTCACTCCATGACACTCCATGAGCAGTCAATGCAGAGAAAAGATATACCCGGGAAAGGAGTCGACGCCGGCCAGACAGACGGGAGAGACGGACTGGGGAGAAAGAGACGGGGACAGAGGACTGATGAGGCAGCGAGAGAAAGATGAGGGTACAGACTATCTGGAAAGTTGAGTGATCTGGTGTGGAGAAACATCGGGGGTTGGGTAATGATATAGATGTGGAGCAAGTTCGGAGTAGGGAGATTGGTATCGGTAGAAAACGGGAGGGGGATAGCCGGGAGAGAGAAACGCCACGCAGAGGAGGAGTGTACCGAGACCTGCGGCCGAGATTGTGACTGGATGAGAAACAGAATGGCGGAGAGAAAGTCCAGAGGAGGGCTAGGGGTTGGGGTAGGTGGAGAGAGAGGGATTTGGAAAGAGAATCGCGGTTACGGATAAAGAGAAGTGTGAGAGACAGGTGGGGGGAGAGAAAGAGACTGGGGAATGTTAAAGAGACGGCGGAGAGAAAACCGGGAAAGAGTGAGAGACGCAGCCGAGATTCTAGCAGAGGATAAATGGCAAAGGGAGAGGGAAGCTGAGAGAAACAGAGAGACGGCGGGGTAAAAGGAGAATTGTATAACAAAGATAGGGTACAGAGATGAGGCAGAGACTTGGGACGGAGGGGAGTGAGGGGGAGAGTCTGGGAGTGAGACCAATGAAGTAGAGAGAGATCGAGGGTTTAGTGAAAGACGAGGGGCAGTGAGGCCAGTGAAGTCAAGAGATCAGGGGTGAGGAGAGATATTTGGGAATCGGAGTGAGGAGGGAGATTGGAAGAGAACACGGAAGCGGAGACCCCGAGACGGGGTTGCGTGTTGGGTAGGGTAGGAGTGAGGCGGGGAGGGAGAGAAACCCGTGGTTTCACCCGTGAGAGAAAGGTGGGCGAGAGGTACTGGGATTGGGGAGTCAATGGAGGGAGAGGGAGGCAGGGTTAGGTACTGGTGACCGAGGGGTGGGAGAGACTGATGGATACAAAGAGGTGGGAGATTATAAAAGCTGGGGACGTAAATAGACACTGGGGGTAGAGGAGAGAGAGAGAGAGAGAGAGAGAGAGAGAGAGAGAGAGAGAGAGAGAGAGATGAGAGAGGGAAGAGAGAGAGAGAGGGGAGAGAGAGGAGGAGAGAGAGAGAGAGAGAGGAGAGAGAGAGAGAGGAGAGAGAGAGAGAGGAGAGAGAGAGAGAGAGAGAGACTGGGTTGAGGTAGGGAAGTGTTAGCTAGGAACACTGTCCATAATTGCATTTGAACAATTAGTGGACTTTGCTGCCTGCGGGGCATTCTGGATTAGAGCGCTTACATTCTATAGTCCCTCTGGAACAAGCAACCCGTGCCATCTCGCTGAGCTCTCCCAGCTCGCCTGCTTGACCCGAGTCCTTCCCACACCGTATCTCGCGATCTCACTTTCCTCAACCGGTCTTCGCAATATTAACCCTCTCTCACCGTCTCTGTGACCACACAACCACTGCTGCTGTAACGAAAGCGCAGAGTGGTATGATGAAACTCTTATATAGAGTCATGTTAGTAACGGAACACTCTGGGCAGTTTACATCCTGGGAGCCAGGAACCGAACCCACCCGAGATGGAATATACAGATACTCGAAATCCAGCGCGGAGACAGCGCCTAGTACGCGCAAGAGGAACCCACCCGAGATGGAAAATACAGATACTGGAAATCCAGCGCGGGGACAGCGCTAGTACGCGCAAGAGGAACCCACCCGAGATGGGAAAATACAGATACTCGAAATCCAGCCCGGAGACAGCGCCTAGTACGCGCAAGAGGAACCCACCCGAGATGGAAAATACAGATACTGGAAATCCAGCCCGGAGACAGCGCCTAGTACGCGCAAGAGGAACCCACCCGAGATGGAAAATACAGATACTGGAAATCCCGCGCGGGAGACAGCGCCTAGTACGCGCAAGAGGAACCACCCGAGATGGAAATACAGATACTGGAAATCCCGCGCGGAGGACAGCGCCTAGTACGCGCAAGAGGAACCCACCCGAGATGGAAAATACAGATACTGGAAATCCCGCGCGGAGACAGCGCCTAGTACGCGCAAGAGGAACCCCCCCGAGATGGAAAATACAGATACTGGAAATCCCGCGCGGAGACAGCGCCTAGTACGCGCAAGAGGAACCCACCCGAGATGGAAAATACAGATACTGGAAATCCAGCCCGGAGACAGCGCCTAGTACGCGCAAGAGGAACCCACCCGAGATGGAAATTACAGATACTGGAAATCCCGCGCGGAGGACAGCGCCTAGTACGCGCAAGAGGAACCCACCCGAGATGGAAATACAGATACTCGAAATCCAGCGCGGAGACAGCGCCTAGTACGCGCAAGAGGAACCCACCCGAGATGGAAAATACAGATACTCGAAATCCAGCCCCGAGACAGCGACTAGTACGCGCAAGAGGAACCCACCCGAGATGGAAAATACAGATACTCGAAATCCAGCCCGAGACAGCGCCTAGTACGCGCAAGAGGAACCCACCCGAGATGGAAAATACAGATACTGGAAATCCAGCGCGGGTGCCAGCGCCTAGTACGCGCAAGAGGTCCAATCAACAATGGAGGGCTCAACTCCATTTTGCTTCAGGATTTAAATTTTGTTAGATTCTTTAAAGAACAGTTTGCATTTTTCTTTTCAACTAACTCAGCGGAAGAAATTTCCAGTGGGACATGATGGGATATCTTTAAAGTATATATATGTGTGCAAATGATTTTATACTCTGCTGGATTGAAAAAACCGAATTAATAATGAAATACGTACATTGGTTGATAAGATTAAAGAAATTGATAAAAGATATTCTATCGCTCCCAATTTGGAGCTTTATAAAGAGAGAATTGAACCTCAGATGCCAAATAGTTTGTTATTAACATCCCTGATTAAAAATCAATTGCTTAAAACTAACAGTTTTCTTTTATAAAAATCCTGATAAATCGGGTAAATTATTGGCTAACAAATTGATAACTGCTTTGGCGAAACGTCAAATTAACAAGTTCGTAGACTGGATGGATTTTAACGGTTGAGCACGATGAAATTAATAAATCTTTTCAAGAATTTTATACCAATTTATACCAATCAGAATTCCCTGATGATCCTACCATAATGCATGAACTTCTAAAGAAACTGAATATTCCGAAATTACCAGTTGATGAACTTTTAGCATCAGATGCACCCATAACTGAAGAGGAAATAAAGAAAGCCTTTTTTTCCGATGAACTCTGGTAAAGCACTTAGCCCGGATGGGTATACAGCTGAATGTTTAAAATCTTTTTCAGATTTATTTTCTCCATGGTTATTTAAACATTTTAAAGATGTTTATTATTTGTACATAAATTATCACAATCCTTTTATGAAGTACCTACTCCTTTAATTCCTAAACAAGACAAAGGTCCCACTGAATGTGCATCATCACACCTATATCTTTGTTGAATGTGGATTCTAAAATCTTTTAAAAAAATATTAGCAATTCGATTAGTGAAGGTATGGCCACAAATTGTCTCCGAAGATCAGACAGGATTTATTAAAAATCGTTATTCAAATTTTAATGTTAGGAGGTTAATGAACATTGTATACCCTACTTTATCTAATACTTCAGAATGTGTTATTTCGCTTGAAGCCGAGAAGGCGTTTGACAGACTTGAATGGGAATATTTCTTTAATATACTTGAGAAATTTAACTTTAGCCAAAATTTATATCTTGGATAAAGTTGATATATCATACAGCTTTGGCTGCTGTATTTGCCAATAATCAGAGATCCACATTTTCTAGGCTTTTTCGCGGTCCTAGACAGGGTTGTCCTTTAAACCCTTTACCATTTGATATTGCCCTGGAGCCCTTGGCAATCGCTCTTCGTGATTCACCCAATATATTTGGCATTAATCGTGGGAATGGGGAGCATAAAGTATCACTGTATGCAGATGACGGTTGATCATCGGCACGCAGTGCATAACGGAAAAGTGACTGTCACTTCGTATAATACACAGAAATTGATTTTTTCGAATATCCCGTGGGGCCAGTTGTGTGTTAACCCTTGCCTGGGTATGTTGTGTGGCAGCCCTGGAACACGATATTCCAGTGACAGGTTGCTTTTGGTGATAATTCGTATGTTGATTCAGGGCGACTCGACGGGCATGACCTTTGGTGACTGTTATCTCGTTTAACCAGCGTGGAACCTGTGGAATTCGACGCGAATCAACCTCTCTCTACATTCCACTCTGCATAATAAAATCTCTCTCCAATCATTAGTTAATCTGTGGATTACTGAAATTTACTAATATACCGTTTGAATCTTAAGACTTTAATAACGATTCTAAAGCTTGATAATTACACATATATACACATACCACTGTTAACTTTTGTATATCTCGTTCAGTTACTATATTATGAGTAGATACTAATAAGGATAACATTTTGAACATTGAAACCTAACTGAGTGTATAATCTATTGCCGCTGATTCTCTTGTAAACCGTTACAATTTGTAACAAATATTGGGGGTTCGTCCACGATGTGATCATATGTGGAGGTTACTGAAAGACTAAATAACTATTTGACAGTATAAAGGGATTTCATTTCATAAAGGGATCCCAATTTCATTTGATTTAATTTAGTGTGGCAACCAGCAGCAATGGATGTAGGGGAATTTCTGGCAAGGCCAAACCCTGAGGCATTATAGAAAGCCGAAAAGGATGAATTGTTGGCCATTGCTAAGGAGCTGAAATTTACTGACGTAAAACGGTCCATGAAAAAGGTACACATTCAGAGGATAATTGCTGAGCACTACATACACAAGGAGGGAGATGTTTTAGAGAGGTTTCCTGAAAGTTAACTTGAGACCCTGTTACCACTGGATCAAATGAAGTTAGATAGATTTGAAATAGAGGCGGTGGAAAGAGAAAGAGACAAGCAAAGGCAGTTTGAGATAGAGAGAGAGAGGGTTAGTCTCGGGAGGCAAACTCCTGGCTCTAGGGAGATAGTTATACAGTTTGTGGCTAGTCAGAAAGTTAAACTTGTTCCTCCATTTGATGGAGGCTGAGGTTGATAAGTCCTTTCAGCACTTTGAGAAGGTGGCTAAGGCTCTACAGTGGCCGGACGAATGCTGGACACTCCGTTTACAGAGTGTAATGAAGGGTGAGGCTCAGCAGGCTTATTCGGCCCTATCAATTGAAGAGGCAGCTAATTATGAGACAGCGAAACAGGTTTTTCTTAAAACCCATGAACTGGTTCCAGAAGCTCATAGACAAAGAGTCAGAAAGATGAACTAAACTGTGAATCAGAATTCTGTGGAATTTGCTTATGAAAAGTGTGCATGTTTCGAGCGATGGTGTACATCTAAAAGTCTGAATGTTAATTTTAACAACTTGAAAGCGTTGGTTCTAATTGAAATATTTGGAAGGTGCGTCCCTAATGACATAAAGAGATATCTGGATGAGAAGGACGCTGCCACGTTGCATGAGTCTGCTAACTTAATGGTGAGTTTGCCTTAACGCACAAATTTAAGTTTACCTCGAGTAAGACCTTTCAAAAGAACAGCATGGACAGTCAGGGTAAACCAAAAAATACGTTTAGGTCTGATGACAAAAGTAAGGATGAAGAAAAGCAATTGAAGGAGAAATATTCTGGTCTTACTTGTCACTATTGTAGTAGAGCTGGTCATGTTATGGCTAAATGTTTCCTTTTGAAGAAAAAGAAGGAAAATGAGGCAGTTCGAGATGTTTATGTTAACGTGTTGAAAAACCCAGACACTCATGGGGTTCTGAACATTTTGAAGAAACAATATCGGGGAGTAAGAGGTCTGACAGAGCTATGAAGGGATTCAATCATTTTATGTCAGATATGTTTGTGTCAGTGAATGAAGTGACAACCCCAGTACCAGTGAAAATTATTCGGAACACTGGGTTTTCTCAGTCATTTATATTAGTCAGTGTTCTAAAGTTTAGTGATGAGGCTGCCACTGGTGAGGGAAACCTGATTAAAGTCATCGGGGTCGGCGTTGTTCCTGCACCCCCGCACAAAGTAATTCTGCTGTCAGTGTTAGTTAAAGGACCTGTTAAAAATAAGACTACGACTCAGCTTACCGGTGGATGGTGTTTCTTTGTTGTTAGGGAACGACCTAGCAGATGGTGAAGTTTTTCTTGCAGTGCAGCTGACAGCTAAGCCAATCATTGATGATTCGAAGATGGATTCTGACATTTATCCCTCCTGCGCATTAACTCGAGGTATGACTAAGATGTCGGTCAGTGCAGACAGATCAGTGCAGCATGGCTCTGCTACCCCTGATAGCCAAAATCTGGACTCAGGTTTTGATGACTTGTCAGGGACTTTTCTGCCTTCATTGTGTCACCAGGATCCAGGTATTAAATCTGATGTTAAATATTTGTCTCTGTCTAGGAAGGAGTGTATATCAGAACAGAAGAGAGATCCTGAGATTGAAGCTCTAAAAGAAAAAAAACTCTCTCAAATGATGATATTAGGAAGATGCGAGAAGGATAATATTTCAAGGCTGAAGTGTTAATGAGGAGGTGGAGATCACCTGCCATTTCTGCAGGTGGTAAGTGGACAATTATTCACTAAGTTGTAGTTCCCAATATCTATAGGAATGAGGTTTTAAATTTAGCCCGTAGCGGGCCCTTGGGTGCCCATCTAGGTGTGAATAAAATTGTGAACAGTTTCGAAACAATTCTTCTGGCCCAGTTTGCGGAAAGATGTCGCAATATTTTGCAGGAATTACCACACTGGTCAGGTTGTGGGTAAACCTAATCAGGTCCCCACAGTCGCCCCATTGCAACCTTTTCCGGTAATTGGTGAACCCTTTTCTAAGATTATTGTGGATTGTGTTTGCACCTTGCCAAAGACTAAAGCTTCTCATCAATATTTGCGAACCATCATGTGTAGAGTATCCAGATTTCCGAGGCAATACCTCTCAGAAATATAAAAGCCAAAACTGTGTCGAAATTTCTTATAAAGTTGTTGTTTTACTTTATTTAGTTTGCTTAAAGAACTTCAGTCCGATCAATGAAGCAATTTGACGTCCGGATTATTCCAGCAGGTAGTTTATGAACTGGGAGCTAAGCAGATTATGTCGCCTGCGTACCATCCGGAATCACAACGGACTTTGGAAAGATTCCATTCTACCCTCAAAACAATGATTATGCCATACTGTGTTCAAAATGAAAAGGATTGGGATGGGAGAGTTCATTTACTTTTATTCGCAGTGACAGAATCAGTACAGGAATCACTAGGCTTTAGTCAATTTGAGCCCGTATTTGGTCTTAGGGTTCGAGGACATTTGACCCTGTTAAAAGAATCATAACAATTTGCTGGACTATGTTTTGAAATTCAAAGATAGATTACACAAAGCCTGTAGCCTCGCGAACGAAAACCTAAAAGTCTTTCAGAACAGGATGAAAACATACTTTGATAAACAAGCCAGGATGAGATCATTCCAAAAGTGTGACAAAGTATTAATATTTTTACCGGCTTTAACGGACCCACTGCAGGCTTGATACTGCAGGCCCTTATGAAGTTTCGGCTGGGATCAATGATGTTAATTGTTCAGTCAAAACGCAAGACCGACGGAAGCCAACACAGCTGGTAAACGTAAACGTGGTAAAACCATATTTTGATCAACAATGCGCAGCTGTAACCAGGGTGGAATATAACAATGAGTCTGGCAACCCTGGAAACGAATTGATTGACTCATCTGAGGCTAATCATAAACCGAACATTGTTTCAGCTAAATTAACGAACTCGAGTACTTTGAATTCGATTGACGAGAAATTGGCCTATTTACAGGGCAGCAGTCACTGGAGATGAAACAGTTAATTATGACATTTAAGAATTTATTTCGCAATGTCCCGAAACGAACGACAATAGCTTGCCTTGACGTCGATGTCGGTCTTGCTAAACAGATTAAACGTCATCCTTATCGCATGACATGGAAAAATGTAAACTTGTTGAACAAGAAATTGAGTATATGCTGAAAAATGGTATCATTAGGCCTTCTAACTCAGACTGGAGTTCGCCATATGTTATTGTGCCTAAACCAGATACTGTGGAAGGAAGCCGGTAGCTTCAGCTTGTCGCAGCTGAGGTTCGGACCTCTCCTATGCCACAAGGGTGGGTTGATCCTCGGTACTTAACGGAAAAGTGACTGTCACTTCCCAGAATCCATAAGAGAGAATTTTTTTGGATATCCTGTGGGACGACTTGTGTGTTGACCCTTGGCTGGGTATGTAGTGTGGTAACCCCTCGAAGACGATATTCCTGTAACATGATCTTTGACTCGACAGACATGATCTTTGGTGACTGCTATCTCGTTTAACCAGCGTGGAACCTGTGGAATTCGACGTGAATCGATCACTCACTACATTCCACTGAATTACAAAATCTCTCTCAAATCATCAGTTATTCTGTGGATTACTGAACCTTACTAATTTACCGTTTGAATCTTAAGACTTTAAAAACTCTTCTTAAGCTTGATAGTTACACACTAATACACGTAACACTGTTAACTTCTGTTTATCTCGTTAAGCTACTATATTATGAGTAGACACTAATAAATACAGAAGTTTTGACATTGAAACCTGACTGAGTGTATAATCGATTGCTGCTGATTCGTTTCTAAACCCTTACGATTCGAAACAGTAACTACATTGCCCTGTGCAGCACTGAGAGAGTTTGTGAGTAGGAATTCGAGGGTAGCCCAACTCTGACGTTTGGGATCATCTAAAGGTCCACATTGCAGCAGGCGGTTGACTGATGAACTCCGGGAAATTGCTGTCACTGCTGCGTCACTGCACAGCCGGAAACGTCCCGCTCGTCAGGGACATGGCTGGTGGGAGAGCTTGTTCCGGTGTTGAAAAACACCGTGTCCTATATTACACCCGTCAGTACAGAAGAACAAGATGAACTGAGGTGAATGGACAGCAGATGGTGAATGGATTGATATTACAATGTGAACACATCACCTGGACATGTTGGGATCATGGAACAGCAGATAACAGGAACAAGCCCTGTGACTCACTACTCCTGCGCTGAACAAGATACCGAATGAGACTAAACTCTGTTGTCAGTACATGACCCATCTCCTTTCATTCACTGGATGCTCATGTGCTTTGACTGAATATCTACCGTTATGGGAATCTGGAGGTTATATCCCAATAGAAGGCAAACCTTTATCATCAACTCCCTTAATGAAGTAAATATTTGAGAAGGCAAAAGAAAACACTGATGGATTAAAAAGGTGGAGGCTCACTTAAAGACATCCCCAGAAAGGAGCAGGAAGGCTGATGAGCTATTCATAACTGGAATCAGGTTGGGTGCTGAAAGGGAATCCAGATATAGAGGTAGGGATGACAGAGAAACCAGCAAACTGTACCAATATAGACTTAGTCATCACAAAGCAACAGGACCAGGAGTTAGCAAAGGTACAAACAGGAGAGGACTCTGAAGATTATTGGAAATATCGTTGGATACGGGCACGGATTTGAATTACACTTGATATTGGTAAATTCGAGGTGCGGCATTGTGAAAGAAACCAGATGATGTACTTGCACCGTGACATTTGTGGGCATCAAGGAGCAGATAGAACTATGGAACAGTTGAAGAATCTGCGTTGGTGGCCGAACCTGCGAGGAGATGTACATTATTGTAAGAATTGATTGATTTGTAAACAGTAATAACCCAGATAAATCGGTATTAGAAGCACTTTTAAGACTCGTCCCGTAGAAGGATCATGTGTTAACTTGTAGAATTATTCTGTTGGATCTTCACTTCCATGCCCTGGAGGACTCAACTATATCCTCAAGATGGTGGATACGTTCACCAAGTGGATAGAGGCTTTCCCAACTAGAAAAAAAACGCTCACGTCGCAGCCAGGATTTTGTTTGGAGAGAGCTTTTACCCGCTGGGCATTGCCAAAGACTCTGGAATCAGATCATGGACCCCGCTACACCGCACAGGTGATACAAAATATGATGAAACTGTCTGGGGTAAAACACAGGTTAGTATCACTTATCAACCACAACAGAGTACAATTGCTGAACGGATCAACGGGACTTTAATGCCAATGGTCGCGAAAATAAAATGGTTTGAATCCTTGTTTGGGCTGGATTTACCATCAACCGAGTTTGGTGGCATTTGGAAAGGACAATTGCAAACAGCAATTAATTGACTCTATTAAGTAGGTCTATTATGTCGCCGCCCATAAGAGGAGACGGAAGAAACAGCAGAGCAAAGCTTATTTCAAGGTGCGAACAGAACTGCGGGAGTTGGAAATCGGACAGAAGGTTATAATGTCTTTCCATCAGCCAAGCCCCTTTAGAGCTTCGCGATTTGTAGGGACATGTGATATCGCTGACAGAACCGGTCCATCAGTATATTGAATTCAGACTGTTCCAAACAAGTTGGACTCGTATCATATTAACCAATTCAAACCCCTTGGAGATAGTCAATGTCATCTAGTAGCTCAGTTCTAGACAGCATCTTGTCAAAGGGATGCTCTGGACGGAGATGAGATCATACTCTTAGATTCACGTTTCAGGCAATCGACGGTAATGCGGATGAAGAGCAGTTGTCCACTCAGTGAGTTGGGCAACTAATTCCGGTTTGTACCCGGAGGAGAAGGATTGTTCACATGTTTGCACTCGGCCGAGTCAAAGCCGGGAAAATGGGAGAGAGAAACAGATGGGAGAACGTGTTTATTACGTGGTCTTCTCCAAATAAAGTGGGGGTTAATGGATCTGGTATAAATGCATTTTAATAAGGCTTTGTTTAGCCATGGTAGGACCACTCATAAGGTCAGAAGGTTTGGTATCCAGGGATAGTTGGCTGTTGTATTCAGAAATGACGCCCACAGAAGCAGATGATAGTTGTGGATGGAGCGTTTTCTCCCCGGATGTCGGTGACCAGTGGAGTCCTGCAGAAATCAGATCGGAGACCCCCGGATTTTTATGTCTTTATGACCGACTAGGACGAGGAGGTAAAAGGGTGCTTTAAAAATTATGTGACCAAGGAAGTGGAACGGTGAGTTATTGTATTTGCAATGATGTGGAAGTTGGTAGAATTATGGATAGTATAGAAGATAGTCAGAGTTTACAACAGGACAGTGACAGGACGCAGAGCAGCGCTGAGAAGTTAACGATGAAGTTCACCTGGACTGTTACGGAGTGATTCACTTTGAAAGGATGAATTTGAAGGCAAAGACGTGATGCTTTCTCGATTCAACTGAGGGCCGCACTTTAATCCGAGTTCTACAATGGAAACAGAGTAGTGAGACATTCTCCAATAAGTCGAGGCCCGCTCATCGTGACGAGTACCACAATCGGCACGGAGAGGTGCACTGCAGAAGCAGAAGGAAGTGTGATTGACAGTTGAGCTTGAACACATCCGCTGTTCTGCACATACTCATAGTGACGCTCGAAAGGCAATATACCTGACAGTAAATCAGGAGGAAAAAATACAACTTCGTGGCAAATAATAGAACATCCGGAGAATCCGGGGGATTTTACTTGCTGCTTTTGTTCAGACAGAGAATGGATGGAGAAATAGTGGTGGAATTCTCCCAAGTTTGTGAACATCTTTAAAGTTAAATAGACTGCATAGCTCGACACGGGTATGGGGTGGTCAAGTCATTCACTGGCAGAGTTCAGGTTCCTGCCAAACGGATCATGTGCGCGCTGGAAAACATTGTTCTTCAAACTATCCACAGCCCTTGCTAATTTCTCAAAGTCACGTTCCCTTTCGATCACAGGTCTCTGGAATATCTCTGTGGATCTTTTAAGTTGTTTCGAGGAAGATAAGTGCAGTGTATTTTATTGTAACACATCTCAGCTGGCACTGTGATTTCCATCACTCAAACCACCAGGAATGAATGGAAAGCATGAAAGGAAAGATGAATTAATGTTCCCCTTTAATAAAGAAGTGTTCTCCATTTCCCCTGCCAGAACAAACTCCTTCCCTCAATTTCAGAAGCGAATGTGCACGGTCAAATATTACAAAATAAATCGACTTCAAGTTGAATGCCAACTTTAAAAGTAACACAGATATAGCTGAAACAAGGTATCATGGAAAATAGCGTGGAAAAAGTGAACATCATATTTTGTTTTAAGGTAAACAGATTGCAGTATCCCTCTAGGAATCAAATTCATTACACAGAAACAGTGAGTAAAAATAGTTTAAATTACATGTTTGCGCAATTGGTTTTCACTAATATGACTAATTGCCTCAGTGGAATTGCTCTCTCCTCAATAAAAGTCTGCTAAACCGATCACCAGTCCATCTGAGCAGCTGAAACGCTCTGTACAACTGAACGCTGCTTCTGACGGAATATGGGATATGCAGCGATTTACCATATCGCGGCCATTTTCTATCCCACACTTGCAGCGGTTGGTGTCCCCGGTAAGATGCCGGAGCTGGTCACTTTATGTATGGTGCCGTCGTTACTCTGCTGCGGTATCCGCACTGTTACTGAGCACAGATGCTACCGTCGGCAGAAACGTGTTTCCGGAACGGAGGATTCAGGCATCTGATTGTTTTATTTTCATTTCATTTCATTTTCCATACTTTGATCGAAGTTATTTTTTCTGCAAAAAATCCTGTCACCTCTTTCACCTTTAATAATGGAAATGGAGTTGTTTACAGGAGCGATTGACTGTTCTCCCGCACGTGAGTCATAGAACTCAAATGCCTCGGAATAGAATGCATCACCCATTACCTGGTTGGAATTGACAACAGCGGATGTGATGGTCGCTATCGATGTAGCTTTAGTGGAACAGAATAACAATTCTACATTTATTCTGATTATATTTCTATTATTTTCCAATTTCCTGCAGTTAATTTAACGGCGATTACGATCCTATATCGGGGAAAATGCGGACTCTCCAAATGCATCACCCGTTACCTGGTTGGAATGGCAACAGCGGATCTGATGGTTCTTATCGTTTTTGCTTTAGTGGAACAGACCAACAATATCTACATTTATTCCAGAACCCTGCTCATCACTCCTGTATGCTCTCTGACACTTGTATTCGTGATGGTGACGAGGGACTGTTCTGTTTGGTTCACGGTCATTTTTACCTTCGATCGCTTCATCGCAATATGTTGCCGAAAGCTGCGGGACAGATACTGCACCGAGAGAACAGCAACGGTGGTTATTGTGACCGTGGTTATAGTGAGCTGCGTGAAATGTGTCCCGTTTTACTTTGCCATTGAACCTTACGTCATCATTGACAACATGCCGTGGCGGTGCACCGGCACATCTGAATACACTACTTCACCCGTGTGGAGAGGATACCAATTACTGATCAGTATTTTAACACCATTGCTACCAATCGGATTAATCCTGGTGTTTAACGGGTTAACCGTAAGACATATCGTTGTGGCAAATAGAGTCCGCAGAAAGCTTCGGCACAGCAGCGACAATCAGAAAGATGCCGAGGTGGAAAAACGCAGAAAATCGATGATTTTGTTGTTTTCTATATCAGCTAATTTCATATTATTGTGGATGCCCTCTGTCGCCCATTCCCTGAAATGGCAAGTGCATAACTATTGTTACGAGGACAGATATTTGAGTTCCCCGGTATACATCCTACAACAAATTGGGTTCATATTGCAAATTCTCAGCATGTGCACCAATACATGCATCTATACACTGACACAGAGGAAATTCAGAGAAGAGCTGAGGAATGGAATGAAGTATGTGTTTATATTAAATGGCCATCTGTGTAGATAACGCCCGTGTCCAATTGCAATTCAGCGCAGTTTTCAAATAAAGCCGTTTTACAATGGACAGGTTTGGCAAATATGTGATTAATTCAAACAATCATATGTCTGGTCATCCGGAAATTGCAGAAATGGCGGAAGATTGCTTGCTTCATACTGTTCAGGTAGGTAGCAATACAAACGCTGAATGCTGCTGGCGTGATTGTTACACTGGTTGAAGTATGTTCCGAATTATTACAGATTATCACAGACTGTCACAAGTGCAGGAAACGCTTCAGGAATTTCCGGGTTTTAGATTTTGAAAATGGACAGGGTCGGGTAACAGAGTGTAAAGGGAGTGCGATGGGAAACCAGGGATAGTATCGCAGCTGCAGAAAGGGAGGACAGCGTGGAGCGTTCGATTGTTAATAGAACATGATCACACCGTTTGGAGTATTCTATACAGCCGCCTCTCTAACAAAAAAAAAACTGCAAAGGGAACAGTGAGGAACAGATCGGGAGCTGAACATGAACATGTGTCATGTTATTGGCACGGGTAACTGAAACTTCCAAAATATTTTTGGCACCTCCCCAGGGTAAAAGGTTTCGGTATGACATAATTTCTCAGTAGTGTCGAGGAATGATTCATGTCACTATATGAAGACAAGTGGACTTGCGAACATACCGAATCTAATATTAGAAAAGGAAACGGATCAGGTGACAGATCTCTCCGCGGGTCAGCATTTCAGAACTACAGGGAGAACTCCCCTCCATTTACCTTGCAGTTTTAGGACCAGGGAGCATGGGATCTATTTAATTGGGGGTCAGCGAATTATGGTGCTACCTGGCAGGAACTTGGGAACGTAAATTGGGAAATGATGTGCTCAGGGAAATGCGCAACAGATATGAGGGGATTGTATAGGGAGCACTGACATAGGGTTCTGTATAGGCTTGTCTCCGTGAAGCAGGGAAAGGATGATAGCGTAAAGTAACTTTGGGTGACAAGAAAGTTGGAACAAATCGTCAAGAGGAAGAAAGAACGAAACTTAAAGATTAGGAACAAAGAATCTGGTAAGGCTATAGCAGGTCACTATGTAGAAAGGAAAGAATTTAACAATGGAATTAAAAGATGTAGTAGGGAAGGTCTTGGCGAGTTGCACTGTGAAGAACAGGAGAATGACTGGAGAGGGTGTGGGCAGATCGGAGGAAAACTTGTGTCTGGAGTCCAAGGAGGCGGTGAAGCTCCTCACTGAATACATTGATGAATGTGAACACAGCGTAAAAAGGCAGATATGCCAGAACATGCCGACGCTCAGAAAGAGGATGCGCTGGAAACTTGGGAAACATCATGATAGATGATTCCCCGGTGCCGGAAGGAATATAGTCTAGGGAATTTGGGAAAGCGAGCGAAGATATTGTTGAGCTTCTGCACAGGATATTTGTGTCTTCGCTGGCCACGGAAGTAGAACTAGATGATTGGAGGGTGGAAAATGTTATTCATTTGTCGATGAAAGATAATAGGGATATTACTTGGAATTACAGACCAGGGAGCGAGCCTTACATCGGTAGTGGGTAAACTACTGGAGAGGATTATTGAAGAAGGAATTTATGAGTATTTGGAGGAACGTAGTCTGGCTACAGAGGGACAACATGGCATGTTGTCCTTTATGAGCCAGATTGAATTATTTGGAAAGAAATGAAAATAAAACCAACAGATGAACCAGGACAGTCGATGTGGGTGCATTAATTTTGGTCAGGCGTTTGATTAGTTCCCCACAGTAGACTGATTCAGAAAGTCAGAAGGCATGGGATCGAGGGAAACCTGGCTGCGTTGATTCAGAATTGGCTTTCTAACAGAAGGCAGATGATGTTGTAGATAGAGTGAATTCTTGCTGGAAGTCAGCGGACAGCCGTGTTCAATTTACAACTCTATTTGAACTCTACGGTTACTGTGCTCCGAGAAACAGGGTTGAGGGAAATAACCGATTTAATCTGACTACCCAGCAACAGCTGGAAAGTTAATAGAATTAGTGGTAACAATGTAAGCAAATCGCTGAACTATTGACTGCACTGCCACGTTATGTTAACTAATCTGTCTTTTACTTATTACAGGTAAGATGCTAATTTATGGAAATAAGGCTGACGACTTAAGCAAATCGCTGAGCTATTGACTGCACCGTCACGTTGTCTACACTGACCTTCCTTTTATATATTACAGGGCAGGTTCTACAACGACTTCAAGGCAATCATTTCCAATGGAGCCCTATAACTTAAAACCAGCATTTCAAAGTGCAGCAAATTCAGCAGCAGCTTTTGCTGCTCATTAAAATGACCAGCCTTCTAAAATGCCAATTCCAAATTCCCAATTTATGAACACACCAAATTTAACCTAATGTCAATTTACCTCTGAATAGTGGTTTTATCGTATCGGGTGTAGATACGCTCATGTTTCGATCCATTTAACCCTGAATCCACATGGTCGGTGTGGGATCCGTGTTTCTCTCTGAAATCAATAATAAATGAAACATACAAAACCTACACAAACTAAAAACGCAACGAAGGCAAAGCAAATATCCGAACTCACTCTTTTCTTCCTTCAAAACCATCGCAGGCAATTGGGGAATGCAGAATAACCAGTATCAAAAGCTTCCATCTTCTCATGCTGTAATCATCCAATTTAATCAGTCTCCATGCTTCATTGTGTGCAAGGACAGAGGGATCGAACAGTATTACCGACTTTCTAGATTGGTCGATGCTGTGAGACACTAAAGTTCTAACCTAGACATACAGTCAGACAGCCATAGGAAACCACTGCACAGAAGCAGGGTCAGGAGCGTGATGAATTACTTAAACTGCCTACCCCCATCGACTGAACCCGGATTGTGGCCATCCATATCCCAGTACTTATCCAATCATCTCTTAACCGTTTACATCGGAATCTCAATCACCATTTGCGTTGTCAGCACTGTCTACACTCTGACGACCATCTGAGTGAAGACGTTTTCCCTCATGTGTCCCTTAAAAATTTCACATTTCAACATACGCCCATGATTTCTCGTTGAATTCGCACTCAACACTAGTGGAGAAAACCCGCTTGCATTTACACTCTCTGTACGCCTCATAATGTTGTATACCTCTATCAAATCTCCCCTCGTTCTTCTTCCCGCTCGGGAATAAAGTGCTGAAGTATGTAATCTTTCCTTTTAATTAAAAACATTCACTCAGTTCCGGCAATATCCGTGTAATTTATTTCTGCATTATTTAATCTTATTTTCATCTTTCCTGCACACAATATTTCAAATTGGGCCCCAATAAAGCCGTAAACAACAGCAACGTAACGTACCAACTCCTGTACTCAGTAGCTTGCTCTATGAAGGCCGAAGTGCGAAAAGCTTTTTTTTACGACCCTATGTAACTGTGGCGCAACTTTCATTGAATTATGGACCTGCGTTCCCAGATTCGTTTATTCTATCGTACTCCTCAGTGCCCTATTTCTCATTGTGTCAGACCAATCCTGGCTGGTCCTCCCAAAGTGCAACATCTGACACTGGTCTGCGTTAAACCAGATCCGCTTTTTTCAGCCCATTTTACCAACTGGTCCAGATCCCGCTTCATGCTCCGGTACTCTTCCTCCCTGTCAACTACACAGGTAATGCTGCTGTCATCGGCAGTTTGCTGATCCAGTTAACGACATCATTATCCAGATCGTTAATATAGATGACAAACAACAAACAACGATGACAGCAACGATCCGTGCGGCACTCCACTCGTCACAGGTCCCCAAACAAAGAGACAACCATTTATTACCACACTATAGATTCCCCAATGGCGAATCTAATTTACTTCCTCATTGTGAAAGCCAAGCGATTGAACCTTCTCAATCATCGTCCCACACGGAAACTTGACAAATTTCTTCAACAGCATTGCGGGTAACTACCTGGTAAAGATCTGTAGGATTGGTTAGACATGACCTACTACGCACTGGCCCATACTGACTATCGCTAATGTTCCTGTTTGTCCAGATACTTCCCTTCATACCCCATGACCGGCGTAGTCTGAACACCGAGGACAATTCATCATTTCGTGGTTTTTGACGAGTCATTTCCGAGCAAAACTATCGACATCATCCTGCGGTCGGCACTGACATTTATGGCCGCTTGTTGTTAAATTCTCCTGCAGTATTATCAGACGCATTGAGAGTAATCTGGAAAAGGAAGGCGTCGTAGCTTTAAATCATTAATCGATTGGATTTAAACAGTGAGATACGGTACACTAGATAGAGCACAGAACATCGAATATTACAGCACAGTACAGCCCATCGTCTCACGAGGTTCTAACAGCCTTTCAACTATTTTAAGTTCAAACTAATACATCCCCGCTGCAGCTGAATCAGAATCAGAAGCAGATTTAATATCATCGGGATATGTGGTGATATTTGTTAACTTTACTGTAGCAGTAAAATGAAATACAGGATAATTAAATATATAGAGAAAAAAAAACCCTGAAGTCCGTGACACAATAAATTTAGAGAGAGAAAAAAAAAACAACTGAATTGCTCCTGAATCGCTGAGCGTGAACTTCTCTATCTCCTTCCCGGTGGTAACACTGTGCAGAGAGCGTGTCCTATTGCTGAGCAACTTTAATGATGGACGCCACTGTTACAAGAATCACCCCTTGTAAAAATGATCAGTGAGGTACAAAGAATCTGTATTTAACAACTTTTTATATTTTAACTATATAAGCACGTAGGTTCAGGCGCTATCTTCACTCCACGACAGTCCATGAGCAGTCAATGAAGAGAAAAGATATTGCCCGGGAAAGGAGTCGACTCTGGCCAGAGAGACGAGAGAGATGGACTGGGGAAAAAGAAACGGGGACAGAGACTGGTGAGGTAGCGAGAGAAAGAGGAGGGTAGAGAAAGACCATGGCGTGGGAGGCCGGGGAAGTCGAGGGATCTGGTGTGTAGAGAGATCGGGGGTTGGGGAAAGATTTTCGATGGGGAGAGAGGTCGGAATCGGGTGTTTGGTGTCGGTAGAAAGCGGGAGGGGGATAGACGGGAGAGACATGACGTGCGAGGTGATGAAGTTTGTAGGCTCCAGTAAGAGCGGGATGTCTACATTATTGATAAGGCTTTAGGAATGCTGAGATTTGTTTATAAATCCATAGATCCACGATGATACTGGCGATACACGCGATCTATTGCCGACAGCTCGCAAAATGTCTGGATGTATTTCTGCTGACCCACTGTAGCTGCAATGTGAAGCCCCTAATTTCCCTTTAAGAAACGTACTGTTGAGCTGTCTAAATTACTCAGCAGTTTAACGAGCTGCTGAAGGACCAGATGGACTTGACTCTTGGGAATGCAGGTGCGGCACCTTTCAGCGATCAGCGAATGTCAGCCATTACCATTGCCGGTAAAGAGGTCGGTTGGAAAGACTTAAAACCAGACAAAATCTTCGGGCTATGAAGCATCCTCTGCCCAGCATCATCTTAAGATCTATAGGTTTTGTTTTATGTATTTTTTTCTGATTTGGTAGTTGTCTATTGCTGTGTGCAGCGTATCATCAGCTTTCGTAGTGGTCTAGTGGTTAGGAGCCGGCGCTCTCACCGCCGCGACCCGGGTTCGATTCCCGGTCAGAGAATGAAGATATTGCCTGCTGTAATATAATGTGCTTATTTTAAATTATCGTGTGTATTAACTTGCTTCCACAACAACCCCATTCCTGTCTGTGCTTAACCTGCATCCGCCTGATTCAGCACCGAAAGACCACAAAATATAGGAGCAGAATTACGCTGTTTGGCCCATCGGGTTTGCTGCGACATTTCCTCTCAGCCCCGTTCTCCTACTGTCTACTGGTATCATTTCATGCCCTGATCAATCAAGAACCTATCGATCTCTGACAAATATACAAAGAGACTCGGACTCCACAGGGGCCTGTGGCAACGAATCCGACAGAATCGCCACTCGCTGGCTGAAGTATTCACTCTCCATCTCTGTTCTAAAAGGATGCTCCTCTATCTCGAGGCTGCGTATTTTGCTCTTAGATTCCCCCACCATAGGAAACATCCTCTCAACATCCGCCCTATCAAGGCCTTTCACTATTCGATAGCTTTCAATGAGGTCCCGGGCAATCTACTGTATTCCAGTGAATGCAGGCCCGGCGCCATCAACCGCTCGTAATATCACTAGCCGTTCAATACTAGCATCATTCCTCCGAATCTCCTTTCAACCCTCTCCAGCTTCAGCCATACTTTCTCAAGTAAGGGAACTAAAACTGCTCACAATACTCCAAGCGAGGCCTCGTCAGTTCTTTATAAAGTCTCTGAATCACATCCTTGCTTTATATTCCAGTCCTCTTGAAATGAATGCGAGCATCGCATTTGTCTTCCTCATCACAGACTCAACCTGCAAATTACCCTTTGGGACATCATGGTGCAGGTGTGTACGTCACAATGGGAGGCCTGTACACGGACTCCCAAGGCTCTTAGCGCCTCAGTCTTCGTGTGCGCATGTTCCATCCTTTTAGAAATTCTTCCCCTTCGTTTCTGATATCAAAGCGTGTGACCATATATCCCCATGGACTGCATCTCATTGTCAATTCTCCAACCTTCTGTAGCCTCTTTACCTCCAAGAAGGACTTCCTGCCCTTTTCGCTCTGAGAATTCTGCATATGGTGAGCGGTGTCATACCAGAAGTCTCCCATATCGAGCTGACTACCACACACCCTCACTTGCACCCGCCCAACTCTTGCCCATTCCTTAACTCCCCATACTGGCCATCTGCTCTCCACGTTTAGCTCAGCGTCAGTGTGTGGATCGGAAATGTGTTCTATCTCTCTCCGCCCGCAAATGCTGCCTGACCCGCTGTCCACTGTTCCTGCAGCGATTCGTTATTTGTTCTGTATGATACTTGTTAGACAAGGAGAACATGACATTGAGAAAAATATCGCAGGTGCTGTCTCAATACAGCTCGAAATAACTGTGCGAGGTCTTACAGACATTAACTTGCAATCGATACAATGTAGATTTGATCTTCTTCACTCCTCACTGTACCTCAATCCACTCAGAGATGCTGTCTCTCTGTAGAAGAGGGTGACCATACATTTCCCATATTGGACTCTGGTCCTGCTCACTCAGTTGGCCTCCATCACCTTGACTCATCTGCTCGGGGTCACCACTGCTCAAATCTCAGTGAGTATTGTCAGGTCCAGCCGGGTTTATTGCCGTGTGCACAGGGACGGTGAGGGACAGGTTCAATGAAACACTTGCAGCGTCATTGCAGGCTCGAAAAGACAGACAGTACGCAGAACATAAATTGTACAATGCTGCATCATGAACAAACGGTAGATATAAATCGTGTGCCAGTTTCAGACTTGGAAATGATTCCTCAGGCAAACTGATGACATAGATTGCGAACTATTATATCCACGGGGGAGCATGCAGACCCAAGAAAGGCCTGTCTATTCCTTTTCTTTAAACAGACAGACAACAGAGAGAAGGGCGAGTCTCTAGTCCTCTTCAGCCAGCCCCGGCATTCAATAAGATCAGGCTGGCCCAGACTTTTTCTCAATCCTCCCCCCACCCCAACCATACAGCAGTTGCCGGACAAAGGTCGGCCGGTGTCCTCCAGCAAATCTTCTACCGTCTCCCCAGGTGAGAGGAGATAAACTTCTGTCGCCCGCCTTTCTTTCGATGCCCTGACAGCGCCCCCAGCTTCGATCAGAAGCATATGGATATGAATGTTATATAATGGGACATTGTTCTGAGTTTTGCTCAGTATTGACGGGACTTTGGGGAGACAGAAGCAGTCAGAATCTGTGGGAGGGAACAGCTCTTGGGTGAAACCCTTTCCCCAATTGGATAACACGTTGAATTGACATCTGCATACACGAATGAGAGCAAGGTAGGTTGCACGCCTTTTGATTAGATTGGTTGATGTCGGACCATTACACCGCGTCAGTGACAATTGGCGAGGGTGATTTTGACGGAAGGTCAGCGAACCGATCAGTCTATGGCAATAGGCGGGGTCGCTCGCTAGACAAGAGAGAATGGGGAGTCTGTAGAGTGAGTGATATGAAACGGCGAAAGCTTTTCACGTTCAGAGACCGTGTTACCCACTAATGCGAAAGGACGAAGTCCACTTCTTTACACTGACGCTGAAATATCCGTTCTCTGTATTTGATTCTTTTAGTTTTACAAAGCTCCAAACTACAGAGAGTTTAAGCTGCCCAAAGGGGATTGATCAGAGTTGTAATAGAAATGACATTTGCACAATGGGTGTAAAAATCTAAAAATCTGCCGGCTGGTACGTAGTTGTCAGCAGCCAGGGTGTTAATTTTTTATTGGCAGCGAGGTTTCTATTCCCTGGTGCCTGTAGTGTGAGCGCTGCGAGCAGGGTTCGAGCCTTCGCGGGGAATCCCCATTGGATTTCAAGTCCAACGCCTTAACCACTCGGCCATCGCAGCTCCATCAATACCCAGCGCCCACCGTAGCTCTGCACCTGAAGCGAGGGTTGTACTTGATTTATTTCTAGTAACGGAAAAGGTTATTCATCATTCCGATACAAATAGAAAAATTGGACAGCTTTGGAATTTGTTTCAACACCGTTAGGTCAGAACGTGAGTGTGGAGGGATAACACTGGCGTCAGTCTCGTAAATGAAGGAGATTTCAACTGTTGGGGATAAAGGTCAGGATCAGAATCAGGTTTATAATGACGGACATATGTCAACATTACATTGTTGTTTTATATTCTGCTCCTCCTGAACCGAATGTTAAAATTGCATTTGCCTTCCTTTACCGCTGACTCAGCCTGGAAGTAAACATTTAGGGAATATTGCACAAGGTCTCTTTGACCTCTGATTTCTGAAAACCATCCCCTTTCAGAGACTTTTTTATCCTTTATTCCAAGGTGCATCACCATACCACACGATGATCTATTTGACAAATCTTCTCTCTTTCTCCTCAACTGTCTTTGATCTTCAATGTGCTTTGAATCTTTTTTAATTATTTAACACGTTAAAGTCAGACTATCTTTCTTATATTCTCCTTTCTTCAGCCTAACTTCCTTCTTTCGGAGTGAAGTGACACATCGTAATTTTCCAGTCATCAGGATCTATTCTAGAATATCAAGTCAAGTCACTTTTATTGTCATTTCGACCATAACGGCTGGTACAGGACATAGTAAAAATGAGACAACGTTTCTTTTCAGGACCATGGTGTTACATGATTCAGTGCAACACAGAAAAAAAAAATCCACAGAGAAACTACAGTAGATTACAGACCTACACAGGACTGCATGAAGTTCACAAAACAGTACAGGCATTACAATAAATAATAAATAAGCAATAGGGCAGTAAGATGTCAGTCCAGGTTCTGGGTATTGAGGAGTCTGATAGCATGGGGGAGGAAACTGTTACATCGTCTGGTCGTGAGAGCCCGAATGCTTCGGTACCTTTTTCCCAGAAGGCAGGAGGGAGAAGATATTGTATGAGGGGTGCATGAGGCCCTTCATAATGCTGTTTGCTTTGCGGATGCAGCGTGTAGTGTAAATGTCCGTGATGGCGGGAAGAGAGACCCCGATGATCTTCTCAGCTGACCTCACTATCCGCTGCAGGGTCTTGCGATCCGGGTTGGTGCAATTTCCGAACCAGGCAGTGTTGCAGCTGCTCAGGATGCTCTCAATACAACCCGTATAGAATGTGATGAGGTTGGGGGGTGGGAGATGGACATTCCTCAGCCTTCGCAGAAAGTAGAGACGCTGCTGGGCTTTCTTTGCTATGGCGCTGTTGTGCATATAATGATACGTGAAGGAGTGCCTACAGAATCTCTCCAGTTACCACTTTCAGAATCCTGGGGTGTCGTCCAACTGGTCCCGATGACATCTATCTTCAGTCCTTTCAGCTTCACGGGCACCTCCTCCAGGTCATAACATCCACTCTCACTGATGCCCTCTGACACGTGTTTCTCGGTGCCATTATGCTGGTGTCTTCCACAGAGCAGTCTGGCGCAAAATATTCATTCAGTTCGTCCCTTTTCTTTTTCCCCCATTACTGCTTCTTCCGCGTCATTTCCAGGTTTCTGATACCCACTTTCGCATCCCTTTTAATCTTCATATGTCTGAAAAAAGGTATTTTCTCCAGTGTTAGCCATTTTTGAAAGCGTCCCAAACCTCCGGCTTCCCTCTAATGCATCCTTCTAAGCCCTCACTTTTGCCTTTATGCTGTCTTTACTTTCCACTGTCAGCCATGGTTGCCTCATCCGCCCTTTCGAATATTTATTCTTCTTTAGGATGCACCTTTCCAATTGCCCCCAACAAACACCAGCCATTGTGGATTTTCCGTCAGCTATGCTGGTGCCCCTTTCCAATCCACCTGGCCCGCTCCAGACTGAGGTCGCTGTTCTTTTCTGCCAGTAACGGGTCGAGGACTATTATCGTCCCTCATTTTATTTCTGCGAGTGACGGGGTCGAGGATTATTATCGTCCCTGATTTCTTTATTCTGCGAGTGTGTCTGATCATAAGACCCTGGGGTATATTCAGACCGCCAAACGAGTGAACTCCCGCCAGGCCCGTGGGGCATTGTTTTTTTTTGGACGGTTCAAGTTTAACCTCACGTACTGTCCACGATCCAAGAACGGGAAGCCGGACGCGCTATCCCGCCAGCATGACTCCAAGGATGACACCTCCAGTCCCGAGACGATCCTCCCACCATCCTGCGTGATGGCCACCCTCACTAGGGAGATCGAGGCTAAGGTAAACGAAGCCTAGCTGGACGACTCCGCCCCAGGGAATGCACCCGGCGATCGCCTTTACGTGCCCGTCTCCGTCAGGCCTCCAATGGGGTCACACATCCCGGTTCACCTGCCACCCCGGGAGTGATCGGACCCTGGTAATGGGCTCGGCGACTGCCTGTACGTGCCCGTCTCCGTCAGGCCTCAGGTTCTCCAATGGGGGCACACATCCCGGTTCACCTGACACCCCGGGAGTGATCGGATCCTGGCTCTCCTGAGGAAGCACTTTTGGTGGCCGTCCACGGAGGGGGCACCCGTTCTTATGTCTCGGCTTGTTCCATCTGTGCTCGACGAAAGGACTCTCATCTACCGCCTGTGGGTCTTCTTCGTCCTCTACCTGTACCTGGTCGTCGCTGGTCACACATCGCCCTAGACCTCGTCATCGGTCTACCCCTTCCCGCGGAAAACCCACTGCTCTCACCGTGGTAGACCTATTCTCCAAGGCGGTGCACTTTGTGGCCCTCCCTAAACTCACTTCCTCGCAAGAAACCGCAGATCTTCTCGTCCTCCACGACTTCCGCCTCCACGGAAGATGGAGATGGCCATAGTATCAGATCGAGGTCCCGGGTTCGTCTCGCAGCTATGGAAGGCTTCTGTCGAGTTTTAGGTGCATCGGCCAGCCTGTCATCCGGCTTCCACCCCCAGTCGAACGGGCAGACGGAACGGGTCAACCAAGACCTGGAGGCGACGCTACGTTGTGTAACGGCAAACAACCCGTCGACCTGGAGCGACCACCTCCCGTGGGTTGAGTACGCCCACAACTCTCTGGTGAGCTCGGCCATTGGGGGGGTCTCCGTTCGACTGCTCCCTTGGGTACCAACCCCCGATGTTCCCCGCGCAAGAAGAAGAGACTGCGATACCGTCAATTCGGGACCATATTGATCGGTGCCGTAAGATTTGAGAGGAAACACGCACGGCGCTACTCAGATCAACAAATGGAAATACGAAGAGAGCCGACTGACCACCGGACTCCAGCACCGGAGTACCAACCTGAGCATAGGGTGTGGCTTTCCTCCAAAGACATCCCGCTCAAAAACTAACATAGGAAACTCGCCCCTCGCTTCCTGGGACCATTCAAGGTTGAAAGGATTATCAATCCCACAGCGATCCGCCTAATGCTGCCAAGGTCCATGCGCATTCACCCAACTTTTCATGTGTCTCAGTTAAAGCCAGTCTCCGTCAGCCCCTTGTGTCCCCCGGCTGAGACTCCCCCACCTGCCCGTCTCATCGACAACCATCCGGCATTCACCGTCCGAAGACTACTGGATGTGTGCCGTCGGGGCCGGGGTCTCCAATACCTGCTGGTCTGGGAGGGATACGGTCCTGAAGAGTGTTCCTGGGTCCCCCGCTCCTTCATCTTCCACCGTTCCCTCATCCAGGACTTTCATCGGGACCATCCAGACAGGCCTGGAGGATCGTCGGGAGGCTCCTGTTGGGGGGGGGGGAGGGGATAATGTCTCGATCCCTTCTGGCAATCGCCTACCTGGCTATGTTCATCAGAAATTGTGCCTCAATCACCTCGTTTAGTTCCCAATCATTCCCAGGTTCCAATAACTACGAACACCTGCATTCCAACAACCAAAGTAGTATAAGAATCCTGTGACCACAACTAGAAGGTGCCAGTTCGTTGGTCGACTCGTGTACGAGTAATCTCGTGCCATGGTTCTTAGGACTATCAGTTCTAAGTCTATCATCGTTCCTGAATTCTCTACTAAAACCAGGACTCCGGGTAAAGGCTCCCTTGGTACCCATTCCACGCCCGTGTTCAGCACTTGGGTTCGTTCCACCGCCACGTCCTTTTAACACTCTACCTATACCCATATTCCAGGGAATAAAGTCCAAACTATTTAATACTTGGTACTGAAAACGGAAAGAGACGGTGGGCAATGTTTTGTACTTATTGCTGTGCTTCAGAGCAGGGCGGGGAGGGGGTGCCTCGGGTAATTGCTCAGGAGCGCAAAGCATTGAGCGCTTCACACGGTTTCTGTGGTGTAGTGGTTATCACGTTCGCTTTACACGCGAAAGGTCCCCAGTTCAATCCCGGGCAGAAACATTGTTTGGGCTTCAGTGCTTCAAATGAACTTGAGACACAACTTTTCAGTTTGTGTTCAAGTTTACTGTCATGGGCATCCAGGTGTAAATATAATGAACATTCGCGTTTCTCGCAATAGCGCATTGTATTTCAAACCTGACAAAGGTAAATTAAAGAAAGAAGAATTAATAGAAATTATATATAATTTCCAGGAGAACATAAAAGGATTTAAACCGTAGATAACGTACATTGCAACGTACACGGGAGAATTAGCCTTCAAACCTATTGTCGTGTATTGACGCATGAGGATGCATTGTGGTTTCAACGGAGCTCGCATCTCAAATGTTCCCATTCAGACAAACATCAGGAAGAATAACCGTGTGCTGCAAAATTTCAAACCTACTTTAAAATGTTAAATCGCTTTCTTTTTCCTCCTCCTGTATTCCACTCCTTCCTAGTCCCACCATACAGACTCTCTGTTCAAATTCTCCGCCACCGTATTCTAGGTTCCAGCTTTTCCGTCTGCCTCTCCCCACCCCTCTCTCTCTCTCTCTCTCTCTCTCTCTCTCTCTCTCTCTCTCTCTCTCTCTCTCTCTCTCTCTCTCTCTCTCTCTCTCTCTCTCTCTCTCTCTCTCTCACACACACACACACACACACACATTCAATCTCTCTGCTTCTCTTTGTTTGCTCTGTCGCGAGCAGCACCACAGCCACCCCACGTCAGCCGCGCAAATATTTGTGCTTCGTACAGTTTAAGCCGCGGTGGAAACAGTTGGTAACATCAACACCTAATATTTTCTGGTCTCGAACCAGCGATCTTCCGATGATATTGCAGCGCAGACAGAAGCCAAGTATCTTACCACTGGTATCGCACAGTCCATTCCTGTTAAAGGACCAGGGAGGAAGGACTGATCACAACGCTGACATCGTGGTTTTGCGGGAATGCCGAAAGTATGGTTAAAACCTTCCTGTATAATGACGGTAATGTAGAACAGGCAAACTGGATACTGTTTAGTTTTGAAACGAGGTGACGGTGGGAGATCGCATATCGGTATAGAGTTGGGATCACGGTCCTTTTCAATATATCGAATTTGTTGTGATTCCATGTAAAATTAAAGCCTGGGCGAAATATCCCGAGCCCGCATAAGGGTCAGTAACTGGCCGTGGAGGTTCTCCTGCAATGTGAACATCAGGAATAAATACTTATCTCGGAATACGCTCCGCTCCTGACTCAACGTGTAGTGTTACTCCGAAATACCTCCCATCTTTCCCCAGTTACACTCTTCACTATATCACCTTATAAATCCTTACAGCTAATCATTCTAATCAAACCGGCCACAATTTTATTGTTTAACATTTCGGCAACTTAATGACCAGTGATGCTTTACTCCAGGATCCCCACAGTGATGTGAAATGTTTGAAATGTATCCCACTGAAAGTGATCAGTGAAAATATATCCTGGGATATCAGTGGAGTCCAGTTGAAAAATAACACCTCGCCATTGGACATTAATGAACAAATGGATGGTATATTGACAGTGGTAATTTATCCTCCTCAGCAGTCACGAGTTTGCGTGTAAAATTCCATGGCAACATTTGAGGTTTTGTGTTTCTTCGGTCCGGATCTTGTTTCCGCTTTTCCACCGCCTCATGTACAGTGATATGCAAATGTTCGGGCAGCCCTGGTCAAAGTTTCTGTTTCTGTGAATAGTTCAGTGAGTAGAAGCCGAACTCATCTCCAAATCATAAAGTTAAAGATGAAACAGTCTTTTTCTCCATTTTAAGCAAGATTAGTGTATTATTTTCGTTTTGTACAATTTTAGAGTGAAAGAGAAAAAAAGGAGCACCAAGCAAAAGCTTGGGCACCCCAAGAGATTTGAGGTCTCAGATAACCTTCACCAGTGTCTCAGACCTTTATGAGCTTGTGAGGGCTCTGGCGTGTTTACTGTCGTCGTTAGGAAAGTCCAAGGGATGCAAATTTCAAAGCTTCATAAATACCCTGACTCCTCAAACCTTGACCCTAAAATCAGCAACCATGGGCCCCTCCTGGCAGCTGCTTAGAAAATAAATAAATGATGCCCCAAAACAAGAGAAGGCTATAAGAAGATAGCAAAGAGTTTTCAGATAGCCGTTTCCTCAGTACGTAATGTAATTAATAAATGTTAGTTAACAGGAACGGTGGAGGTCAAGTTGAGGTCTGGAAGACCAAGAAAACTTTCGGAGAGAACCGCTGGTAGGATTGCTAGAAAGGCAAAACAAAACCCCCGTTTGACTGCAAGAGACCTTCAGGAAGATTTAGCAGACCCTGGAGTGGTGGTTCACTGTTCTACTGTGCAGCGATACCTGCACAAATATGACCTTCATGGAAGAGTCATCAGAAGAAAACCTTTCCTGCGTCCTCACCACAAAATTCAGCGTCAGACGTTTCAAAAGGAACATCTAAACAAGCCTGATGCATTTTGGAATCAAGTCCAACGGACTGATGAATTTAAAATAGAACATTTCTTAAGTGTTCTATATGCATAGAAAGGTAAAATATATACTATATACTAAAACAAACGTTTGACTAACTGACGCTAAATAAACCGATATGCCTGTTCCGATTTCAAACCCGTTTTAAAAACGGACTCAGGAACGGAACTCCCTCATAACCCAGGAACTGCCTGTACTTTAAAATCCTCTCTAGATTACTTTTCATACCTAATACAATGTAAATAGTTGGTATACTGCATTGCTTAGGGAATAATGAGAAGAAAAATAGTCTGTACATGCTCAAACAACGAGTGCTGGCGAGAGAACTTCTGGGTTTTCTCGATTCACGGTTGGTTGAATCCGCGCATGCGGAATCCGCGGATAAGAAGGTCCGAGTGTACACTTTGTTGAAGGCTTAGACAAGATTCTAAATGGGAAATAAATTCAAATATCGAAGATGCAAAGACAACTGGGAGATCCTGTGCAGGATTGCCGAAAGGGTAAATACAGGCTGAGTTGGTAGTAAGGACGACAAATGCAATGCCAACATTCATTTGGAGAGAACCAGAGTACAAGAGTGAGGCTGTAATGTTGAGTGTGTATGATGCATTGGTCAGACCGCGCCTGGAACAAGATGAACAGTCTGTGTCCCTTATTTAAGAACTGATGCCCTGGCATTGGAAAGGGTCCAGAGGACGGTGACGAGAATGATCCCGGAACGAAAGCTTTAATGTATGAGGATCGTTTTATGACTCTGCCCCTGTACTCGTTGGAGATTAGAAAAAGGAGTCAGGGTTTTCTTTGAAAACTATCAAATACTGAAAGGCCCAGGTAGACTGGACATGGAAAGGATGATTCCAATTGTGGGTGAGTTTAGAGTCAACAGAGCACAACCTCAGAATATTAGGACGCCCTTTAGGACAGGGATGAGGAGGAAGTTGAGTCACCAGAAGGCTATCGATATGTGGATTTCATTGCGGGGATATCTGTGGAGTCAACTCAGTTGGTAATATTTTAGAAACTTATAAATCCTACAGCATAATACAGGCCCTACAGCATAATACAGGCCCATCACACCACACACCTGAGCCGAACATGTGTATAATTTAGAAATTACCTGTGGCTATATATAGCCTTCTATTTTTCTAAGCTTCATGTACCTGTCCAGGAGGCTGTTAAAATACCCTTTTATATCCACCCCCACCATCGTCGCCGGCAACCCATTCCACGTACTCACCACTCTCTGCAAAAAAAAAAAAAAACCTGAACCTGACATCTCCTCTGTACCTACTCCCAAGCACCTGGAAACTGTGCCCTCTCGTGCTAGCCATTTCAGCCCTGGAAAAGAGCCTCTGACTATCCACATGATCAATGCCTCTCATCCTCTTATACACCTCTATCAGGTCACCTGTCATGCTCCATCGTTCCAAGGAGAAAATGCCGAGTTCACTCAACCTATTCTTATAAGGCATACACTCCCATTCAGGCAACATCCTTGTAGATCTCCTCTGCACACTTTCTATAATTTCAGCATCCTTCGTGTAGTGAGGTGACCAGAACTGCGTACAGTACTCCAAGTGGGATCAGACCAGGGTCTTATAAAGCTGTAACATTACCTCTCGAATCCTATTCTTAAGCGGAGATAGACAAGTATTTGATTATGGGGCGTGTCAGAGGTGACGGCGAGAAGGCAGGAGAATGGCATTGAGAGAAAATATATCAGCCATGATGGAACGGACGGAATGGCTGAATTCTGCATCTATATCGTCTGGTATTATGGCCAAATGATTAACAAACGTTAATAGAAAAACGTTGATTTTCATGATTCCCAGCCAAGCACTCTATGTGACAAAAGGTGAAGGCTCGGAATTCTAATAAGTGATAACTTCAATATTTCATCCCCCAGATAAACCTGCCTCGACTAGGATTGGATTCGAACCCACGCGTGCAAAACAGAACGGATTAGCAGTTCATCGCCTTAACTTTGCGGTCAGCTCTTCAACCATTTGTGTTTTATTGCTATGAGTTTCTTTCCGATCACTCGCAACCCCTGCTTATGATTCACACGTTTGTTTTCATATTCCAGTTCTAATTTCCTTGGCTGCCATGGTCACCAGAATTCCTGGGCATGGATAAGGAAGGCCTCGAGCGATATGCCCCAAACGCAGGAGAATGGAACTATCTTTTATAGGCACCTCGGACACTCTGATCGTGCTGAGTTAAAAGTATCGATTCCGCGCAGTTTAAACCCGAGAACTGTTCGCTGCTATCCCAATAATAAGCCCTGGATCACTAGTCACATCAAAGGCCTCCTAAACCAGAAGAAG
The DNA here is from genome assembly GCF_048418815.1 of Hemitrygon akajei. Lineage (NCBI taxonomy): Eukaryota > Metazoa > Chordata > Chondrichthyes > Myliobatiformes > Dasyatidae > Hemitrygon > Hemitrygon akajei. The sequence goes on from NW_027331933.1 coordinate 1,631,775, forward strand.
AGGGCCTTTAAAGATGGTGATCGGTTGGAGCTTAAAAGAGTTCAGAAGGAACTCTGAGTACAGATCAGGGGGGCAAAGGAGCAGGATAGGAGGAAGCTAGAACAAAAGCTGCAGAACAAAAGCATGAAGGAGGTGTGGGATGGGATGAAGATCATCACCGCATACGGTGCAAAGCGCGGGGCAAACATAAGTGGAGATGTGGAGAAAGCAAACCAGCTGAATAACTTCTTCAATAGGTTCGACAGCACAATCTCATCCTCATCGCAGAACTCCACACCAGGCTTGTCTTTCAACTCGTCCTTCCTCTTACTTCCCTCACAGGAAAGTAGCCACTCACAGGAGACCTTGCCCACGCCCGGGATTACGGCTGCACAGGTGGAAGGTCAACTGAGGAAGATCTGTACCAGCAAGGCGGCTGGACCGGATGGAGTATCCCCACGTTTACTGAGGGCCTGTGCGACTGAGCTGGGAGAACCACTACAGCGCATCTTCAACATGAGCCTGGAGCAGAGAAGAGTACCCAGACAGTGGAAAACATCCTGTATTGTCCCGGTACCGAAGAAACCACAACCAAAGGAGTTGAATGACTACAGACCTGATGCCTTGACGTCGCACGTGATGAAGACCATGGAGCGGCTGATAATACAGAATCTGAGGCCACAAACCAGGCACGCCCGGGATACTCTTCAGTTTGCATTTCCGGAGAAAGTGGGAGTGGAGGATGCTATCACGTATTTGCTGCACAAATCCCTCTCTCACCTGGATGGGGTCAGTGGTGCTGTGAGGATTACATTCCTGGACTTCTCTAGTGCCTTTAACACCATCCAGCCCAAGATCTTAAGGCACAAGCTAACGGAGATGGGAGTAGACTCTCACATGGTGGATTGGATAGTGGACTACTTGACAGATAGACCTCAGTATGTGCGGTTGGGAGACTGTAGGTCTGACACGGTTGTCAGCAGCACAGGAGCGCCGCAGTGGACCGTGCTCTCTCCGGTCCTGTTCACCCTGTACACATCAGACTTCCAATATAACTCGGAGTCCTGCCATGTGCAGAAGTTCGCTGATGACACGGCCAGAGTGGGGTGTGTCAGGAATGGACAGGAGGAGGAGTATAGGAAACTGATACAGGACTTTGTGATATGGTGCAATTCAAACTACCTGCGTCTCAATATCACCAAGACCAAGGAGATGGTCGTGGGCTTTAGGAGATCTAGGCCTCATATGGAGCCAGTGATCATTAATGGAGAATGTGTGGAGCAGGTTAAGACCTACAAGTATCTGGGAGTACAGTTAGACGAGAAGCTAGACTGGACTGCCAACACAGATGCCTTGTGCAGGAAGGCACAGAGTCGACTGTACTTCCTTAGAAGGTTGGCGTCATTCAATGTTTGTAGTGAGATGCTGAAGATGTTCTATAGGTCAGTTGTGGAGAGCGCCCTCTTCTTTGTGGTGGCGTGTTGGGGAGGCAGCATTAAGAAGAGGGACGCCTCACGTCTTAATAAGCTGGTAAGGAAGGCGGGCTCTGTCGTGGGCACAGAACTGGAGAGTATGACATCGGTAGCAGAGCGAAGGGCGCTGAGTAGGCTAAGGTCAATCATGGAAAACCCTGAACATCCTCTGCATAGCACCATCCAGAGACAGAGAAGCAGCTTCAGCGGCAGGTTACTATCGATGCAATGCTCCTCAGACCGGATGAAGAGATCAATACTCCCCAATGCCATTCGGCTTTACAATTCAACCGCCAGCGGTAAGATATGTTAAAATGCCGGGGTTAGAACTGAGCTTAAGTTACCATTCAATGCATTTTAGTAAACTATTTAAGAACTTTTTAAAAGCTATTTATTAATGCTTTTTGAGAGGGTGATTTTAGATGCATATCATATTTATATTGGGTTAAGGATTGTATGTAATTAGTTTTGCTACAATAAGTGTATGGGACATTGGAAAAAATGTTGAATTTCCCCATGGGGATGAATAAAGTATCTATCTATCTATCTATCTATCTATCTATCTATCTATCTATCTATCTATTTCACCCTGGATTACAAATATCTCTCTCCCATCATTTATTCCGTGTATTACTGAACTTTCCTACTTTACCATCTCAAGACTCTGAGCTTTGTTCCCTTAGGCTCGATAATCTGGGAATCATATTTACACATATATACACATAACACTGGTAACTTTCCTTTATTTCGTTAAGTTACTATATTATAAGTAGATGCTAATAAAGGCAGTGGTTTTAACATCAAAACCAGACTCCACTGTGAACTCTATTGCTGCTAGTTCGTTTCTAAAACGCTATAGTTCGTAACACAGTTTTATAAAACTAGTTAGACCACATCTGGAGTGTTTCATACAGTTCTGGTCGCCCCCATTCTCGGAAGGATGTCGGGACTTTGGACAGGGCGCAGAAGAGGTTTACCGGGACACTGCCTGGATTAGAGGGCATGAGCTATAACGAGAGGCTGGACAAATTTGTGTTGTTTTCTCCAGAGCGGCGCAGGCTGGGGTGAGACTGGATGGACGTTTATAAGATTACGAGAGGAATAGATAGAGTGGACAGGCGATATATTTTTCCTGGGATTTGAAATGTCTAATACATTTAAGGTGAGAGGAGATGTGAGCGGCGTTTGCTTCTTTCCACAGACTAGTGGGTAAATGGACATCTGTCTGGGGGTGAGAGACCAAAGCGGCCATGTGATCCCGTTTCCTGTTCACGTTTTCCGCAGATCTGCAGCATCTGCGGGACACTGCTCTACGTGTACGTGTAGCTTCATCTTTCCCCGTTCAGACAAGTCAGTGAGATCCGGATCGGTCACTTCCTCTCGTTGTCGGTGGACAATATGTTTTTTTTTCGGCAATATTTTCAGCATGTTTCATTCCACTGTTTTCACCTGCTGAAGTGCTGCCGATGTTTCTGGGTGTCTGATCCACTTATGTGAGAATTTAGCTTTTTATAATTATCTGAGCTTCTCATAAATGTGTACAATTCAGTTAAGCTTCACTCCACTACTTCCAAAGCAACAACCCAGTCAGTCAAACAGTCGGCACAATTAAAATAGTTTATTACATCTTTTTTTTTCATTTTGTACTATTTATATGATTTAACAATGTGATATTTATATTCTTATATTAAATCACAATTGTTAAAATTTATGGTTAAAAAATAGGTTCCACTGCTGAACGAATTTCATGTCATATGCCTGTGCTATTAAACTTGATTCTGGTATTGATATGGGAGACCCACCACCGGTCACCTAATCCCAGTTACCGCAGATCGTAATGTGAGATTGAAGCCTTTTCTATTTTATTTGCATTCCTCAGAAATGACAAAGTTCAGTTTCCTTCTGTGGTTCCAGAGCCGAAGCTCAGTCTAATATTTCCACACAATTAAAATGGGGAATTTGTTTATTATCATCATGTACTGAGCTACAGTGAAAATCTTGCCTGACGTACTATCCACACAGATCGATACATTACAACAGTACATTGAGCTGATATACAACAAAATAATCACTGTAACAAAGCATTATGGCTGCAGAGAAAGTGCAGTGCAGATAGACATATGGTGCAGGGTCACGTCGAGTTACATTGTGAGGTCGAGTCCAATTTATCTTTCATTTGGCTTATAACTGCAAACAGGAAGCCGTCCTTCAGCCTGGTGTTACGCACTTTATGGCTTTTGTATCTCTCCGCCAATGTGGGAGCGGGTTTGCAGCAAGAACGTCCAGGTTGTGAGGATCTTTGTGTACATACCCTGCTTTTCCGAGGGAGGGGAAGTGTAGGAAGAGTCCATGAGGGGAGGCATGTTTCTCTGATGTTCTCTGTTCTCCATAGTTCTCTGCAGTTCCTTGCAGTCATGGGCAGAGCAGTAGACATACGAAGGCGTGAAGTATCGACAAGGAGCTCAGAGACCTCGGACTTCACCCTGTCTTGTGTAGCTGGATCCTGGACTTCCTGTCAGATCACCGGCAGGTGGTAAGAGTGGGATCCATCTCCTCTGTCTCTCTGACCCTCAGGACACATAACCCACAGGGTTGTCTCTTTGGCCCCCTCCTTTACTCTCTGTGCACCCATGACTTGTGTTGCCACCCACAGCTCCAATCTGCTAATGAAATTTGCTGACAACACTACATTGATTGGCCTAATCTCAAATAATAAATTTCAATCGATCAAATGCATCCTGACAAGGCTCGGCCCAGACAAACTTTTCACCCTTCTTCAGGAGATTGGTCAGAGGAAGAGCGATAGCAGCAAAGTTCTTACACAACTTACGGTAACATCCATCCATTCCCAGAAACCTTCTAAGAGCATTCTTAGCAGTCAGAATAGAAACTTGAGAAATTGCCTGGACTTTTGCCCGAACAGGAGCCAACTTGCGTTGACCAACAACATAGCCAAGACAGGTCACAGTGGCATGGCCAAATTCACTCTTAGATAACTGTAAGGTTGTCCTGAGAAAGCCTGTCAAACAGCTTCTCTACTGCAGAGATATGCTTTTCCCAAGTGTCACTCCCTGTGACTAAGTCATCAATATAGGCATCTGTGTGTTCAAACCCTCGAATTACAGAATCATTCATTCTCTAAATTAATTACAAATATAAAAAACAAATTAATTAATTGCTTAAGTATTCACTCCTTTTAATATGACACACCAAATCAGCACTGGTGCAGCCAGTTGGTTTTCGAAGTCAAATAATTAGTTAAATTGAGATCAGCTGTGTGCAGTTGAGGTGGTTCAATTAATTTTAGTAAAAATGCACCTGTCATTAGAAGGTTCATCTGCTGGTAAGTCAGTATCCTGGCAAAAGCTACACCATGAAGACAATAGAACACTCTGAGCAACTCAGTGAAAAGGTTATTGAAGAGCACAAGTCAGGAGATGGATACAAGAAAATTTTCAAGTCACTGAATATCCCTTGGAGTACAGTTAAGTCAATCATCAAGAAATGAAAAGAATATGGCAGAGCAGCAAATCTGCTTGGAGCAGGCTGAGTGATTATGCAAGAAGGGGACTAGTGAGGGAGGCCACCAAGAGACCTATGACAACTCTGTAGAAGCTACAAGCTTTGGTGGTTGAGATGGGAGAGACTGAGCATATAACAACTGTTGCCCAGGTACTTCACCAGTTGCAGCTTTATGGGAAAATGGCAAAGAGAAAACCACTGTTAGGGGGAAAAAAATAGAAATTTCAACTGGAGGTTGCTAGAAGGCATGCAGGAGACTCAGATGTCAGTTGGAAGAAGGTTCTGTGGTCTGATAAAACCAAAATTGAGCTTTTTGGCCATCAAACTAAATGCTCCTGTATGTTTGGCAAAAGCCAAACACAGTACATCATCAAAAACACACCATCCCAACTGTGAAGCATGGTGGTGGCTGCATCAAGCTGTGGGGATGCTTCACTGCACCAGAATCCCATAATCAGTGCAAAATCTAACTCTACCATCAGGTTTGGGCACAATAAAGCAGGGTGAGCTCCAAACTGATGCTGCAGGACTAATAATACCATTTTCAGCATCTATTCCATTCCTTGCTCAGCCAATTTACACTTTTCGACGTTCATGCAATATGGGTGTTGTTTAATCGGTTTGGCTTGACCAATATCTACATCATGTACTGCAACCGTGGTTTGCTTGGGAACATCGGAAAATAAATCTTTAAACTTCAGAATTAATTCCTTCAGCTGTTGTTGTTGCTTTGGCTGCAGATGAGCCAACTTGTTAACAATGTTTTCTGGAACAACCGAATTCATTAGCCTAACTGGGACCACATCTGGTTTGTGAAAATTCTCAGACGAGTCAATTATTTCATTCTCAGGGTTGCCAGATTCATATGTTTTGACAACAACACTCACAGATGGTGCCTGCTTGTCAAAATAAGGCTTTATTATATTTATGTGTACCACCTGTGTTAGTTTACGTTGGTCGGGTGTTTTAATAACATTATTCAAATCATTAATTTGAGAGACTATTTCATGCGGTCTATTGAACTTCGCCTGAAGTGGATTCATCAATATTGGAGATAAGGCAAGCACCTTATCTCGCACCTGGTATTTTCTTTCTCAAGCCCACTTATCAAACCAACACTTCATTTTGTTTTGAGAAATCTTTAAGTTTTGTCTCACTAGACAAGTCTGTAGACTTGGTGTAGTTTATTCTTGAACTTCTAAACAAAGTCTAACAAGTTAACAAGTACATCCCCATCAATCCACTGATCCTTTAACAAGGTCAAAGGTCCCCTCACTCTATGACCAAATACAAGTTCAAATTGACTAAAGACCAGTGATTCCTGTACCGACTCTCTTACTCCAAACAAAAGCAAATTTATTCCTTCATCCCAGTCTTTTCCATTTTCAACACAGTATGTCTGAGTCATTGTTTTGAGAGCAGAATGATATCTTCCTAAAGCCCCTTGTGATTCCGGATGGTACACAGACGATGTAATTTGTTTCGCTCCCAGTTCATAAACTACCTGCTGGAATAATCCAGATGTAACATTACTTCCTTGACCAGACTGGATTTCTTTAGGCAAACCAGATAAAGAACTTGGTAAGAGCCTTCGCCACAGTTTTAGCTTTAATATTTCTGAGAGGTATTGCCTCTAGGAATCTGGATGCAGTACACATAATAGTTAGCAGATACTGATGGCCAGCTTTAGTCTTTGGCAATGGGCCAGCACAATCCACTATAAATGTTAAAAAGGGTTCACCGAATGCAGGTATAGGCCTGAGTGGGGCTACTGGCGTGACCTGATTCGGTTTACCCACAACTTGACAAGTGTGACAGGTTCCACAAAAGGTCACAACATCTTTCCTCAAATTAGGCCAGTAGAATTATTTCATAATCCTGTTTACAGTTTTATTCACTCCAAAATGTCGACCTAATGGCATACTGTGGGCCAAAGTTAAAATTTCAGCCATATAACTTTAGGAACTACAACTTGGTGAAAAATTTCCCATTTCTCACTCGCTGGTATAGCAGGTGACCTCCACTTCCTCATTATCACTCCATCCTTGAGATAATACCCTACTGGCACTTTCTTAATCTCATCATTTCAGAGAGTTGTTTCCTTTAAATCTTCAATGTCAGCATCTTGGTTCTGTTCTGCTATAAACTCCTTCCTACACAGGGATAAATCTTTCTCATCAGACTTATGACCTGAATCCTGTTGAAACAATGAAGGCAGAAAAGTCCCTGACAAGTCATCATAACCTGAATCCCAATTTTGGCTATCAGGGGTATCAGAGTCATGCTGCACAGAACCGTCTGCGTCGGCAGACTTTTTAGCCATACTTCGAGTTACTGCGCAGGAAGGATAAATGTTAAAATCCATCTGTGTGTCGTCCGTGGTTGGCTTAGTTGTCAACAGCACTGTAAGAACAACTTCATCATCTGCCAGGTCATTCCCTAACAGCAAACTAACATCTTCCAATGGTAAACTGGAGTATAATCCAATTTTAACAGGTCCCAAAACCAACCCTGACAGTAAAGTTACCTTGTACAACGGCACAGAAACCATGCCATCCCCAATGCCTTTAATAAGATTTACCTCACCAGTGTTAGTCTCATCACCAAACTTTAGAACGCTGTCTGATATAAGTGACTGAGTAACCCCAGTAACTCGAAGAATTTTCACTGGTACCGGGGTTGACCCTTCCTTTACTAATACAAACCCATCTGACATAAAATGATCGAATCCCTTCTTAACTCGGTCAGAACTCTCAGTCCATAACTGAGCCTCAACAGAATGTTCAGAACCCTGTGGGTTTACTGGTGCTTCAACATGCTGAACACAGGCATTCGGGACTGCCTCCTTTTCCTTTTTCCTTATCTGAGCCTCAAACAGTATGTTCAGAACCCTGTGGGTTTACTGGTGCTTCAACAGACTGATCACAGGCATTCGGGACTGCCTCCTTTTCCTGTTTCTTATTCAGGACAGAACAATTAGCCATCATATGACCAGCTTTCTTACAATAGTAACAAGTATGACCAGAAAATTTCTCCTTCAACTGCTTCCCTTCATCCTTACTCTTGTCACTAGTCCCAGCTGTAATTTCTGGTTTACCCTGGTGATCCCTGGCACTCTTTTGGAAGCTCTTATTCTGGGTAAACTTAACCTTGTGAGTTAAAGCAAACTCATCTGCTAATCTAGCAGACTCCTGCAAAGTGGCAGCATCCTTTTCATCTAAATACGTCTTTATGTCATCAGGAGCACACCTTTTGAATTCTTCAATTAAAACTAACTCTTCCAAGCTATTAAAATCATCATATTTATCATCATCATATATGTGCACCAGCGATCAAAACACACAGATCTCTCATAAGCAAATTACATATGTCCGGTTCACAGATTTCCTCAAACTTCTGAACTTTTGCCTGTATGATTCTGGGACCAACTCATAAGCTTTGAGCACAGCCTGTTTCACTAGGACATAATCATCTGCTTAATCAACTGACAAAACAGAATAGGCTTGCTAAGCCTCCCCCTTAATTACACTTTGTAAGAGAATAGGCCAACCCTCTTTTGGCCACTTTAAATTCTTAGCAACCTTCTCAAAATGCTGGAAATATTTATCAACCACTGTCTCATCAAATGGAGGTACCAATTTAATTTCCTGACTGGCCTCAAACTTGTCACCAGAGTCTAACGCTAGACCCCTTTGCTGCAACCACTCTTATCTTTTCCAGCTCGAACAGCCTCTGTTTTTCTGCCTCCTCTCTGATTTTCTGCCTCTATGGCCTCAAACTGCCTCTGCCTTTCCGCAGCCTCCATCTTTAATTTTTCTCACTCATACTGGAGCTCAAGCTCACTAGGTTTACTTTCAGGAAACACTTCCAACTCCTCCACTTTAAACACACCCTCAGATATATAATGTTCAGCTGTTATCCTCTGCAACTGTGCCCTCCTCATTGCCAATTTCAACATAGAAAGTTTTAACCTTCTAGCAAGACTCAACAACTCAATCCATCTGGAATTCTCTAATGCCTCAGAGGTTGCCGCTTCCAAACAATAATCAGCATCTGCTGCTGATTTTCCACACACAAATCAATCAAAAGGGACTTCCCCAATGAAATCGATAATTAATGACTACGCCCCCATAGCTGTTCATATCCCGGATGCAGGCCCCAATTTTGTTATGAATCGTAAAACTTCAGAAACGAATCAGCACCAATAGACTACACCTGGAACAACACACACAAAATGCTGGTGGAACACAGCAGGCCAGGCAGCATCTATAAGGAGAAGCACTGTCGACGTTTCAGGCCGAGACCCTTCGTCAGGACTGCCTGAGACTGCCTGACGAAGGGTCTCGGCCTGAAACGTTGACAGGGTTTCTCCTTATAGATGCTGCCTGGCCTGCTGTGTTCCACCAGCATTTTGTGTGTGTTTGAATTTCCAGCATCTGCAGATTTCCTCATGGAGACTACACCTGGAGTCTGTTTTTGATGTTAAAACTATCTTTATTAGAATCTACTTGTAATATAGTAACTTAAGCAAGATAAACAAAAGTTAACAGTGTTATGTGTATATATGTGTGTAAATATAAATCCAAAACTATTGAGCTCGGGGGAAACAAGGTCTGGAGTCTTGAGATGGTAAATTATGAAAGTTCAGTTCAACCACAGAACAGGTGATGAGAGAGATATTTGTAATCCAGGGTAAATGTCAAGGGAAGGCAATTATGTCGAATTCCACAGGTTCCATGGTGGTAAAACAAGAGAACAGTCACTTAGATTTTATCTGTCATCCTTCCAAATCCACATACTAATTATCACCCAAAGTGACTTGTCACAAGGCGTATCGTCTTCAAATGAATTACCACACCACACCCAGGCAAGGGTTAACACATCAGTGGTCTTCATAGGATACCCCAAATCAGATCCACTCCTATCGATTAAACGAGGTGACAACGACACATTCGATGTACGCTGAATCGATAATTAACCCACACTTGTGGGCATAGGAAAATTCCAAACAGTGACCCTTGGCACCTATTTCCCTTGTTTCGATCCTTCCATTTTTCCTCATTCATCTCCGTCTGACTCTGACTGTCTGTGTCCTCAGTCAAAACTAAACAAGCTGGGAGTGATGTAATCAAGCTACAAGTCAGACTGATTCACCTTCTTAATCTCTCTCTCTTAAAATGACAGTCCACAGCAAACAAAACCTAGGGATTCATAACAGCTGACTGGTGTGCCAGTAGTTGGGATGACTGAGTGAATCCTTTCCCGCATTCTCAGCAGGTAAATGGCTCCTCTCCAGTGTGCACTCGCTGATGTCTCTGTAGTGTGGAAGAGCGAGTGAATCTCTTCCCACATTCTGAGCAGATGAATGGCCTCTCTCCAGTGTGAACTCGCTGGTGTTCCAGAAGGTGGGATGACAGAGTGAACCGTTTCCCACATTCTGTGCAATTGAACGGCTTCTCACCGGTGTGAACACGCTCATCTCTCAGTAGGGTGGAAGATTGAGTGAATCTCTTCCCACATTCTGAGCAGGTGAACAGCTTCTTCCCAGTGTGAATTTGTTGATGACTCTGTAGTGTGAAAGAGCGAGTGAATCTCTTCCCACATTCTGAGCAGGTGAACGGCCTCTCTCCAGTGTGAACTCGCTGATGACTCTGTAGGTGGGATGACTGAGTAAATCTCTTCCCACATTCTGAACAGGTGAATGGCTTCTCCCCATTGTGAACTCGCTGATGTCTCTGTAGGTGGAATGACTGAGTAAATCTCTTCCCACATTCTGAACAGATGAATGGCTTCTCCCCAGTGGGAACTCGCTGGTGTCTCTGTAGGGTGGATGGATCAGTGAATCTCTTCCCACATTCTGAACAGGTAAATGGCTTCTCCCCAGTGTGAACTCGCTGATGACTCAGTAGTTGGCATGACTCAGTGAATCTCTTCCCACATTCTGAGCAGATGAACGGCTTCTCCCCAGTGTGAGCTCGCTGATGTCTCTGTAGGTGGGATAACCGAGTGAATCTCTCCCCACAGACTGAGCAGGTGAACGGCCTCTCCCCAGTGTGAACTCGCTGATGACTCTGTAGTTGGGATGACTGAGTAAATCTCTTCCCACATTCTGAACAGGTGAACGGCTTCTCCCCAGTGTGAAGTCGCTGATGACTCTGTAGTTGGGATGACTCAGTGAATCCCTTCCCACAGACTGAGCAGGTGAATGGCTTCTCCCCAGTGTGAACTCGCTGATGACTCTGTAGTTGGGATGACTGAGTGAATCCCTTCCCACATTCTGAGCAGATGAACGGCTTCTCCCCAGTGTGAACTCGCTGATGTCTCTGTAGGTGGGATAACCGAGTGAATCCTTTCCCACAGTCTGAGCAGATGAATGGCCTCTCCCCAGTGTGAACTCGCTGGTGAGCCATTAGGTCAGATGACTGAGTGAATCCTTTCCCAGAAATTCAGCAGATGACCAGCCTCTGCCTGGTGTGGTGTGATCTGACTGGTGTGTCCACAGGTGGGAAGACCGACTGAACCCCTTCTCACACACAGAACAGATGAATGGCCTTGCCCAGTGTGAACTTGCTGATGTACCTTCAATCGTGATAACCGAGTGAATCCATTCCCACTGTCTGAGCAGGTGAACAGCCTTTCTCCTGTGTAAAATTACAGGCTTGCTATTTGGTCAAATGACCAATTGAATCCCTCTCCACAGTCTGAGCAGGAAGAATGGTCGATTGAATCTCTTGCTCCACTTCTTAAATATCTAGACAGAGACAACAAAACTGGCGTGTCGTGTTTGAGATTCCTGGAGACAAATTCCTTCTCGTTTTTAACCTGTAAAAGATTTACAAAATCTATCAATGGGTGTAGGACAACATTTCAAATGAGATCACTTGAGTTGCCAAGGTTTGATTTGGTATCACACTGTTACAGTGAGGTTAAACCCAAGTTGGACAGAGAAATCATCTCCTGACTGGGCAGAGTGCTGGTATCTGGAATGACCATCAATTCTCTGATGCTCTTCCTGTCTCTATAAGAATGGGGCATTTCTGCCATCTCCAATCTGTGCCTTAGCTCAGTTTGACTCTCTCCATTGGTATTATTCCCTGTTCCTGCTGAGCTGCATGGGTGCCTGACCCCACAGTAACTGAAACAGTCTCACGCAAATTGTCTTTGTGGATGTGCATCTGGGATTTTCTTTTATGTATTATTAACTGAAAGTGCTACAGTTTTAACACCATATAAAAAAATTCCTGCTGAAATGAATGGTTGGTCCGCACAGCTGTTAAAAGGGGTTAGAGTGAATTTTTGTAATATTTCAGGTTCTTGTAGAAAAGTACAACACAGAAACAGGTCCTTTGGGTCATCTAGTCTTGTGCTGAACTATTTAAACTGCCACTCCCACACCCCTACCATCCAGGTACCTACACGAGCCTCTTAAATGTTGAAATCGAGCTCGCATGTACCACTCGGGATGGCTGCTCATTCCACAGCCGGATAACCGTCTGTGTGAAGAAGTTTCCCCTCATGTTCCCCTTAAGATTTCACCTTTCACCCTTAACCCCTGGCCACTGGTTGAAGTCCCACCCACAGAGGCGGGCTCTGTCGTGGGCAAATTACTGGAGAGTTTAACATCGGTAGCTGAACGAAGGGCGCTGAGTAGTCTATGGTCAATTATGGAAAACCCTGAACATCCTCTACATAGCACCATCCAGAGACAGAGAAGCAGTTTCAGCGACAGGTTACTATCGATGCAATGCTCCTCAGACAGGATGAAGAGGTCAATACTCCCCAATGCCATTAGGCTTTACAATTCAACCGCCAGGACTTAAGAACTTTTTAAAAGCTATTATTAATGCTTTTTGAGATAGTGATTTAGATGCATATCATATTTTTACTGAGTTAAGTATTGTATGTAATTAGTTTTTGCTACAACAAGTGTATGGGACATTGGAAAAAAGGTTGAATTTCCCCATGGGGATGAATAAAGTATCTATCTATCTATCTCAGTGGAGAAAGCCAGCTTGCATTTACACTATCTATGCCGCTCTATCACAATCAAATCTCCCCTCAATCTGCTACATTCCAAGGAATAAAGTCCCGACCTGTTCAATCTTTCCTTATAACCCAAGTCCTCCAAACTTGGCAACATCATTGTGAATTTTCTCTGAAATCTCTGAATCTCTTTTAAATCTTTCCTGTAGGTAGGTGACCAAAGCATCACACAATACTCCAAATTAGGCCTCTTTTACAAGTCAACATAATATCCATCTATTGTCAGTATTTGGTTCATGAAAGCCAATGGGCTAAAATCTTTTTTTTCCATCACTATCTAACTGTGATACCACTTTCAGTGAATTAAGGACTTGTATTCCCAGGTCCCTTTCTTCTACAACACTCCTCCATGCCCGACCAGTCACTGTGAAAGACCTCCCTTGGTAGGTCATACCAAAGTGCAACAACTCACACTGGACTGCATTAAATTCCATTTTCCATTTCTCAAACCATTTTCCCAGTGGGTCCAGATCACACTGCAAGCCATGATAGTCTTCCTCACTGTCCACTACACCACCAGTCTTGGTGGTCATGAATCTGCTAATCCAGTTAACCACACTATCATCCAGATTACTGATATAGATGACAAACAACAACAGAACCAGCACTGATCCCTGTGGCACACCACTAGACACAGGTTCCAGTCAGAGAGGCAACCATCTGCCACCACACTCTGGCTTCTCCCAAAGACAGTGTCTCATCCAATTTACTATCTCATCTTGAATGCTGAGTGACTGAACCCTCTTGACCAACCTCCCATATGAGACTATGTCAAGTGCCTTGCTAAAGTCCATGTAGACAACATCCACTGGCTTGTCTTCATCCACTTCCCTGATAACTTCCTCGAGAGACTCTGTGAGACTGGTTAGACATGACCTACCATGCACAAAGTCATGCTGTCTATCCTTAATCAGTCCATATCTATCCAAATACTTATATATCCGGTTCCTGCACATACGTTCCAGTAACTTTCCCACTATTCACTACTAGTCACCACTCCGTGGGTTTGGAGATTTCCCTTGAATTTCATAGAATCATAGAAATCTATAGCACATTACAGACCCATTGGCCCACAGTGCTGTGCCGACTATGTAACTTACTCTTGAAACTGCCTGGAGTTTCCCTAGCGCATAGCCCTCTATTTTTCTGAGCTCCATGTAACTATCTAAGAGAGTGTTAAAAGTCCCTGTTGTATCTGCCTCGACAACAGTGCATTTGACACATCCAACACTCTCTGTGTAAAAAACCTACCCCTGACATCCCCTCGGCATATATTTCCAAGCACCTTACAACTCTGCCCCCTCCTGTTAGCCATGTTAACGCTGGGAAAAAATCCTCTGGCTATCCACACACTCAATGCCCCTCATCATCTTATACACCTAAAAAAGGCTCTGAACATAAACAAGGAAATTATACATTGCTTTGAGGATTTGTTAGAAGTAAACAAAATTATGAGGGTATAGATAGGGTAAATGCAAGCAGCTTTTTCCACGGAGGTTGGGTGGGACGACAACCAGAGTCATGGGTAAGTGGGGAAGGTGAAAATTTAACAGGAACATGTGGAAAAGCTCTTTGCTGAAATGGTCGTGAGAGTGTAGAATGAGATGTCAGCACTAGTGGTGAATATGAGCTCGATTTCACCATTAAGAGAAGTTTGACAGGTACCTGGATGGTAGGGGTATGGAGGGTGATGATCCTGGTGCAGGTAGTTGCATTAGAGAGCTTAAATGTTTTTGTGGCATTGACTAAATGGGCCAAATAGCCTGTTTCTCCACTGAACTTCTCCATGTTTCTGTGACAGAGAAGCTGGCCAAACTTGTTTGGAAGGGAAAAGGTAGGAGTGACAACGGAGCAGCAATGGCTGGAGTTTCTGGGAGCAATTCGAGAGCTGAGCGATCGCTACATCCCAAAGACGTGGAAGCATTGGAAAGGCAGCAGGGCACAACCGTGGGTTAAATGAGAATCCAAAACCAACATAAAATCAGAGGAGAGGGCAAACAAAAGAGCAAAAGACCATTCGGAAGCTTTTAGAATCCAACAGAAAACAACTAAAGGAAAGTCAGATGAGTTCGGGAGTGGAATTATGAAATGGTTGTCATTAATGAGTTTTGGTTGCACCCAACAGTTTTAGAGGAACGAGATATCCAGGGCCTCAATATCTCTTGAAAACCAAGATTCCCTGCAAGAGTTACCATTCAACTTTTATTTTGTCAGACACATACAAACTGTACAGCCTTAAAATTTCACTTCTGAAGAACTCCCACTTACCAAGTACTCCTTTGTTAAAAAACATCCTGTCCCAATTAACGCTTGTCAAATCCTTGCAAATATCATAAAAATTGGCCTTTCTCCAATTTAGAATCTCAAGAGAGGTCCAGGCCTCTGTTTTTCTGTATTTACTTGGAATCTCATGATCAGTAGATACAAAGTGTTCCCATACACTAATTTCTGTCACTAGCCCTAGATCACTTCCCAATAGCTTATTGCACACTTCTACATCGGGGATTTTACGTACTAATTAAGGTAGATTTGATAAGCTCTACCCCATCTAGTCCTTTTACAGCCTAGGAGTCCAGTCAATAAATGGAAAGTTAAAATCACTCACTTTATCAACCTTTGTTTCTTGGCATAGTCCGCAATCTCTCTACAGATTTGTTCCTTGAAATCCCTCAGACTGTTGGGCTAAGGACAAGTCCAAGTAATGGCTACAATATCATAACTTCATGCCCTGAGGTCTGAACAACATCTGTTTGGTGTCAAAAAAACAACCTTGCCCTCAATGTCACTGAAAGAAAGGAGCTGGCTGTGGACTACAGGAGAAATGGAGACAGGCTGACCCAGGATCTGGGGTTGAGAGGGTGAACAGCTTTAAGTTCCCTGGCATACACAACACCGAGGATCTCACCTGGTCTGTACATACTGGCTGTGTGGTGAAAAAGGTACAACAGCACCACTTTCACCGCAGGCGGTTCAGGAAGTTTGGGATGGGGCCCCAAATACTAACAACTTTCTACAGGGGCACAATTGAGAGCATCCTGACTGGCTGCATCACTGTCTGGTATGGGTGCTGTACTTCACTCAGTTGCAGGAAGATGTGAACTTCTCACTATTCAGGACATTGACAAAAACAGGTGTGTAAAAAGGATCATTGGGGACCAGAGTCACCCCAACCACAAACTGTTCCAGCTGCTACCATCTGGGAAACGGTACCACAGCCTGAAAGCCCGGATGAACAGGCCCAGGGACAGCTTCTTCCACCAGGCCCTCTGATAGATTAATTCATGCTGATGCAATTGTACTTTTATTTATCCTGACTGTCCTGTTGTACATACTATTTATTATAAACTATTATAAATTTCACATTGCACATTTAGACAGAGACGTAACAAAGATTTCTACAACTCATGTATATGAAGGATGTATGTAATAAAGTCAATTCAATTCAATTCACCCTCTCCACTATCTGTTCTGTCATTCTGGCTCCAATCCTCCCTGCAACTTTAGTTTAACCACCCACCCCACAGGGAAGCACTAGCAAGCCTTACCGCTAGGATATTAGTCCCCTTCTAGTTCTGTTCCCCTAACTAACAAATCCCCCATCTCCCCTTTGACTTTCCTCTGCCAGGTAATCCCCCCCAAGAGTTTGTAAAGTGTCCACCTGTTGTTGTATGAGATGGCAACAGGAGTACTCTGCGATGGTTATTTAACTTCATTCTCCTTCCTGACTCTCACCCAGTTTCCTGTGTCCTGCACCTTGGGTGTAACTCACCATGTCATATCTATCACCCCCTCCAACTCTCGAATGATGCAGAATTCATCCATTTCCAGCTCCAACTCCTTAAAGTGCAGCTGGATATACACCTTCTACGCGAGGGCGTCAGGGACACTGGAGGTCTCCCCGCCTTCCCACCAGTGTCCCCTCTAACTTGTAATGACCAGTGTGTGCAAAAATCTTGTGCTGTACAATTTTTACCCATTGAGAACAACATGTGCAAACTGAATTTTATATAGAGAGGTATTCATTTCAATAAGAACTTTAATCTCCTCTGGGTTTGATCGAGTTCATCTGCACTCTCACACAACCTATGTAACAGGTCTGTAGTGGTTAATGACGGATCTACTTGCCACAGCTTTTGCAAACCACCTACTGTGATTTTCTTGCTAAATGATGCTTTAAAAATTCAGATTTCCAAATATCAACTCACTTCTTCCAATTCGAAAATTCCCCACCAACTCTTGCATCACCACAATACACAGAGGTAAAAGTACTATACTTAAATATTCACCCTGAACCCTCCCCCAGGTGACTGATAGTGGTGAATGCAATGCCAATGAATACGAAGGGAAGGGCAGTAGTCTGTCTCACCGGAGCCTGGCACATTTGGGATGTGAAAGCTACTTGTTGCCCAGGGCAAAGGTGTTTGATATCATTACGTACCCAGAGAGAATGGGACAAAACATGTTCTCCCCGGTAGAAAAGTCCAGACCAAGAGGAGGTAGAACAAGCAACGCACACAAAATGCTGGAGGAACTCAGCAGGCCGGGCAGCATCTATGGAAAAGAGTACTAATGCTGAATTCCTCCAGCAATTTGTGTAGCTTGGATTTCCAGCATCTGCAGATTTCCTCTTTGTGATTAGAGGTAGAACAAAGATGATTTTCTCAACTGGTGATGTAAAAGATTTTAGAGCCATAGAATAGAACACTACAGCACAGTACAGGCCCTTCAGCCCTCCATGTTGTGCCGACCCATATAAACCTTAAAAAAATGTACTAAACCCACACTACCCCGTAACGCTCCATTTTTCTTTCATCCATGTGCCTGTCCAGGAGGCTGTTAAATACCCCTAATGTTTTAGCCTCCACCACCACCCCTGGCAAGTCATTCCAGGCACTCACAACCTTCTGTGTAAAAAAAACTTACCCCTGATGTCTCCCCTAAACTTCCCTCCCTTAATTTTATACATATGCCCACTGGTGTTTGCTATTGGTGCCCTGGGAAACAGGTACTGACTAACCACCCTGTCTATGCCTCTCATAATCTTTTAGACCTCGATCAAGTTCTAGACCTTCCATATTATTTCACGTTTCATAAAGATTGAAACAGAATAGTCTGAAACACACCGTTCAAAAGTGTTGGCGTTCAATCCACGGTGCATTGACTCATAACATTTTTTGGGTGTATGTTTGACAGAAACACATGCAACAGATTTCCCATCAGAAGTGCAGGTAAATTCTGGACCTGATTTCAAATGAACCACTGAGCACTCTAAAAAAAAGCTGCTGCAGAGGCCGATTTCTCCCTTGTGCTTTTATTTTTAGTGTGAACTATGTTACATTGATGGTGATTAATGATCATTACTTTCAGGCGACAGCCCTCCAAACCTGTGACTAACCACAGTAAAACTTAGTGAACCTGCCATGGTTGGGTCTTGGGTGTCGGACTAGCAGATTTTCTGTATTATTAGATGTTCTCATATTAATACATCATACCTCACTTCCAAATCACTGTTTTTAGACATCACATTACAGAATGATGTGTTCCACATAACCTGCAAGTTTAAAAGGAGCTCAGAAAATAAGGTCAAAGTAAGTTTCAAAGGCATCTGGGAAACAGAAACGTGCAAGTTTAAAGGGAGCAGAGATACCTGACTGACCTGCATGAGGTGTTGAGCTACCTAAAATGCATTCTTGAATGTATAATGTAGATTTAAAGCAATAATTTGATTTAAATTATTTTATTAAATACACATTATCTTGGATCTCTTAATCGCAATTCACATTTAATGTAGGATTAACCTTTCTGCATTTGGATAACTACAATTTTTGTTCTTTTCTTTCGAAAAATGCAGTCACATCATAACACTATTCAAACTTCGGACCCAAAGTCTTTTTCCCAGGAAAAAAAATACTATAAACTTTTTGCTATTTAAAATTGGTAACATTTATCAATTCATGCTATTGTTTAAAATTAAATTGCTTAACTCCCTGAAGCAAACTTGTAAGTTCACTAGCTAATAAAGATTTGAACAAAGAGGATTGTATATTTTACATACAAAGCAGCATAATATCAATGCTCCTACATCATAAATTGGGAGATGAATATACACATCCCAAACTTATTAGGTATTTGGACTCAATTTTTCCCACAGATGGTGAACTGCTAATCTTGACTGGTTCATCAGCCACAGCCCGGAGTAGATCTGAAGGGAGGTGAGGTGGTTTGTGTATTTGCGGCAGTGCTGGGAGGAAAAATCAGCATGAATGATGAATGTCTTTAATGTCCCTTCCTATAAAATGCTCTACAAATGTCTCACACTTATTTGACCTTGAGCTTTTTTTAAAACCATATTACACTTTAGTCAGGATTACTTAGAATTTCAACATCTCTTTTTCAGCAAAAATAATAAGTGGGAAGGGGTATAATTTAAAGATCCTATATATTCAGTTTAATCCACCCCATGTTAATGAAATGTTTATTCAGTTATTCATGCTATTGACAAGGCTCTGAATAAAGCAAATGAGGACCAATAGGTGTGGTCCATTCTTACAACCAGTTCGATGGCATAATTTTAAACTCACTTCTCCATGTCTTCACATTTAGGAGCAGAATCACAAGAAGAGGTGGCAAATGACCAGGTGGTAAAAGCTCTCATTTCCTTTCCAATTCTATTTGAAAGTACTGTCTTAGTCTTCAACAATACTGTCCTGTGGATATCCAGTAAGTGTGCTCTGTAAGTCCAACCCAAAGTAGAATCCTTGCTAATCTACAATGCTAGCACTGTACCTCACCATACTTTATGTCTGGTAATTTAGCCAAGATTCCTATTTTCTAATCACAGGAAAGACTAAGTGTTAATTTAAAACAAAGGCTAAGATTTAAACTTTCATCTTATGGTGATGATCATCTAATGTTATACTGCTTTTCCCTATATAAAAGGGGTGATAGATAAGTTTGTGGCCTAAGGTTGAAGGAGTCAATTTTAGAAAATCTAGCACATCCATTTTTCAACATAGTCCCCTCCTACATTTACACACTTAGTCCAGCGGTCGTGGAACATACGTATCTTGGACCTCCAGAAAGTGTCCACAGATGGGTTTTGTTCCCTTTCTCCGAGTTCCTAATCCTTGCATTTAGATAGCTGGAGCTCAGCTCTGTCTGAGAGATCCATCGGTTCCCATTCCCTCATCAGCCGGAAGCTCCCCGGGGTCCTTGTACGGATCGTGGGGCTGAGAGACAGGGAAGACGGTAGGACTGTCCCGGGATTGCTGGCCACGGTGTCAGAAATTCACAGGAAACGTCCCGAAGTCGGAGTTTAAGATAAAAACACAGAGAATCGCTCTTACCTGCAACCGACATTTTCAAAGCCTTCTGTGTTCTGCACGCATGCGTGATACTCGGGGACATCATCAGCCTGACGCCTGCGCAGTTCATCAGTTCTTCAGTGCCTGATAAAAATTATTACCGCAGGGCCTTATGGGTAATAACGGTGCCATTAAACATTTCTTGAAGCACCGGTTCAATGTCCATATCTCATTTTTTTTCGGGTGTATAGAAAAAATCTGCAGCTCTTTTAACGCAGAAAGCGGCTCACGTAAACAATGTACTCAATATCAACGTGTATCTAATGCCAAAGTAAAATGCAGATATAAAGCAGGAGATTCTGCAGTTGCTGGACATACAGAGACGCTCACACACAAAATGCTGGAGGAACTCTGCAGCTCAGGCAGCAACTAAGCAGCGGAGTACACAGTCTAGGTATGCTGAAGAGGCTCGGTCTAAAAGTTGTTTATTTATTCCTCTCCACAATTGTTGCCTGATCTTTTGGTTACCACCAGTATTTTGCAGAAACTAACCATCTTTTTTTTTGGGTCAACCAGTTTCCAAATTTTTCTGATCTTCCTTTTGTAGCCATATCCTGCTGGTCTGTTTCCTCTTCCTCTTCCTCCTCGTAAACTCTAGACCATTCTCTCTCTGGAGCCCCAAAGCCCTGACTCAGGCTGGCAACACTTTGGTTTCTGATTCTGCAACACCGAAGTTTCACTCGCTAGTCTGTTGTCAGACTTTAGAGGTGCATTGTGTTGCGAGATCGCAGATTCGTTTACTGTGAGTGTCGCTTTAAGTGCCTGAGTGAGGCGGGGCTGTGACGTCACACACGCGCTGCAGCAGAGACAGAGGGGGGGAGAGAGGGAGGGGAGGGAGAGGGAGAGGAAGAGAGAGAGAGAGAGAAAGAGAGAGAGAGAGAGAGAGAGAGAGAGAGAGAGAGAGAGAGAGAGAGAGAGAGAGAGAGAGAGAGAGAGAGAGAGAGAGAGAGAGAGAGAGACTTCAGCTGGTCACTGCTATGCCCAAAAGATTGGGTTGATCATCGGCACGCAGTGCACAACGGATGTGTGACTGTCACTTCGTATCATCCATATGTGTGGATTTGTTGGAGTATCCTGTGGTATCACTTTTGTTGGCCCTTTCCTGGAATCGGGGTGTTCTGTGGTAACGACTTGAAGACGATATTCCTGCAACTGTCACCTGGTGATATTTCTAAGTGGATTTCGGAACTAATCGACGGATAAGATCTTCGGCGACTGTTATTTCGTTTACCCAGCGTGGAATGTGTGTGGAATTCTTCGTAATTGCCTTCTCTCCACAAGTTCGTGTGGATTTACAAGTCTCTCCTCTCACTCACTTATTCCGTGGATTACTGAACTTTTCCACTTTATCATTTTAAGACTTTAAGCATTGTTTCTCAAGCTTGATAGTTCGGGAGCTGTATATACGCAAATAAACTTCTGTTTATTTCATTTAATCTTTTATATTTGTAGCAGATACTAATGAGAGTGGTTTTAACATCGAAACCAGACTCCATTAGTGATCTGTTGCTGCTGGTACGTTACAATTGCAACAACCCAGCTGTCTGAGGCACAGTCCTTTAAAATTGGTGAAAATGACCCAAAACGTTGAAAAGAGCGGGGAAGAAGGAGTTTAACCAACTTCGTCCAGAGCCCTGAAGAACGTCACAACCACAGTGAGCTCATCGTCTTATTCAGCCCGGAGAAAATCATGCAGGGAATTCATGCAGGTGTATAAGATGATGAGAGGCATTGGTCGTGTGGATAGTCAGAGGCTTTTCCCCAGGGCTGAAACGGCTAACACGAGGGGGAATAGGTTTAAGCTGCTTGGAAGTAGGTACAGAGGAGATGTCAGAGCTCAGTTTTTTAAGCAAAGAGTGGTGTGTGTGTGGAATGCACTGCCAGTGACAGTGGTAGAGGCGGATACAATGGTGTCTTTTAAGAGACCCTTAGATAGGTACATGAAGCTTAGGAAAATAGAGGGCTACGCGGTAGTTTAATTCTTGGCAGTTTCTAGAGTAAGTTACATGGTCGGCACAACATTGTGGGCCAAAGCGTTTGTAATGTGTTGAAGATTTCTATGATTCTATGAAATTCAAGGGAAATCTCCGATCCCACGGAGTGGTGACTAGGTGCAACCTGTCACTCAGGGAGAGTGAGAGGGGAACGGCAGGGGTAGATTTTCATAAACTGATATGGAACAGAAACATGGGTAAGGATCTGATGGGCCGAGTGGCATCTCTAGTGTACATTTTGAGTGTGGTAGAGACAGTAAGTACCTGACACACGGGATTTGATAAAATCTGATTTATCTTTCACAGATCCATTGTATTAAACGCCAGTCTAGTTTAAGGCTAACATCAGCAGAACAGACTCCTCCAATGCTCAGTGACCAGGGTTCAGTCCTGGGTGCGATGAGCAGCCGCAAGAACTGCAGAATCTGACAGTAACAGTCCCTCATGAACCTGCAGCTGCGTTCAGTCACCGTGATGGTTAAACATTTAACACGGAGCTGATTTGAACTTCCTCCCTGATGTGAAGTTGCTGGTGTTGCAGCAGCTGGGATGATTGAGTAAAACTCTTTGCTCACTCCGGACAGAAATGTGGCCTCTATTTATTGTGAACTCACCGGGGCATCACAAGGTGGGTTAACTGAATGAGTCTCTTCGCGCACACGGAGCAGGTGAACGGCCGCTTCCCAGTGCGAAGCTGTTGGTGTATCTGCGGTGGCCGGATGAACCCCTTCCGAAATGAGAGTTAGTGAATGACGTCACGGTGCTATCAACGTCACGGCGATGTATCCAATCATGTCACGGACATGGACACGTGTTCGAGCTCTCCTTGTAGCGAGTGAGGCGCTGTCTTCTCCAGCATCTCCGCCTCCACATGAAAGGATCGGCGGCATTCAAGCGCTGGTGAACTGACAGATACAGCGGAACTAACGAGCTGTTGTGTTTGTGATTCCCATACACAGATCCTTTGACTTTTCTACACTGTTAAAAGTTTACAAAGCTTGTCAGTGGATGAAGGGCAACATTACATTTTACAAAATGTTTTTGAAACGAGCGGGGTAATTTAGTGAAGGTTTATAACCTTCGTTATATAACTCAGCCATGACTTTTTTAATACTTAAAACGTTCATTTAATACCCCGGGCAAATAATCTTCGACCAGTCTTATCTTATCACCTTCAAAGTTAATCATACCTACCCGACGAGATGGCGAATTATAGTAACCTTTCTTTTCAAGAAACGCAATGATGACAGGTCGAGGTTTCTGCTGAGAAGAGGATTTAAACACTGGGCCTCGGTGTACCCGGTCTATTCTGGGCGGAGTCTCCAAAACGTCAGAAAACATACCAGCCAAGAGCTTTGCAAAAAATTCTGAAGGTCGGTTGCCTTCGACCAACTCAGGAAGACCCAAAATTCGTATATTGTTCCTTCTTGATCTATTCTCAAGGCGACAATCTTTTGTCTTAGAGATTCAACGATTTTCGATTGTTTATCTCCGAACTTCCCCAACTCATCCGTCTTAGTATCGAGTCTCGTTAAAGCATCTTCAGGTTCCTGAATCAGAGTAGTCTGTTCCTGTAAAGTGTTTTGAATAGTCTGCAGCAGAATCTCCATTCGTTTAAGCTCTGTGGTAACCTTTAAACACACATCCGAATGTGGTTCAGACGTTTCGCTCTGAGCTTTCCGAATTAGCTCCGCAATAGCTTCCACAGTCACAGAAGGATCCTCTTCTTTTTTCCAGAAGTTTTAGTACGAGACATCAACGCAGATTGGATTCAGTAACTTAAAAAGAACGAAGCTGTTCGAGAACCACGTCTACTCCATGCAATGCCAGTAGGAGGGGAAGGACAACATTTCAACTCAGGTAATTTTAGTCCCCATGGTGCCTTCTGATAAAAAACTCTGTCACAGCTCCAAACAATTTGGAGGAATAATACTTCATCTTCAAACTGACCGCAGTTTTCGGCACCAGGCACAATATCAAACTTTCTGCTTCCCTCTCTGTATCAAAATGGATCATTCCTCCCCTTCATCAGTCTGTGACTTGGCTCAGTTTGACTGTCTCCTTCCCATTCTGAGCATGCGCCACACACCCACTGAGATCACATTTTATTTACACGGCTGTGATAGAGGCTTTCTGATTATTATGTCCCTCCCGGCATTTGACGGTGGTAAACTCAGAGTCAACAATGGTATTGAAGCTCAGGAGTAGGTGATTAGGCTTTTTCGTTGGAGATCGATAAACTGCCGGTAGTGTGTGTCTGGATGAGTGGGTTGTTTTCAGCCTGGAAGGAGGTAGCGTTTGGAGTACCCCAGAGATCAGTCCCTGACCACAGTTGTTCACAGTTTAATGTCCTGGCGGAGGCAGCGAGATGTGAGATGTCCCAGTGACGCATAAAGACTGGATTTGGGGGAGGGGAGACTATTCACATGCAATTTCGTAGCTTTGAAATCAGTACATAGTGCAATGTGGGGCTGCAGTGTCGGGTTCCAATCTGCTAATTAGATTTGCTGAACAGTGTCGATGATCAGAGGGATCGCAGACTCCAAGGAGGCGGGGCTATGACGTCAGTCACAGGCTGACAGCGCTGACTGTGGACTGAACCATAAGAGAGAGAGAGCGATCTGCAGACAGGCAGTCGGCCAGTCTAGAGAGAGAGAGAGAGAGAGAGAGAGAGAGAGAGAGAGAGTGAGAGAGAGAGAGAGAGAGAGAGAGAGAGAGAGAGAGAGAGAGAGAGAGAGACTGGAAAAACTGATAGCTTCAATTAGTCGCAGCTGAGGCTTGGAAATCTCCTCTGCCCACAAGAGTGGGTTGATCATCGGTACACGGAACCACAACGAATGTGTGTGGCTGTCACTTCGTATAATCCATAGAAGTGGATTTTGGAATATCTTGTGTTAACCCTTGCCTGGGTATGTTGTGTGGTAACCCCTGGAAGACGGTATTCCTGCGACAGGTCATTTTCGCTGATAACTCGTATGTGGACGGATTCAACGGATAAGAACTTCGACGACGGTATTTTGAAGTAACGGCCGTTTCTCTACGTTTCACCCTGGATTACAAATATCTCTTTCCCGTCATTTATTCCGTGGATTTCTGAACTGTCCTACTTTACCATCTCAAGACTCTGAGCATTATTCCCTCAGGGTGGATAGTCTGGGAGTTATACTTACACATATATGCACTTAACAGTGGAAACTTTCCTTTACTTCGTTAAGTTACTATATGACAAGTAGATACTCATAAAGAAAGTGGTTTTAACATCAAAGCCAGACTCCAGTGTGAACTCTATTGTTGTTGGTTCGTTTCTAAAACGTCACAGTTCGTAACAACAGTTTTATAAAACTAGTTAGACCAAATCTGGAGTGTTTCACACAGTTCTGGTCGCCCCCATTCTCGGAAGGATGTCGGGGCTTTGGACAGGGCGCAGAAGCGGTTTCCCAGGATACTGCCTGGATTAGAGAGCACGAGCTATAACAATAACTGGAACAAAGCATAATGGCTGCAGAGACAGTGCAGTGCAGATAGACGTATGGTGCAGGGTCACGTCGAGTTACATTGTGAGGCCGAGTCCATTTTATCATTCATTTGGCTTATAAACACAGACAGGAAGCCGCCTTTGAGCTTGTCATTACTAATAACTGCAGCTCTTCTTTTTTCTCACTTTCTCGTGGCACTAGACAGGGATGTCCTTTAAGCCCTTTATTGTTTAATCTTGTATTGGAGCCTTTATTTATAACACTACGTGAAGCTAAAAGTATTCATGGTATCTCTATGAATGGAATCATACATAAGATCTTTCTTTATGCAGATGATCTTTTGGTTTTTATTTCAGGTCTTGAGGAATCAATTCCTACTGTTTTGGAAGCACTTAAATATTTTGGTACATTTTCAGGATATAAAGTTAACTTGAATAAAAGCGAATTGTTTCTATTAAATGTCCATGTTAGTATATATGATGGTATTCATTTTAGAATTGTTAATACATTTAGATATCTAGCTATTATAATTACTAAAAAATATAAAGATCTCTATAAAGCGAACGTAGTTCCTTTAAAGGACTCCATGAGACAACTATTTTCTAGATGGAATCCATTTACTTTTTCTTTAATAGGTCGTATTCATGCTGTGAAAATGATGATTTTTACCTAGATTTTTATATATTTTCGAAAATATATATATCTTTTTAACTAAAACAAAATTCGATCAAATTGACTCTCTTATTTCTTCCTTTATTTGGAACAATAAGAGACCAAGAATTAATAAGTATCATTTACACAAATCTAAAAAAGATGGTGGACTTGCACTTCCTAATTTAAGACTGTGAATTTAATTGGGCTGTGAGGATTAGACAATTATGTTTTTGGTTATATTGGCTTGGTAAGAACCAAAAATCATTATGGGTTGATTTGGAATTAAAAGCTGTTAAACAACTTTATTTAACTTCAATTTTAGGAGCTCCATTACCTATACAGCTCTCTATAATTCCAAATTTAACTCTTTTACCCGGTTATTAAACAATCCCTACGGATTTGTGTTCAGTTTCGTTTTTTAAAAAATTTTAAACAATTTAAGTTGTCTAGATTTTTATATCGAAACATTTCATTTAAACCTTCAACAACTGACCCTATTTTTCTCCTATGGAAAAATAAAGGGATCCAATCTTTTACAGATTTATTTTGTGATTGTCGACTGAAGACCTTTGATGAGTTATTTAACAAATTTTCTCTTGCTCATACACATTTTCAGCAATATGTTCAGTTTGGATATTTTTAACAGCAATATTTACCTAAGTTTCCATATTTCCATATTTTAAATTTAAAACCTTTTGTTAATGGTTCCTTTACCGGTATCTATAACTTGATGATTGATTCTAGACAAGACTTTTTAGATTAAATAAAAAAAGCTTGGGTGGATGACCTAAATTGTCAGATTTCTGATGATAGATGGAATAAAATTCTTAAACGGGTTAATAAATCATCTTTCTGTGCTCGTCATTCTCTTCTACAATTTAAAGTGGTTCATAGAGCTTACGTTTCTAAACAGAAGCTGTCCAGTTTTTATCTGAATGTTTCTCCACTTTGTAATAAATGCAATTCTGCTGATGCCTCTTTAATTCATATGTTTTGATTTTGCCCTACAATTGAAAAGTTTTGGCGGGAAGTATTCCATACCTTTTCACTACTTTTTAGGGTCCAATTTGACCCAAATCCCCTTACTGCCTTGTTTGGTGTACATATCTTTTTAACTAAAAAAATTTCAATCAAATTGACTCTCTTATTTCTTCCTTTATTTGGAACAATAAGAGACGAAGAATGAATAAGTATCATTTACAAAAATCTAAAAAAAAGATTGTGGACTTGCGCTTTCTAATTTAAGACTGTATTATTGGGCTGTGAATATTAGAGAATTGTGTTTTTGGTTATATTGGCTTGATAAGAACCAAAAAGCATTATGGGTTGATTTGGAATTAAAAGCTGTTAAACAATTTCATTTAACTTCAATATTAGGAGCTCCATTACCTTTACAGCTCTCTAAAATTCCAAATTTGTATCTTTACCCGTTTATTAAACAATGCCGACCGATTTGGGTTCAGTTTCGTAATTTTTTAAAATTTGAAACAATTTAGTTGTCCAGTTTTTTGTATCGAAACATTTCATTTAAACCTTCAACAACTGTCCCCATTTTTCTCCTATGGAAAAATAAAGGGATCCATTCTTTTACAGATTTATTTTGTGATGGTCGATTGATGACCTTTGAAGAGTTAATTAACAAATTTTCTCTCACTCATACACATTTTTTGCAATATGTTCAGTTTCGACATTTTTTACAACAATGTTTACCTAAGTTTCCATATTTACAAGAATCTGATTTGTTCGATACCATTTTGAAATTGAATCCCTTCGAGAAAGTTTCCATTAGCAGAATGTATAACTTATTTTTGTTACAAAAAGCGAACCTATCACTAAAGATTAAACAAGATTGGGAGAGAGAACTTAATATGGCCTTTGTTAATGAAGATTGGCTTCGAGTTTTGAAAAACGGAAATTCTTCTTCTATATGTGCCAATTCAATTTAAAATTGTTCACCGTTATTATTTAACAATAATTATTTATATTATTAACTATCTAAAATATTTCTAGTATTGACAAATGCTGTGATATATATAAAACTGAAGTTGCTACATTGTCACATATGTTCTGGTCATGTTCATCATTAAAATCGTTTTGGAAGTCTTTATTTTCAACAAGTTCTAAAGCTCTGAAAATTAATTTACTACCTAATAGGTTGACTGTTCTATTTGGAATAGCTCCACATCAGATTCAGGGTATCTCATCTTCAGATCAACAAGTAATTGCATTTGTTACACTACTGACAAGAAGGGCTATTTTATTAAAATGGAAAGATATTTCTTCCCCTACATTAATTGAATGGTTTTCTCAAGGAATGTTATGTCTTAGTTTGATTAGAAGTAGAACTTTTGATCCTCGATTCGATTTTGAGAGAAGATGGGGTTCTTTGCTAAATATTATCATTTAATTTGAATTATGCTATATGGTTTCCTTCCAATTTTATTTTTTTTATAAATATGAAATGGCGGTTAATGATTCTATTTTTATATTTAGATGATGGTTAAACGTATTGCTCCGGGGGGTTGATTCTTAATGGGTTTTTTTCCGTTTTTTGTAGTTAGTGGGTTTCTCCCCCTAGTTAGATGGGGTTCCTTTTTCCTATATATATTTTCCATATTCATATTTTACGATTAGTTTTTTTCTTCAGCGTTATTAATTTTATACATATTAATCTATTGAAGTCTTGTTTCATTCTATAGCTGTAGAAGATTATGTACTAGTAAAAAAGATTCTAAAAAATAAAAATGACAAAACAACAATGTAACAAAGCATTATGGCTGCAGAGATAGCGCAGTGCAGATAGACATATGGTGCAGGGTCACGTCGAGTTACATTGTGAGGCCGAGTCCATTTTATCATTCATTTGGCTTCTAACCACAGACAGGAAGCCGTCCTTGAGCCGGGTGGTTCGCGCTTTAAGGCTTTTGTATCTCTTCCCCGATGGGGGAGCGGGTTTGCCGCAAGAATGTCCAGGTTGTGAGGGTCTTTGAGTACATGGCCTGCTTTTCCGAGGCAGGGGAAGGGTAGGAAGAGTCCATGGAGGGGAGGCTTGTTTCTCTGATGTTCTCTGCAGTTCCTTGCAGTCATGGGCAGAGCAGTAGCCATACGAAGGCGTGACGTATCGACAAGAAGCTCAGAGACCTCGGCCTTCACCCTGCCTTGTGTAGCTTGATCCTGGACTTCCTGTCAGATCGCCGGCAGGTGGTAAGTATGGGCTCGCGCACCTCTCTCTCTCTCTCTGACCCTCAGCACACATACCCCACAGGGTTGGCTTCTTGCCCCTTACTTTACTCTGTGCACCCATGACTTGTGTCGCCACCCACAGCTCCAATCTGCTAATTAAATTTGCTGACGACACTACACTGACTGTCCTAATCTCAAATAATAACGAGGCAGCCGACAGAGAAGAAGTCATCACCCCGACACAGTGGTGTCAAGAAAACAACCTCTCCCTCATTGTGACAAAAACACAGGAGCTGGTTGTGGATTACAGAAGGAATGGAGACAGGTATCAAATTCAACATTTCCAAGTCTGTTGTTGACACAAAATGCACATTTTAATATTGATCATGACACAATGTATTTTATATATCGTTAATGACGTAAAGCATATTTATAGATTGTTACTGACAGAGAATCGTATAATTTGTGTTCCGTGTGTTATCTGAATGTACTTGCCTGTGATGCTGCCACAAGTCAGTATTTCTCTGTACCTGTACCTTCCCCTACTTGTGCACTTGGCAATAAATTCAACAGGACCTGAGAAATCTCAGTGAGATTTGATTAGTGATGATCATCTTGGCAGCTCGGTAGGTCGAATGTATGAGACAGTACACTGTTAAATGCAAAACCCTGAACAGTGTCGATGATCAGAGGAATCTCAGACTCCAAGGAGGCGGGACTATGACGTCAGTCACAGGCTGACAGCGCTGACTGTGGACTGAACCACAAGAGAGAGAGAGAGCGATCTGCAGACAGGCAGTCGGCCAGTCTAAAGAGAGAGAGAGAGACTGGAAAAGCTGATCGCTTCAGTTAGTCGCAGCTGAGGCTTGGAACTCTCCTATGCCCACAAGAGTGGGTTGATCATCGGTACACGGAACCACAACGAACGTGTGTGGCTGTCACTTCGTATAATCCATAGGAGTGGGTTTTGGAATATCTTGTGTTAACCCTTGCCTGGGTATGTTGTGTGGTAACCCCTGGAAGACGATATTCCTAAGACAGGTCCACTTTCGCTGATAACTCGTATGTGGACAGATTCAACGGATAAGAACGTCATCGGCGGTTATTTTGAAGTAACGGCCTTTTCTCTACGTTTCACCCTGGATTACAAATATCTCTCTCCCATCATTTATTCCGTGGATTACTGAACTTTCCTACTTTACCATCTCAAGACTCTAAGCTTTGTTCCCTCACGCTCGATAGTTTGGGAATTATATTTACACCTATATACACATAACACTGTTAACTTTCCTTTATTTCATTAAGCTACTATAAGTAGATACTAATAAAGAGAATGGTTTTAACATCAAAACCAGACTCCAGTGCGAACTCCATTGCTGCTGGTTCGTTTCTAAACCGTTACAGTTCGTAACACAGTTTTATAAAACTAGTTAGCCCACATCTGGAGTGTTTCATTCAGTTCTGGTCGCCCCCATTCTCGGAAGGATGTCGGGGCTTTGGAGAGGGCGCAGAAGAGGTTTACCAGGACACTGCCTGGATTAGAGGGCATGAGCTATAACGAGAGGCTGGACAAACTTGTGTTGTTTTCTCCAGAGCGGCGCAGGCTGGGGTGAGACTGGATGGACGTTTATAAGATTACGGGAGGAATAGATAGAGTGGACAGACGATATATTTTTCCTGGGGGTTGAAATGTCTAATACATTTAAGGTGAGAGGTGATGTGAGCGGCAAGTTTGCTTCTTTCCACAGACTAATGAGTAGCTGGAGTCTCTGCCTGGGTGGGGAGGGGGTGTCGCCAATCCTGACACGTGATCCCGTTTGCCCCTCCCATTTAACCGCAGATGGGCAGCATCTGGCGTGTTTCCGAGGCCCCGCCTCCCGATGATGTAACAATCTCTTCGCGCATGTTCACAGTCTCCGGGTGGACGGTGTAATCTTCTCCGCTCAGAGCTGAAGTGGTCGGCTATGTGTTCGGGAAAGACTTTCGTCTCTTCCGTCGGGATCACTGTCTGCGGGCCGAAGATATCACTTTCCCATCGGTGAGTATTGAGACCGATCCCGAGCGGGGAGATCCGATGTTGGCCGTGAGCCCTGAACTGTGGGCCAGGAATTCATTTGTTTCCCAACTATCTGGGCTCGTCAGAAATGTGTCGACTTCACTTAATCTGCTTTGAACGATCCAAACCAGGAGCCCAGGCTGTCTGTTTCCGCAGAATTGAAATGGTAGTCCCGCCGACAGGTCACGTGGTGTGATTTTGCCCACTGAGTGCCATTAACTTCCCCGAACTCGCCTCGTTTCCTGAGGCTCCTCACATTTGTCCTGGAGCTTTATGGCTGTTGTGTCTTCTCCTGGAGTGGGGTGGGTGAGAAAGGAGAACGTCCCAGGTTGTGGGGATCTTTGGTTTCACTGCCTGCTTTACCGAGGGACTGGGAAGTCTAGGGGGAGAGTGGTTCGAGCCTCAGCTCTCCGCAGCCTGTTGTGTCCTTCAGCAAGGCATTTAGCCACACATTACTCCTGCACGTTCATAGCCCAGCGACGGCGGCCGGTCCAGTATGTACAAGAGAGCATCTGTAAACAAATTTCCTGAAATAGACCTGTTTTAACCTGGAAATGGAGTGATTGTATAACAGTAAAGGAAGCACAACTTTTCCCTGTAAATTATCCTGGAACCGATTTGACTGTTATTCCTGGAAATGTGTCCGGTGCAGTTGTTGCTAACAAGGCTTACAAGAATAATCTCAGGAATGATCGGCTTTATGTATGAGGAGCATTTGATGGTTCTGGACCTGTGCTCAATGGAGTTCAGAGGGACGGTGGCAGTGTGTGGGGATGTATGGTTAAGTAAACCTACCAAATGTTGAAAAGCCTGGATACAGTGGACATGGAGAGGATGTTTCTATTAGACAGAGAGTCTGTGATCTGACAGCACGGTCTCAGAATAAAGTTGCTTCCCTTTAAAACTGAGATGAGAAACTTTTTTTTGGCCAAAAGATGTCTGATATCAATGGCTTAACGACATTATGGCCTGCTTGGACCTCGAAAAAATTCATTATTCAGTTCTTAATTCGGATCTAAAGTTCCATAAGGTCTGGGGACCTTTTATCGAGTACTTTCATAACCTTCCTCTTGACTAGGGTTTTTTTTCTTTTTTTTCTTTTCGGTCCCTTGCTTTCAGCTCCCTCTTTTTTTTCTGGTAGCAGGCATTATTATCCTCTGTTGCTAAGTGTATTCACAGTCTGGGAGTTTGACTGTCCGGACTTATACTTTTTATACTTTGTGGTGGTTGGTCTAGTGTTGTTGTTTTTTCCTTGTGTTGTGGGGCTTGGGGAGGACACTAAGCTCACTTGTCTTTAATTTAGGTGCTTTTTTGTTAAAGTCTCTTCCTTTGTAGCATATTGTTATTGTATGCTTAATCTTGCACTGTATTAATGCTCCTCATTGGAATTTGGGGTTTTTAATTTTGTAAAATGTTTTGAAAAACTAATAAAAAAATTTTTTAAAAAAAGATGTCTGATATGTGGAATTTGTTGCCGCAGAATTTGTTTGAGGCTGCCACTTGGGTATATTTGTGAAGATTAATATCCTGATGATTGCTGAGTAGCTTCAGGGTTACAGGAGGAAGGCAGAAAAAGATAGATAGATAGATAGATACTTTATTCATCCCCATGGGGAAATTCAACCTTTTTTTCCAATGTCCCATACACTTGTTGTAGCAAAAACTAATTACATACAATACTTAACTCAGTAAGAATATGATATGCATCTAAATCACTAACTCAAAAAGCATTAATAATAGCTTAAAAAAAAAGTTCTTAAGTCCTGGCAGTTGAATTGTAAAGCCTAATGGTATTGGGGAGTATTGACCTCTTCATCCTGTCTGAGGAGCATTGCATCGACAGTAACCTGTCGCTGAAACTGAAATATGATGTTGGAATAAAAATCAGCCCTGGTTGAGTGGTGGGCAGACCAGATGGATTGAATCACATAATTCTGTTCCTGACTGAATGATGGCTCCTTCTTATCCCATATCGTTTTGTGACATGTGAGGGAGAATAAAATATTGTTTACTGAGGTCATTACATCTGTCTTCAGTGTTTAAATTTCAGTGAGTTTTGTTCTTAGTAACATTAAGCAGAAATGTTTGGTTCTCCTTTTCATTGTTAATGTGCTTCATTATCTCTCTGGTCAAAGTTAGACTTGCACTGAGAGGTTTATTGGAAGAAAAACCCCAACTGGAGGCAAAGCACGACTGAAGACGAGGGAACAGCAATAAGTGAACCAGCCCGAGGATTGTGAGCATCAACTGGAGAGAACCCATCTGACTCGGAGATTCCAGTGAGTCAGTCAGGAGAAAGTTTGGTGAGTCTCATTTACTCAAACACTGGTCCTTTAGACATTACATACCTGTACAAAGGAAGGTAGGAAATAGTTGGGAGTGAGACTGAATGTGCCCAGAAGAACCAGTTATGCCAGTACCAGTCAGACACAGTTGTGAAGAAGCCCCCCCCCCCCCAATATTCCCTTTAAACTTTTCACCCTTCACCCTTAACCCATGTCCTCTGGGGGTTTTTTTTCTCTCCCCTAGCCTCAGTGGAAAAAGCCTGCTTGCATTCACTCTGTCTATACCCATCATAATTTTATATACCTCTATCAAGTCTCCCCTCATTCTTCTACACTCCTAAGAATGAAGTTCTAACCTATTCCACCTTTCTCTGTAACTCAGTTTCTCAAGTCCTGGCAACATCCTTGTAAACCTTCTCTGCACTCTTTCAACCTTATTAATTTCCTTCCTGTAATTTGGTGACCAAAACTGCACACAATACTCCAAATTTGGCCTCACTAATACCTTATACAACCTCACCATAACATTCCAACTCTTATAATCAATACTTTGATTTATAAAGGCCAATGAACCAAAAGCTCTCGTTACTACCCTATCTACCTGTGATGCCACTTTTAGGGAATTTTGTATCAGTATTCCTAGATCCCTCTGTTCTAGTGCACTCCTCAGTGCCCTGCCATTTACCTTGTATGTTCTACCTTGGTTTGACTTTCCAAAGTGCAATACCTCACACTTGTCTGTATTAAACTACATCTGCCATTTTTCAGCCCATTTTTCCAGCTGGTCCAGATCCCTCTGCAAGCTTTGAAAACCTTCTTCACTGTCCACTACACCTCCAATCTTTGTATCATCAACAAATTTGCTGATCCAATTCACCAAATTATCATCGAGATCATGGCTATAGATGACAAATAACAATGGACCCAGCACTGATCCCTGTGGCACACCACTAGTCACAGGCCTCCACTCAGAGTAGCAATCCTCCACTACCACTCTCTGACTTCTCCCATTCTCAATTCCCAATCAAATTTACTACCTCACCATGTATACCTAGTGACTGAACCTTCCTAACTAACCTCCCATGCGGGACCTTGTCAAAGGCCGTACTGAAGTCCACTACATCCATTGCCTTGCCTTCATCCACTTTCCTTGTAACCTCCTCAAAAATCTCTAATATATTTGTTAAACATGGCACAAAGCCATGTTGACTCTCCCTAATAAGTCCCTGTCTATCTAAATAATTGTCGATCCTATCTCTTAGTACTCCTTCCAATAATTTACCCATGACCGACATCAAACTTACCAGCCTATAATTTCCCGGATTATCTTTAGAGCCTGCTTTAAACAACAGAACAACATGAGCTATCCTCCAAATCTCTGGCACCTCACCTGTAGATAACGACTTTTAAATATATCTGCCAGGGCCCCTGCAATTTCAACACTAGTCTCCTTCAAGGTCCGAGGGAACACCCTGTCAGGACCTGGAGATTTATCTACTCGCCTCAAGATAGCAAGCACCTCCTCCTCTTCTATCTGTATAGGTTCCATGACCTCAATACTTGTTTGCCTTATTTCCATTGACTCCATGCCAGTTTCCTTAGTAAATTCAGACACAAAAAAACCATTTAACATCTCCCCAATTTCTTTTGGTTCCATACATAGCCAACCGCTCTGATCTTCAAGTGGACCAGTTTTATCCCATAACTATCCTTTTGCTATTAATATACCTGTGGAAGCTCTTACTATCCTTCACCTTGACTGCCAACGCTACCTCATGTCTTCTTTCAGCCCTCCTGATTTCTTCCTGAAGTATTTGTTTGCACTTTTTATACTACTCAAGTACCTTCTTTGCTCCCTGTTTCTTATACATGTCATACATCACTCTCTTCTTTATCAGAGTTCCAATATCCATCGAGAACCAAGGTTCCTTATTCTTATTCACTTTGCCTTTAATCCTGAGACTTTGTTCCCAGGGTGTCCTCATGGGCCGTCCAGAAATGATTTCAGCTGGTGACAACCCTGTTTTCCCCTGTGGGGTAACCCTCATGTGGAATCGGGCTAATGGTCGGACCTTCAACCAAGTGAGTCCAGTCTCCACTGTTAGTCTGGCCAGTTTACTCTTCAGAGTGCCATTGGCTCTTTCCACTCTGCCAGCTGCCCGTGGGTGGTGTACACAGTGGAATTGTTGCTTGATAGCTAGTTTGTTACATACCCCTTCGTTTACTTTCACCATAAAGTGTGGGCCATTGTTGAACTCAGCATCTCTGGCTTGTACCTGGGAATTATTTCCCTTAATAATACCTTCAGAACAGTCACAGCAGTATTAATGGTAGTTGGAATAGCTTCAATCCATCTACTAAACACATCTATAATAACTAAGCAGTATCTATAGCAATGTGCTCTAGGCAATTCGATAAAATGAACTTGTAGACACGAAAAAGATCCACCTGTCAAGGGAGTCGTACCCGGTGTGCAGGGTACAGGTTACCAACCATTCCCTCCTTTCCCAGGCGTGTACAATTATGTATATAATCAACCAATATTGGTAAAAACTGTGTAGGAACCCAAACCTGTCCCACTGGGTGATCCAAAAACCTAGGTCAGGGTCTTTCTGGCACCCCATCTGGGACCACAGTTTTCACTCCTCTTCAGAGGCATACCCCTGAGAAGAACAAAACTCGAGGTAGCTGTAGAGCGGTGAGTAAGTTCTTTACCAAGGTGGCATTACTAATGGGGTGGCCAGAGGAAGTCAGGAATCCCCATGTTCCCAGAGAGCCCCGTAGTCATGTACAATTCCAAATGCATAATGGGAGTCTGTGTAAATGTTCCTTTAGTCTGTTGCTGGGATACAGGCACAAGTCAGAGCAAACAGCTCAGCCTTCTGGGCAGAGACAGCTGCTTCAAAAGAGGCCTGTTCAATTACTTCACTGTCCATCACTATTGCATAGTCAGAATATTGTTATCCTGCTGGATCCACAAAAGAGTTTCCATCCTCATAAAACGTTCCCTCAGGCTAGAGGGGATAGTACAGAATGGATGGGAGAGTCTGTCTTTCTTTCACAGTGATCCGGACGGGCGAGAGGGAGTATTACAGAATGGATGGGAGAGTCTGTCCTTCTTTCACAGTGATCCGGATGGGCTAGAGGAGGTATTGCAGAATGGATGGGAGAGTCTGTCCTTCTTTCACAGTGATCCGGACGGGCTAGAGGGGGTATTGCAGAATGGATGGGAGAGTCTGTCCTTCTTTCACAGTGATCCGGACAGGCTAGAGGGAGTATTACAGAATGGATGGGAGAGTCTGTCCTTCTTTCACAGTGATCCGGACGGGCGAGAGGGAGTATTACAGAATGGATGGGAGAGTCTGTCCTTCTTTCACAGTAATCCGGACAGGCTAGAGGGGGTA
This sequence comes from Hemitrygon akajei, assembly GCF_048418815.1. Lineage (NCBI taxonomy): Eukaryota > Metazoa > Chordata > Chondrichthyes > Myliobatiformes > Dasyatidae > Hemitrygon > Hemitrygon akajei. The sequence goes on from NW_027331933.1 coordinate 1,669,207, forward strand.
TTGCAGAATGGATGGGAGAGTCTGTCCTTCTTTCACAGTGATCCGGATAGGCTAGAGGGGGTATTGCAGAATGGATGGGAGAGTCTGTCCTTCTTTCACAGTGATCCGGACGGGCGAGAGGGAGTATTACAGAATGGATGAGAGAGTCTGTCCTTCTTTCACAGTAATCCGGACAGGCTAGAGGGGGTATTGCAGAATGGATGGGAGAGTCTGTCCTTCTTTCACAGTGATCCGGACAGGCTAGAGGGGGTATTGCAGAATGGATGGGAGAGGTGTGGTGTGGGATGGGATGAAGATCATCACCGGATGCGTTGCAAAGCGGGGGGCAAACATAAGTGGAGATGTGGAGAAAGCGAACCAGCTGAACAACTTCTTCAATAGGTTCGACAGCACAATCTCATCCTCACCGCAGAACTCCACACCAGGCTTACTTCCCTCACAGGAAAATAGCCACTCACAGGAGACCTTGCCCACGCCCAGGATTACGGCTGCACAGGTGGAAGGTCAACTGAGGAAGATCTGTACCAGCAAGGCGGCTGGACCGGATGGAGTTTCCCCACGATTACTAAGGGCCTGTGCGACTGAGCTGGGAGAACCACTACAGCGCATCTTCAACATGAGTCTAGATCAGAGAAGATTACCCAGACAGTGGAAAACATCCTGTATTGTCCCGGTACCGAAGAAACCACAACCAAAGTAGTTGAATGACTTCAGACCTGTTGCCTTGACGTCGCACGTGATGAAGACCATGGAGCGGCTGATAATACAGAATCTGAGGCCACAAACCAGGCACGCCCGGGATCCGCTTCAGTTTGCGTATAAGGAGAAGGTGGGAGTGGAGGATGCTATCACGTATTTGCTGCACAAATCACTCTCTCACCTAGATGGGGTCAGTTGTGCTGTGAGGATTACATTCCTTGACTTCTCTAGTGCCTTTAACACCATCCAGCCCAAGATCTTAAGGCACAAACTAATGGAGATGGGAGTAGACTCTCACATGGTGGATTGGATAGTGGACTACTTGACAGATAGACCTCAGTATGTGCGGTTGGGAGACTGTAGGTCTGACACGGTGGTCAGCAGCACAGGAGCGCCGCAGGGAACCGTACTCTCTCCGGTCCTGTTCACGCTGTACACATCAGACTTCCAATATAACTCGGAGTCCTGCCATGTGCAGAAGTTCGCTGATGACACGCCATAGTGGGGTGTGTCAGGAATGGACAGGAGGAGGAGTATAGGAAACTGATACAGGACTTTGTGATATGGTGCAACTCAAACTACCTGCGTCTCAATATTACCAAGACCAAGGAGATGGTGGTGGACTTTAGGAGATCTAGGCCTCATATGGAGCCAGTGATCATTAATGGAGAATGTGTGGAGCAGGTTAAGACCTACAAGTATCTGGGAGAACAGTTAGATGAGAAGCTAAACTGGACTGCCAACACAGATGCCTTGTGCAGGAAGGCACAGAGTCGACTGTACTTCCTTAGAAGGTTGGCGTCATTCAATGTCTGCAGTGAGATGCTGAAGATGTTCTATAGGTCAGTTGTTGAGAGCGCCCTCTTCTTTGTGGTGGCATGTTGGGGAGGAAGCATTAAGAAGAGGGACGCCTCACGTCTTAATAAGCTGGTAAGGAAGGCGGGCTCTGTCGTGGGCAAAGTACTGGAGAGTTTAACATCGGTAGCTGAGCGAAGGGCGCTGAGTAGGCTACAGTCAATTATGGAAAACCCTGAACATCCTCTACATAGCACCATCCAGAGACAGAGAAGCAGTTTCAGCGACAGGTTACTATCGATGCAATGCTCCTCAGACAGGATGAAGAGGTCAATACTCTCCAATGCCATTAGGCTTTACAATTCAACTGCCAGGACAAGAACTTTTTTTAAGCTATTACTAATGCTTTTTGAGTTGGTGATTTAGATGCATATCATATTATTACTGAGTTAAGTATTGTATGTAATTAGTTTTTGCTACAACAAGTGTATGGGACATTGGAAAAAAGGTTGAATTTCCCCATGGGGATGAATAAAGTATCTATCTATCTATCTATCTATCTATCTATCTTTCACAGTGATCCAGACGGGCGAGAGGGAGTATTACAGAATGGATGGGAGAGTCTGTCCTTCTTTCACAGTGATCCGGACAGGCTAGAGGGGGTATTGCAGAATGGATGGGAGAGTCTGTCCTTTCACAGTGATCCGGACGGGCTAGAGGGGGTATTGCAGAATGGATGGGAGAGTCTGTCCTTCTTTCACAGTGATCCGGATGGGCTAGAGGGGGTATTGCAGAATGGATGGGAGAGTCTGTCCTTTCACAGTGATCCGGACGGGCTAGAGGGGGTATTGCAGAATGGATGGGAGAGTCTGTCCTTCTTTCACAGTGATCCGGATGGGCTAGAGGGGGTATTACAGAATGGATGGGAGAGTCTGTCCTTCTTTCACAGTGATCCAGACAGGCTAGAGGGGGTATTGCAGAATGGATGGGAGAGTCTGCCCTTCTTTCACAGTGATCCGGACAGGCTAGAGGGGGTATTGCAGAATGGATGGGAGAGTCTGTCCTTCTTTCACAGTGATCCGGATGGGCTAGAGGGGGTATTGCAGAATGGATGGGAGAGTCTGTCCTTCTTTCACAGTGATCCGGACAGGCTAGAGGGGGTATTGCAGAATGGATGGGAGAGCCTGTCCTTCTTTCACAGTGATCCGGACGGGCTAGAGGGGGTATTGCAGAATGGATGGGAGAGTCTGTCCTTTCACAGTGATCCGGACAGGCTAGAGGGTGTATTGCAGAATGGATGGGAGAGTCTGTCTTTCTTTCACAGTGATCCGGACGGGCTAGAGGGGGTATTGCAGAATGGATGGGCGAGTCTGTCCTTCTTTCACAGTGATCCGGACGGGCTAGAGGGGGTATTGCGGAATGGATGGGAGTGTCTGTCCTTCTTTCACTGTGATTCGGACAGGAGGGCTGACTTCATGGACTGAAATTGCCCAGAGATGGGGTATCACATCTTGGGTTCGGTCACTGTTGAAAGAATGTCTTACCAGATGTCCTATTTTCACCTCAGACTCCTTCCAGTATCGGAGTTGGCCCACGACAAAGTCTTGCCAGTCTCCCTCGGTGATGGAGGCCTGTTTCGACAGGGTGTAGGCAAGGAGCCCTAGTCTCTTTGGCTTGAACCCAGGGCAAACCCTGAAGGTGGTATGGGGAACCACCAATCCTGTCTGTCGCCAAAAGAAATCTGGAACCTAGGCCAGAAATGCAATGCTGTCTCTTCCTTTAACCTCTCCAATCACCATGACTGGGAATTTCTGTCCCTCGAGAGGTGCATAATATTAGCTTTCCTCAGTTGAGCACCACGTAGGGTCATAACACAGAGTCACATGAGAGTCGGCCGCTGGCAGAAGGGGTTCAAATGTACTGGAGTCCAGATAAAGTGCTCACCACTGGGAGGTCAGAGGAAGCTATCAGTTGTTCGCAGTTCCAGCGTGATATCCTTGTCCATGCTTCTCGACTTCCAACGGACAGTGCAAGTCTCTCCCTACGAGATTACACCCCCGTCTGGTGGTGACAGTAAATGAAACCTCACACTGGTTCCCCTGGAATTCCACCTGCGGTGGCTGGGTACGTGAATACGTATGTTCCGTGCCTTCGAACACAAATAGAGTGATTGTAGCGTCTGATAGCTGGAATCCCTTTTCCGATACTATTTCCTGATCGAGAGTGGTTGTGGTTGCCCTCATATCAATCATAAACGGAACTGGAATTCCAGCAACTTGCAATATTACATTGGGCTCTTCCTGAGGGTTGGCACTCATGGTTGGAAGCATCTTCTTGTCAGTTTCTGAACGGGTTGTTGTCCCCACCTGTCCCTTGGTAGGTTTTTGTTCCATTTCTGTTCCTCAGATATAGCCCGCTCGCGTCCTTCTTCCCGCTGAGCATATTCACCTTTAATATTAGTTCCCATCGGGGTTGATTGGAATTCAAAAGTTGGGTCCTAATGATATGTCAAAGCTCGTCGCATTCGATTTCGGTCATTGTCAGGCCAATCCATATTATTTGTTTTAATCATGTTGGCTAACTTAGTTGGTAAGCATTGGAGCAGTAGGGCATTGAACTGGGGGGACAGATTCCCATCATTAAAGGCTTGGTCTCCTGCGAAGGTGCCGTAGCAGGCCACAAATCGCTCTCAATAGTCTGGTCCCCATTCCCCAGGCTTAGGTTTGCATTCAGGTACTTTAGTGATGTTTACAGGTTGCTGGAGAGCCCTTTCCAAAGCTTGAATGATCTGGTCCATCTGTTCATTCTCATTATGTTTTCCCGCCTGTAACTCCTGATAGGTTTGGTATCTCAATTCTGTCTTCCATTTCTGCCCTTAGCAGCTGAGAGAATCATGCAGGAGAGACCGAATAAATCTTGCAGAGTCGCATTAAACATTTGTATAGTACTGTGGACACACTGAGCAAACTGTGCTGGTTTTTCTTTTCTATCTGGGGCCTGATTCATGATCATTATCATTTCTTGAGGCTTCCAGGGTGCATACACAGGAATCACTGAGGGCTGTCCCTCCTCCTAGTCCTAGGGGGAGCATTTGCTACTGCTGTTCAGGAGGATTTAAACTAATGTGGCAGGGGGATAGGAACAAGTGCAGAGAGACAGAGGGGTGCAAAATGAGAGTAGAAGCAAAAAGTAATAAGGTGAAAAGTCAAAGTGGCAGGCAGTAAAATCCAGGGCAAAAATCAAAAAGGGCCACTTTTCAACATAATTGTATAAGGGCTAAGAGTGTTGTAAAAACAAGCCTGAAGTCTTTGTGTGTCAATGCAAGGAGCATTCGTAATAAGGTGGATGAATTGAATGTGCAGATAGTTATTAATGAATATGATATAGTTGGAATCACAGAGACAAGGCTCCAGAGTGACCAAGGATAGGAGCTCAACATCCAGGGATATTCAATATTCAGGAGGGATAGACAGGAAAGAAAAGGAGGTGGGGTAGCGTTGCTGGTTAGAGAAGAGATTAACGCAATAGAAAGGATGGACATTAGCCTGGAGGATGTGCAATCGACATGGGTAGAGCTGCGTAACACTAAGGGGCATAAAACGCTGGTGGGATTTGTGTCCAGGCCACCTAACAGTAGTAGTGAAGTTGGGGATGGCATTAAACAGGAAATTAGAAATGCGTGCAAAAAAAAGGAACAGCAGTTATAATGGGTGACTTCAATCTACATATAGATTGGGTGAAACAAATTGGTAAGGGTGCTGAGGAAGAGGATTTCTTAGAATGGGTGCGGGATGGTTTTCTGAACCAACATGTCGAGGAACCAACTAGAGAGCAGGCCATTCTGGACTGAGTATTGAGCAATGAGGAAGGGTTAATTAGCAATCTTGTCGTGCGAGGCCCCTTGGGTAAGAGTGACCATAATATGGTGGAATTCTTCATTAAGATGGAGAGTGACATAGTTAATTCAGAAACAAAGGTTCTGAACTTAAAGAAGGGTAACTTTGAAGGCATGAGATGTGAATTAGCTAAGCTAGACTGGCAAATGATGCTTAAAGGGTTGACGGTGGATATGCAATGGCAAGCATTTAAAGATTGCATGGATGAACTACAACAAGTGTTCATCCCAGTTTGGCAAAAGAATAAACCAGTGAAGGTAGTGCACCCGTGGCTGACAAGGGAAATCAGGGATAGTAAATTAGCCAGAAAAAGTGGCATAACTGAGAACTGGGAGAAATTCAGAGTCCAGCAGAGGAGGTCAAAGGGCCTAATTAGGAAAGGGAAAAAAGATTATAAAAGAAAGCTGGCAGAGAACATAAAAACTGACTGTAAATCTTTTATAGATATGTGAAAAGAAAAAGATTGGTTAAGACAAATGTAGGTCACTTACAGTCGGAAACAGGTGAATTTATCATGGGGGACAAGGATATGGCAGACCAAGTGAATAACTACTTTGGTTCTGTCTTCACTAAGGAGATAGATAGATAGATAGATAGATAGATCGATAGATAGATAGATACTTTATTCATCCCCATGGGGAAATTCAGCATTTTTTTCCAATGTCCCATACACTTGTTGTAGCAAAAACTCATTACATACAATACAATACTTAACTCAGTAATAATATGATATGCATCTAAATCACTAGCTCAAAAAGCATTAATAATAGCTTTAAAAAGTTCTTAAGTCCTGGCAGTTGAATTGTAAAGCCTAATGGCATTGGGGAGTATTGACCTCTTCATCCTGTCTGAGGAGCATTGCATCGACAGTAACCTGTCGCTGAAACTGCTTCTCTGTCTCTGGATGGTGCTATGTAGAGGATGTTCAGGGTTTTCCATAATTGACCGTAGCCTACTCAGCGCCCTTCGCTCAGCTACCGATGTTAAACTCTCCAGTACTTTGCCCACGACAGAGCCCGCCTTCCTTATCAGCTTATTAAGACGTGAGGCGTCCTTCTTCTTAATGCTCTTAAATAAATAAATAATCTTCTGGAAATAGTAGGGGACTGAGATGGAGGAACTGAGGGAAATACATGTTAGTAGGGAAGTGGTGTTAGGTAAATTGAAGGGATTAAAGGCCGATAAATCCCCAGGGCAAGATGGTCTTCATCCCAGAGTGCTTAAGGAAGTAGCTCAAGAAATAGTGGATGCATTACTGATAATTTTTCAAAACTCCTTAGATTCTGGATTAGTTCCTGAGGATTGGAAGGTGGCTAATGTGACCCCACTTTTTAAAAAAGGAGGGAGAGAGAAACCGGGGAATTATAGATGGGTTAGCCTGACATTGGCTGTGGGGAAAGTGCTGGAGTCGGTTATCAAAGATGTGATAATAGCACATTTGGAAAGAGGTGAAATCATCCGACAAAGTCAGCGTGGATTTGTGAAAGGAAAATCATGTCTGATGATTCTTATAGAATTTTTTGAAGATGTAACTAGTAGAGTGGATGGGGAGAACCAGTGGATGTGGTATATTTGGATTTTCAAAAGGCTTTTGACAAGGTCCCACACAGGAGATTAGTGTGCAAACTTAAGCACACGGTATTGGGGGTATGGTATTGATGTGGATAGAGAATTGGTTGGCAAACAGGAAGCAAAGAGTGGGAATAAACGGGACCTTTTCGGATTGGCAGGCAGTCAGCAGTGGGGTACTGCAAGGCTCAGTGCTGGGACCCCAGTTGTTTACAATATATATTAATGATTTAGACGAGGCAATTAAATGCAGGATCTCCAAGACTGCAGATGACACGAAGCTGGGCAGCAGTGTTAGCTGTGAGGAGGATGCTAAGAAGATGCAGGGTGACTTGACTAGGTTAGGTGAGTGGGCAAATTCAAGGCAGATGCAATTTAATGTGGATAAATGTGACATTATTCACTTTGGCCTACTCCTGCATCTATTTTTTATGTTTCTATGTGTGGAATATTAAAATCTCCCACAATCACAAACTTGTGCTTACTACAAGTATCTGCTATCTCCTTACAAATTTGCTGCTCCAATTCTCGCTCCCGATTAGGTGGTCTATGATACCACCCTATAAGTGTCACTACACCTTTCCCATTCCTCAATTCCACCAAAAAAGGCTCCCTAGACGAGCCCTGTAATCTATCCTGTCAAAGCACTGCTGTAATATTTTCTCAGACAAGCAATGCAACACCTCCCCCTCCTGCCCCTCCAATTCTATCACACCTGAAGCAACGAAATCCAGGAATATTTAGTTGCCAATCACACCCCTCCTGCAACCATGTTTCTCTAATAGATAGATAGATAGACCCTTTCATATTTCCAGTTATCAATCCATGCTCTAAGCTCATCTACCTTTCTTACAATGCTCCTAGCATTAAAATAGATGCATTTAAGAAACTCTCCACCTCTTCCTCTCTGTTTATCCCTAACTGTGCAAACAACTTTATTATCTTTTTTTTTTCTTCTGCCCTACATCTTCGGTCTGAGCGCTCCTACATCAGGGAGGAAGTTCAAATGATCTCCGTGTTAAATGTTTAACCATCACGGTGACTGAAGACAGCTGCAGGTTCATGAGGGACTGTTACTGTCAGATTCTGCAGTTCTTGCGGCTGCTCATCGCCCCCAGGACTGAACCCTGGTCACTGAGCATTGGAGGAGTCTGTTCTGCTGATGTTAGCCTTAAACTAGACTGGCATTTAATATTGTGTATCTGTGAAAGATAAATCAGTTTGTATCAAATCCCATGTCTCAGGTACTTACAGTCTTTACCACACTCACAATGTACACAAGAAACGCCACTCGGCCCATCTTGTCCCTGCCCATGTTTCTGTTCCATATCAGTTTATGAAAATCTATCCCTGCCATTCCCCTCTCACTCTCGCTGAGATGACAGGTTGCAACTAGTCACCTCTCCATGGGATAGGAGATTTCCCATAAATTTCATAGAAACATAGAAATCTACAACACGTTACAGATACTTTGGCCGACATTGCTGTGCCGACCATGTAACTTACTCTAGAAACTGTTTAGAATTACCCTGCCACATAGCCACCCATTTTCCTAAGCTCCATGTACCTATCTAAGAGTCTCTTAAAATACCCTATTGTATCCGCCTCCACCACCGTCGCTGGCATTCCACACACACACCACTTTGTTTAAAAAACTTAGCTCTGACATCTCCTCTGTACCTACTTCCAAGCAGCTTAAACCTATTCCCCCTCGTGTTAGCCATTTCAGCCCTGGGAAAAAGCCTCTGGCTATCCACACGACCAATGCTTCTCGTCATCTTATATATCTGCATGATGTTCTGCAGGGTGAATAAGACAATGAGCTCACTGTTGTTTTGACGTTCTCTCTCTCTCGATCTCTCTCAGTAAAAGAACCTGCGGTCTCGTAACACAATGCACCTCTAAAGTCTGACAGCAGACTAGCGAGTGAATCTTCGATGGTGCAGAGTCAGAAACCAAGTTGCCAGTCAGAGTCAGGGCTTTGGGGCTGCAGAGAGAGATGGGGTCTAGAGTTTACCAGGAGGAGGAGGAATCAGACCAGCAGGATGTGGCTACAAAAGAAAGATTAGAAGCATTTGGAAACTGGTTGATCAAAAAAAAAGGTGGTTAATTTCTGCAAAATACTGATGGAAATCAACAGATCAGGCAACAATTGCGGAGAGGAATAAATAAACAACGTTTAGGCTGAGCCCCTTCAGCATGCCTAGACTGTGTACTCCGCTGCTTAGTTGCTCTCTGAATTGCAGAGTTCCTCCAGCATTGTGTGTGTGTGTGCATCTCTGTATTCCCAGCAACTGCAGAATCTCCTGTGTTTTATATCTGCATTTTACTTTGGCATTAGATACACATTGATATTGAGTATATTGCTTATGGGAGCCGCTGTCTGCGTTAAAACAGCTGCAGATTTTTCTATCCACACGGTTAAAAAAAAATGAGGTATGGACATTCAACTGGTGCTTGCAGAAATGTTTAATCACACCGTGATTACCCATAGGGCCATGTGTTAAGAATTTCGCCGGCGCTGAAGCGCCAATGAAATGCACAGGCATCAGGCTGAGGACGTCCCTGAGTTTCACGCATGCGCGCAGTACACAGAAGGCCTTGAAAATGTCGGTTGCAGGTAAGAGTGATTCTCCATGTTTTTATCTTAAACATCGACTTCGGAATAATTCCTGTGAATTTCGGACACCGTGACCCACAATACCGGGACAGTCCTGCCCTCTTCCCTCTCTCTCAGCCCCACGATCCGTACACGGGCCCCAGGGAGCTTCTGGCTGATGAGGGAATGGGAACCGATGGATCTCTCAGAGAGAGCTGAGCTCCAGCTTTCTAAATGTAAGGATTAGGAACTCGGAGAAAGGGAACAAAATCTTTTACATCACCAGTTGAGAAAATCACCTTTGTTTTATCTCCAATAACAGACAAGAGAAAATCTGCAGATGCTGGAAATCCAAGCAACACACACAAATTTCTGGAGGAATTCAGCATTCGTACTCTTTTCCATAGATGCTGCCTGGCCTGCTGAGCTCCTCCAGTATTTTGTGTGTGTTGCTTCCTCTACCTCCTCTTGCTCTGGACTTTTCTACCCGTGAGAACATGTTTTGTCCCATTCTGTCTGGGGACGTAATGATATCAAACACCTTTGCCCTGGGCAACAAGTAGCTTTCACATCACAAATGTGCCAGACTCCAATGAGACAGACTACTGCCCTTCCCTTCATATTCATTGGGATTTCATTCACTGAGTTCACCACCGTCAGTCATCGGGGGAGAGTTCAGGGGGAATATTTATGTAGAATACAGAAACTGGGGATGCCTGTTTGCATTTTGGTAATGCAAGAGTTGCTGCAAAATTTGCAAGTGGGAAGAAGTGGAGTGATATTTGGAAATCTGACTTTTTTTAGTGTAACTTAGCAAGCTAACCACATATGGACAATATACAAAAACTTTGGTGAGAAAATCCTTCATTACCCATTCCAGGCCTGCTACATAGGTTCTGTGAGAGTGCAGATGAACTGGATCGAACCCAGAGGAGATCAAAGTTCCTATTGACAGTGATTTGCTAGCTGTGAAAATGAATACCTCTCTATATAAAATTCACTGTGCACATCTTGTCACTGGGTAAAAAATGCACAGTATATGCAGACTGATTATTACAAATTAGAGGGAATATTGGAGGGAAGGAGGGGTGACCTCCAATGGCCCTGATGCCCTCACCTACAACATGTGCATCCAGCTGCAGCTTGTAACCCTGCATTTCAATGAGCTGGAATTTGAAATGGATGAATTCTAGATCATCCAGGAGTTGGAGGTGTTGATAGATATGACAGGCAGGGAGGTGAGTTACACCCAAGGTGCAGGACACAGGAAACTGGGTGAGAGTCAGGAAGGAGAATGAGGTTAAATAGACATCGCAGAGTACTCCAATGGCCATGCCCGGACAACAACAAGTGGAACACTTTAGAAACTGTTGGGGGGAGGAAAGTCAAAGGGCTGATAAGTGGATTTGTTAGTTAGGGGAACAGAACAACAGGCAACTAATATCTTAGTGGTAAGGCTTACTAGAGGTAGTGGGGGTTGGGGCTGATATGGTTAAAGTAAGTTGTAGGGGGAATGGGAGCCAGAAAGACAGAACAGATAGTGGAGATGGTGAATTGAATTGACTTTATTATGCACATCCTTCATATGGATGAGGAGTAGAAATATTAACGTTACATTACTGTCTAAATGTGCAATGTGTAATTGAAATTGATTTATAATAATTAGTTTGTATATAGGACAGTCAAGAAAGCATAGAAATCAATTAATCAGTCTGATGGCCTGGTGGAAGGTGATGTCCCGGAACCTGTTGGTCCTTTTGCTGTGGTACCGTTTCCTGGATGGTAGCAGCAGGAACAGTTTGTGGTTGTGGTGAATTTGGTTCCCGATATCCTTTGGGCCCTTTTTATAAAAAATCCATACCCCTACCATCCAGGCTCCCATCCAAACTTCTTTTAAACGGTGAAACCGAGCTCATATTCACCACTTGTGCTGGCATCTCATTCCACACTCTCACAACCATTTCAGTAAAGAGCTTTTCCACATGTTCCCATTAAATATTCACCTTCCCCACTTACCCATGACCTCTGGTTGTGGTCCCACCCAACCTCAGTGGAAAAAGCTGCTTGCATTTATTTACCCAATCTTCTCCCTCATCATTTTGTATACTTCCAACAAATCCTCAAAGCAATGTATAATTTCCGTATTTATGTTTAGAACTTTTTTAGGTGTATAAGATGATGAGGGGTATTGATCGTGTGGATAGCCAGAGGATTTTTCCCAGGGCTGAAATGTCTAACACGAGGGAGCAGAGTTTTCAGGTGCTTGGAAATAGATACCAAGGGGATGTTGGGGTAAGTTTTCTACACAGAGACTGGTGGGTGCATGGAATGCACTGCCGGCTTTTTCGGTGAGCGTGTTTCAGTTACTGTGGGGCCAGGCAGCTCAGTGGGAACAGGGAATAATACCAATGGAGAGAGTCAAACTGAGCCAAGTCACAGATTGGCGATGGCAGAAATGCCCCATTCTTATAGAGACAGGAAGAACATCAGACAGTTTGATGATCATTCCAGATACCAGCACTGTGCCCAGTCAGGAGATGATGTCTCTCACCAACTTGGGTTCAACCTCACTGTAACAGTGTAATGTCAGATCACACCTTGACAACTCAAGTGATCTCATCTGAAATGTTGTCCTAAACCCATTGATGGATTTTGTAAATCTTTTTACAGGTTAAAAATGACAACAAATTTGTCTACGGGAATCCCGAACACAACACACCAGTTTTGCTGTCTCTGTCCAGATACTTAAGAAGAGGAGCAAGCGATTCACACAATCATCCTTCCTGCTCAGACTGCGGAGAGGGATTCACTCGATCATCTGACCGACTGGCACGCCCATCATTTCAAACAGGTGGGGAACCCATTCATCTGCTCAGAAAGTGGGAATGGATACAGTTGGACATTTCATCTGAAGGGACATCACCAAGTTGACACTGGGGCAAGGCCATTCACCTATCCTGTGTGTGGGAAGGGATTCAGTCGGTCTTTCCACCTGTGGACACACCAGTCAGTTCACACTGGGCAGAGGCTGGTCATCTGCTGAATTTGTGGGGAAGGATTCACTCGGTCATATGACCTAATGGCTCATCAGCGAGTTCACACCGGGGAGCGGCCGTTCACCTGCTCAGAATGTGGGAAGGGGTTCAATCAGTCATCTCATCTGAAGGTACATCAGCGAGTTCACACTGGGGAGAGGCCGTTCACCTGCTCAGACTGTGGGAAGGGATTCACTCAGTCATCCCACCTACAGAGTCATCAGCGAGTTCACACTGGGGAGAGGCCATTCACCTGCTCAGACTGTGGGAAGGGATTCACTTGCTCATCTGATCTGAAGAAACATCAGCGAGTTCACACTGGGGAGAGGCCATTCACCTGCTCAGACTGTGGGAAGGGATTCACTCGGTCATCTTTTCTGAAGGTACATCAGAAAGTTCACACTGGGGAGCGGCCATTCACCTGCTCAGACTGTGGGAAGGGATTCATTCTGTCATCTGAACTGAAGGTACATCAGCGAGTTCACACTGGAGAGAGGCCGTTCACCTGCTCAGACTGTGGGAAAGGATTCACTCAGTCATTTAAACTGAAAATACATCAGCGAGTTCACACTGGAGAGCGACCATTCACCTGCTCAGATTGTGGGAAGAGATTCACACAGTTAGCCCACCTACGAGCACACAGGTCAGTTCACACTGGGGAGAGGCCATTTACCTGTTCATACTGTGGGGAGGGATTCATTTTGTCATCTCAGCTACTGAGCCACCAGTCAGTTCACACTGGGGAGAGGCCATTCACCTGCTCAGACTGTGGGAAGGGATTCACTCAGTCATACACCCTACTGGTTCACCAGCGCCTTCACACCGGGGAGCGGCCGTTCACCTGTTCGGACTGTGGGAAGGGATTCACTCAGTCATCTAAACTGAAGTTACATCAGAGAGTTCACACTGGAGAGAGGCCATTCACCTGCTCAGACTGTGGGAAGGGATTCACTTGCTCATCTGAACTGAAGGTACATTGGAGAGTTCACACTGGGGAGCGGCCTTTCATCTGCTCAGAATGTGGGAAGGGATTCATTCAATCATGCAATCTGAAGGTACATCAGCGAGTTCACACTGGGGAACGACCGTTCACCTGCTCAGACTGTGGGAAGGGATTCACTCGGTCATCTGAACTGAAGGTACATTGGAGAGTTCACACTGGGGAGCGGCCGTTCATCTGCTCAGAATGTGGGAAGGGATTCACTCAGTCCTCCCACCTACAAGCACACCTGTCAGTTCATACTGGGGAGAAGCCGTTCACCTGCTGAAGCCTGAATTATACCTCTGCGTAGACGCTATGCCATTGTGAGCATTTCTACTTGTGAGTTCGTGTGTCTGCGTCGCTCTGCCAAAACGCTAGTTGGTGTTGGGGTTCTGTGCTACTGTGTTGATTTGACTCGTGTTGAGTTGGGAACAATGGCGACTGCTGACTACGTCTTGTTGGAGTTGGAGCTAATCAATGTTGCAGAAGTGTTACTTCTTTTGAAATTACTGCAACGCAGAAAAATGACAAGTTTTCCCATTACTTTGTGCAGTCCACGATGTCCAAAGCAATGTTGGTGGAAATTTCTTTGCACGATTTTGATGCCATTTTCAAGTTTTTATTGTCTGCCAATGAAGAGTCGTGCACATGTACATATTTTCTGACTACCTCACCTAACCTCTCCTTGATGTGGTCCACCTTCCAACTTCGAAGCGACAGGAAATGCACAGGAGGAAACTGGCTGCTGCCAAGTGGACCAATCACAGTTCTTGCAGTCTGTGTTGCCGCGACGTTTGAGTCAGAGTAGCCACTTCTGCGTTACATCTGTCACAAATAGGGCTTATATTAGGAAAAAATATGTGCCAATTTATCTTTGGACATATGGGCCCTGTGTACTATCTTCAAAATTCTTAATGGAGGTCTTTGGCTCGGAGGTATTTTCTTCCCTTCCTGCACTCGACCGCACACATCGGGCGCTGAAACCAAAACCATAGAAAGGGTTAAAACCACGTCATGTCACAATGTGAATACTAAGAAGAACTTCATTCGGATTGCTCATCAGAAAGGAGTTACTGAGCATGAGAATCTTAAGTTTCATTTTGTTGAAGATTTTTGTCCTGAGGTTATGCAAGAAAGATTGCATTTTAAAATGGTGATGTCAGAATTATATCAGAGGAATCTTTGTCCAGCTTTGTTATATCCCTTTCACCTAAGGGTTGCTCTGCCCAATAAATCATTCAAATGCTTTAAATCCGTGAATGAAGCAAAACAATTTCTCAAAGAGCTAAGCTTGAACGCAGATGTCTAATGTTTTGAAGATCAACATTTGAGCTTGGATGTCTCTGAAATTTACCATTCCTTTATGTCTGTGTGTATCTGGTTTATTAGTTAACAGCCAGCTTATAGATTTGGACACTTTAGAACTTTGCCCTTGGGTTGATTACAGTCGTACTGTGTTTTGACATTCGGATGTTTATTATGTTTCCATGTTAAAGTTTCTTTCTTTTTCCTTCATTGTTTTACTTTTTTATTTTTAATTGTTTGCTTTTGAAAATCATTAAGAATTTGATCTGCTGATTATTTCCTTTTTCTTGAAATATTATTAAGATTGTATTTTGTGTCATTTTTAAAGACCTTTTCTTTTAAAATGGTCTGCAATTGGCTGTTTTTCTCTAACATCTACTTGACATTCCTCTCGTAATGTTTTGACTATGGGTGGTTTGTTTTTTATTTTTTTAAATTTGGAGATTTGCCTCAAGGGAGATGGGGGTAGGGAGGTTCTTAGATAGTTGTCTGGCTGTCTATTGGCCAGGTGTTCGGTCTTTGTGGGTGGGGTGGTAGAGCTATTTTTAGTCTAGTATTTTTCTTTTGGGCTGAATTGAAACTACAAAAATGTCTGTATTGTCGTAACTTCCGTTTCCTCTTTAAACTATTTTCCCTCCTCCTGATTCATGAGTTTCCTATGCAATGTGGTTAACCCTTTACATACTACATTGTTTATTTAAGGAAAATGGATATTATTAATTAATTTTGTCATTATTAATTTTGTTTCATGGAATACGAACGGTTTGAATCATCCAATTAAATAGAAGAAGATTTTTAGAGTTTTTCATAGACTGAATGCTCAGATTATTTTTGCGCAGAAGATATATGAGTAAGGAGGATAATCAGTGTTTCTTTAGTTTTTGGAAAAGCCAACAGTTTCACTCTAACTCATTGACTAAGGTGAAAGGTGTTTCTTTTTTTTTATAGACTCCTAGATTTCATTTGTTCACTATGATACAATTTCAGACCAATATGATAGACTTCTATTAAACACTGGTTAACTTTATAACAATAAATTAGTTTTGGTTAATATTTATGCACTAAATACTGACTATCCTGAACTCTTTAAGCACTTTTTTGCATTTCTTCCCAATTTAAATGAATATATGGTAATAATGGGTGGAGATTTTAATTGTTGGCTGAAACATATGATGGATAAGTCTGTGCCTAATCAGGTACTTACAAACCAATCTGCTATTTTTATTAATTCCTCCTTAGTTGACTCTGGAATTTTAGATATTAGGAGGTTTTTACATCCTAATGAAAAAGAGTTACTCTAGATTCCTTTACATCTTTATTGATTATCAGTTAGTTTCATTTGTCACTGCCTGTGAATATGATACAATTGCCATTTCCGATCATGCACCTTTGAAATTATCAGTTAAGTTAACTGATGTAACCTTTGGTACTAAACAATGGCGGTTCAACTCTATTTTACTTCAGGGCTTAAATTTTATTAATTTCATTAAAGGACAGATTGCCTTTTTCTTTTCAACTAACTCAACGGAAGAAATTTTCAGTGGGATATCACGTGATGCCTTTAAAACATATATCCGAGGGTAAATTATTTCACACTCTGCTGGATTGAAGAATCAAATTAATAATGAAATACGTACATTGGTTGATAGGATTAAAGAAATTGATAGAAAATATTCTATTGCTCCCAATTTGAAGCTTTATAAAGAGAGAGTTGAACTTCAGATGCAACATCATTTGTTATTAACATCCCCGATTGAAAATCAGTTACTTAAAACTAAGGGTCATTTTATATATTTGGTGATAAATTGGGGAAATTATTGGCTAACCAATTAAAAGCTGCTTTGGCAAAACTTCAGATTAATAGGGTTCGTAAACTGATGGTACTTTGACGGTTGGCCATGATGAAATTAACAATTTTTTTCAAGAATTTTATACCAATTTATACCAATCAGAATTTCCTGATGATTCTACCATAATGCATGAATTTTTAAGGAAATTAAATATTCTGAAATTATCAGTTGATGAACGTTTAGTATTAGACACACCCATTACTGAAGAGGAAATAAAGAATGCAATTTATTCATTGAATTCTGGTAAAGCACGTGGTCGGGATGAGTATACAGCTGAATTTTTAAAATCTTTTTCCGATTTACTTTCTCCCTGGTTACCAACACAGATGTCTTGTGCAGGAAGGCACAGAGTCGACTGTACTTCCTTAGAAGGTTGGCGTCATTCAATGTTTGTAGTGAGATGCTGAAGATGTTCTATAGGTCAGTTGTGGAGAGTGCCCTCTTCTTTGTGGTGGCGTGTTGTGGAGGCAGCATTAAGAAGAGGGATGTCTCACGTCTTAATAAGCTGGTAAGGAAGGCGGGCTCTGTCCTGGGCACAGAACTGGAGAGTATAACATCGGTAGCAGAGCGAAGGGCGCTGAGTAGGCTACGGTCAATCATGGAAAACCCTGAACATTCTCTGCATAGCACCATCCAGAGACAGAGAAGCAGTTTCAGTGACAGGTTGCTATCGATGCAATGCTCCTCAGACAGGATGAAGAGATCAGTACTTCCCAATGCCATTCGGCTTTACAATTCAACCGCCAGGGGTAGGATATATTAAAGTGCTGGGGTTAGGACTGAGCTTAAGTTACCATTCAATTTATTTAAATAGTTGTATTATATGTAATTAGCTTTGCTACAATAAGTGTATGGGACATTGGAAAAAATGTTGAATTTCCCCATGGGGATGAATAAAGTATCTATCTATCTATCTATTTGTATGTAAGTTACCACAAACGTTTTATGAAGCATCTATTTATTTAATTCCTAAAAATGATAAAAATCTCACTGAATGTGCATCAGATTTGTGATATCTTTGTGAATGTTGAATCTAAACTCCTTTCTCAAATATTAGCAATTAGATAGGTGAAGATATTGCCACAAATTGTCTCCGAGCATCAGACAGGATTTATTAAAAATCATTATACACATTTTAATGTTTGGAGGTTAATGAACATTGTATAGACTACTTTATCTAAGACTCCAGAACGTGTTTTCTCGCTCAATGCTGAGAAGGCGTTTGATACATTTGAATGGGAATATTTGTTTAAAATTCTTGAGAAACTTAATTTTAGTCCAAAATTTATATCTTGGATCCAATTGATATAACATATACCTTTGGCTTCTGTTTCACTAATGATCAGAGATCCCCTTTCTTTAGGCTTTTCCAAGGTACTAGTCAAGGCTGTCCTTTGAAACCCTTACTATCAGATATTAGCCTGGAGACCTTGGCAATTGCTATTCGTGATTCACCCAGTATATTTGGTGTTACTCATGGGAATGGGACGTGTAAAGTATCACTATATTCAGATGACCTTTCGCTATATATTTCTAATCCAGAGAAATGCATTCCTGCAGTAATAACACAACTTGCTCAGTTTAGTAGTTTTTCTGCTTATAAACTGAATCTTAATAAAAGTGTGCTTTCTCCATTAAATATGCAAGTCTCAATTTATAGACAGTTACCATTTAGATTGCTTGCTGATTATTTTATTTATTTGGTTATTAAAATTACTAAGAGGCACAACGATTTATTTAAAGTTAATGTTTACCCTTAATTGATCATGCTAAACAATTGTTTACTAAATGGTCCCCATTATCCTTATCCTTGATTGGTTCCATTAATGCTATTAAGAGGATTATTTTACCTAAATATCAGTACCTATTTCAGGCGGTATCAATTTTTATCTCTAACTTTTTTATATATTATTTATTCTAAAATTTCTGCATATATATGGCAGAATAGAAATCCCAGGTTATATTAGAAATATTTACAGAAATCAAACAAAGGAAGGCGGCTTGGTTTTGCCGGATCCTAGATTTTATTATTGGGAATTAATATTCGATATTTAACGTTTTGCACACAAGAGTTGGATGAACCTTGAGCGTGAGTCTCGACAGGAGTTTTCATTGGCTTCTATTTTACGGGCTGTGCTTCCCTTTGCACTTACTAAATTTAATAAGCAAATGGTAATTCCAATAATTAAGCATACAATAGGAATATGGTTTCAATGTTGGCAATTTTTTGGACCAAATAAATATATACTGTCAAGTTCTATGACATTTATTTTTTTCTTTCAACCATTTAGAATTGATCAAGCTTTTCTTTTATGGAAAACAAAGGGAATATCATGTTTTCGTGATTTATTTATGGATGATCTTTTATGGCTTTTGAACAGTTTTCTAATAAATATAATTTGCCTGGATCACACTTTTTCAGATATTTACAGATTAGAAACCTTTGAATGTTATTTTACCTTCCGTTCCGATATCACATCAAATTGAAGTTACGGGAAAAAATTAAGTTTAAATCCATATCAGAAGAGTTTAATATCATTTATTTATGATTTAATTATGAAAATACGCTTAGATACTTCTGATAAAATTAAGAATGAGTGGGAAAGAGAACTTGGGATACCTTTACCTATACAGAAATGGGAGAAAGTTCTTGAACTAGAAAATACCTCTTCAGTGTGTGTCAGACATGCCTTCATGTAGTTTAAGGTGGTTCATTGGGCTCGTATGTCCAAGGATAAGTTAGCACATTTTTACTGCCATATAAATCCTGTCTATGATAGATATAATTCCGAGGTAGCTTCCTTCACACATATGTTCTGGTCTTGTCCTCTTCTAAAAAAATTATTGGAAGGGTATTTTGAGATATTATCTCAGTAGTTCTGTGCATTGATTTACAACCACATCCTATTACCGCAATTTTTGGAGGACCGGTGATAGACTCTAGTCATTTATCCTCGTCAGCTTGTCGACTAATTGCATTTGTTACATTAATAACCATCAGATCTACTTAAATGGAAAGATTCCAATCCCCCTACTACATTTGAATGGTTTTCCCAAACCATAGCATGTCTAAACTTGGAAAAAATTAGGAGTAGTACTGTGGTTCCTTCGGTTGAATCTGAAGAGACTTTGAGGCCATTTATTCAATTTTTTCATATGATGTAAGTTGACCCTTTCCGAATCTTGTGTAATAAGTTTTTGTTCATGTTCAGAGGAGCGGAGTTAACGCCAAATAATTTCAGCCGTTGTAATATGACAGCCCAATTTTGTCTGTTTTTTTTAGTTTAGTGTTTTTTTCTAGTTTACGATTTTTTTCTCCTTATATGATATCTCTTTCATGGTTACTTGCTATGAGATTGGGAGGTTAAACTATATTTGTCATTTGGAATCTGTGCTTTTACATGTTAACCGACATTAATGTAATCCCGATCTCTTTGTATCATTATATTATTGCTATGCCTATTAAATTTGAAACTTAATAAAAAGATTGAAAAAGAAAAGGAAACTGGCTGCTACCAAGTGGACCAATCACAGTTCTTGCAGTCTGCGTCGCTGCGATACGTAGTTGCATTTTTAGGAATGTGCGCGTTAGGCTACGGCATACGTTACAGCCCAGGGTGCAGCGTCGGGTACGCGGCTACGTAGAGCCTACGGCGTAGCCTCGACGGAGAAGAATAACTCAGGCTTCAATGTGTGGGAAGGGATTCACTTGGTCATCTCAACTACAGAGACACCAGCGAGTTCACACTGGGTAGAGCAGTTTAATATACTGGGTGATAGCCACCCCCCCCCCCCCCACCTCCAGTCCGACCAAACTTAAGAAATCTCATTTGGGTGAATGCTGTGTGATGTGTCCCATGTTACAGATCAGTACCCCGAAGTAACAAACGATACACAATATGAAATTAAACGATTGAGCTCTATAATTCTTACTTTGACTGTAGGGTTAGTAAAGAAACTGAAAGAAAAGAAAAAGGGCCGCTCTCTCCATTCACGTCTTCTCATCTCTCGCCAGCAAAAAACCGTGAAAATCTCTCTTCCAGACTCACAAGAACCCTATTTCCTCTAGTCGTAACCTAAACATTGCTGCTACAGAGAAACCATTACCTCAGCAGTGAAACATTACAGAGAGGCCGTTACTTTAGCGGTGAAACCTTACAGCGTGTTACACTACCGGGTTCACACAGGGGAGAAAGTTTCAATAAGCTGCATGCTGAATATTTATCCATCAGTGTCGCTGAATGCAATTTCGAGAGTGACTGTCGGTGCTGAACTCTGCAATTATTGGTGCTGCTCACCACACCCGGGTCACCAGGCATGAGAAGGGTTTCTTCTGCTGCATATTCACCTTTAATGGGACTAGATCTGTGACAAATAAATCAGTTCTATATTGAACACTGTCTCCGGTACTTAGAGAATATATAACACACCTAGTGTACAGCAGAGAGTCAACTCAGGCCGGCTGGACCCTGCCAGTGATTCTGTTGCACAGCAGATCTTTCAAATTCTCCCCTGTTGTTCACCTCTCACTGTCCCTGTGAATGAGTTCCAAATAGTCACCACTCTGTGGGCGAAGAGGTTTCCCTTGAATTCTCTGCAGACCGAAGAAGTCGAGCTGACTGTAGTTCTGTCTGAGATGTTTTTCGCCCCTCAAATCTCTATGCATCACAAAGAGGAAGTAGGATTCTAAAGCTCAGGTGACAAAACCGTGGCTGATAAGAGAAACCAAAGAAAACATAAAAACCAAAGAGAGGGCATAGAGCAAAAATCACTAGTATGTTGGAGGATTGGGAAGATTTTAAAAACCAACAGAATGCAACTAAAATAATTAAGAAGGAAAAGATGGAACACTTAAGTGAGCTAGCCGGTAATATTAAAGAGGATACCAAATGTTTCTTCAGGTAATTATAGTGTAAAAGAAAGGCAGAAGAGGACATCGAACCACTGAAAAATGATGATGGAGAGGTAGTAATGGGCTGGGGGTGCAAGGTGATGGCAGATGAACTGAATAAGTATTGTACATCACTCTTATCTCTCGAAGACCCCGGCAGGAATATGGAAGTACCAGATGTCAGTGGTCAGAATGTGTAAAGTTACGTTACTCGGGAGAAGGTTCTTGGGAAACAGAGATGGTCTGAAGGTAAATAGGTTCCCTGGATCAGATGGTGTACACCCCAGAGATCTGAAAGAGGTGGCTGAAGAGATGTGGAGGCGTTAGCAATGATTTTTCGAGAACCATTAAGGAAATAAAATCCTAAGTTATTTTTCCCTTCACTACTCCCCCTCTCGCGGTTTCACCCATCACCGACCACTTCTTCTACCCTTTTCACCCCCACACTTCTTCCTCTGACGTCTCATCTTTTTTCCCCCCAGTCCTGACGAAGGGTCTCGGCCCGAAACGTCGACTGTTTACTATTTCCCATATAAGCTGCCTGGACTCCTAGGTTCCTCCAGCATTTTGTGTTTGTGTTGCTTGGATTCCCAGCATCCACAGAACGTTGCAGTTGATACAGATAAGAGACAGATAGTTCAGAGCAAACCTGCAGTCTGTAAAAGGTCTTCGATAGGTTTGGAGAACGGGCAACGAAGTCGTGGATGAAATGTACGGAAATGAACAGTGTATGCAAATGTACGGTCATGTACAATTGTGGAAGGAATAAGGGCGTAGAGAAAAAATAAATAAATGGGAGAAAATTCAAAAATCAGAGGTGCATAGGTACTTGGGAATCCTTGAGCAGGAGTCCCTAAAGGTTTGCTTGCAGATTGTGTTGATGAAGGATGACAACTGTAATGTTAGCATATAAGAACAAGGATGTGACTCTGTAGCTTTAAAACGCATTGGTCAGATTGCTCTTGGTGTATTGTGAACAGTTTACAACTTGCGAAAACAGATGTGCTCGTATTGGAGCGGGTCTGGAGAAGGTTCCTGAGCAACGAAAGGGCTAACGTATGAGGAGCGTTAGACGGCTTTGACCCTGTACTCGCTGGTCTGGAAGAAAGAGAGGGGATCTCATTGAAACCTATTAAATATTGAAAGGCCTCGACAGAGTGGCTATGAAGAAGATGCACCCTGTACTGTGTGAGTCTGGGACCAGAGGCCACGGCCTCAGTATACAGGGCATCCACTGACAGCAGAGATGAGGAGGGATTTCTTTAGTCAGGGAGTGGTGAATCTTTAGAATTTATTGCCACGGACGAAGCAGACGCCAAGTTATTGAGTGTATTTTAAATGGATGTTCAAAGACCATGGGGAGACGGCAGGAGAATGGGGTTGAGACAGATAATCAAGTGGACACGAAAAAATGGCGGAGCAGATTCGATTGGCTGAGCAGCCTCTGTGTGAAATCTCATGCTTCATGGTCTGAAGAAGTGGCGAGTGAGGTTGCATTAGGGTTAGGGTATGGTCAGTGTATCCGCGCCTGGATTATTGTATTCAGTTTTGGTCGTTCTGCTATAGGACAGAGGACGTTAAGCTGGAATGAGTGCATTGGAGATTTCCAGGAATGGTGCCGGTACTCGAGGGACTGAGTTCTGGAGAGAGGTTGGGCAGGTTGGGATTTCACACCTTGAAGTGTAGGAGATTGAGGCTGACCTTGTGCAGGTGTTCCAAACTATGAGTGCACAGAAATGGGGAATGTGTGCAGTCCTTTTCCCCACTTTTGTGGAATCAGCAACCAGAGGGCACCGGTTTAAGGTGAGACGGGATTGATTTAATAGGGATCCCAGGGGAAAATTATTAACCCACTCTCCCTTCCGGTTCATTGTTTAGCTAACACGATGAGTGAACTCTCAGGTTGGAGGAGCAACACTTCATATTCCATCCGGGTAGTTTACAACCTGATGGCATGAACATCTTTTCTTTTCATCAACCCACACGCCCGTCTCCTCCATTCTGTCTCCCCACTTCTTTCTTCTCCACTGCGGATCGTCTCCCTCTGGTTTCTCTTTTACTTCCGTTTTCCCATTGTCAACTGTCCTTTCCTATCAGATTCCTTCTTTTCAGCCCTTTGCATTTTCCACCTACCACCTCAAAACCTCTCACTTCATCTCCCACCTCCCCCACCTACTCACCTTCACTCTTATCTGGCTTCACCTATCACCTACCAGCTTGGACTCTTTCCACTCCCCGCACCATCTTATTCCGGCTTCTCCCCACTTCCAGTCCCGATGAAGGGTCTCGGCAGGAAATCTCTGTTTTGCTTTATCCCCCTCTATAGAAGCTACCTGACCTCTTGAGTTCCTCCAACATTTTGTGTCTGTTACTCTGCATCTCCAACATCTGCAGAATCTCATCGGGACAGAGTGCAGAATGCAGAGACAACATCGAGTCTCACTAATGTCGAGGAGGCCAACCTGGAAAACTGGAAACAGTAGATGACCCCAACAGGCACGATGTTGAAAAGTTGTCTCATATGGAAAGACTGTTTGGGGCCCTGACTAGTGGTGAGGAAAGTGGTTTGGTGCAGGTCTAGCACTTCATCCACTTGTAGAGTTAGTTTCCAGCACCTACACCCCTCCTTATCGCTGTAAACCTCTCCCTTTTGTGGACAACACTGCCACCTGGTGGTGATTTACCACAATAACAGGACCCCCTGATTTGTGGACTCCATTGTCACCAGGTGGCGCTCTGCCGCAAAAACGCTGAGAGACAGAAATGTGACGCTGCAGCTGCTGAAATGTTTCTTCAAGATTCAGGGTTGTTTAATTCCATTTCCAGCAGACACGTGTAAATGATGTCGAAATAATTATTACTCCGGCTCCAATGCAACACAAAAACACAATAGTAACAACATATATCCACAGCTTATATACCGTGCACGGTTTGATTGTATGTCCATAAAGTGAATAAAACCGGGGTGGGTGAGGAAGGGGTATCTATGGTCCACACTGTCAGGGTGTTGAGTTCACCAGGAGACAAAGACTGCAGGGACGAGAGGTTTTCTGTTGACTAATACACTGTGTGTGGACCCCGCTGACAATTCTGGTGTTGTGACCCGAATCGAGACAAACACCACGCTACAACACACACGAAATACTGGTGGAACACAGCAGGCCAGGCAGCATCTATAGGGAGAAGCGCTGTCGACGTGTCGGGCCGAGACCCTTCGTCAGGACGAAGCGTCCGAAACGTCGCCAGCGCTTCTTGTTGTTTGAATTTCCAGCATCTGCAGATTTCCTCGTGCAAACACCACGCTGCCCACTGCACCAACAACACGGCAGAGCCAGAGACTAACAGGGGACTTTACATCCCACAACACTGGATTCAGTGATGAAACCCGTGATTAATGTTGTCCCACTGAAATCATAAGAAACGTCCTTTAAGGTGTTTTGAAATACGAGCGCTCCGCCACATGTGACGTCAAACAGCCCCGCCCCCACGCGCCCGGCGTCACACATGGGCTCCCCACACCGGGATCTGCCCTCATGTGCCCGGTGCCTTCCGTCACCCAGGCGCTGGAGAGTTCGAGCTTTATCGGTTTAACGGCTGGGCTTACCACCCCCTCCTCCACCGCTGAAGAGCGAGCGTCAGGAGCTGCCCTGTTGCCATTGGTGCACACGAATGTCAATCACTGGTTACACCCAATAGCGAAGCCGGACCAGCTGAGTGGGCGTTACCCCGCTGTGTCTGTCTCTCGCTGCTGCGCCGGACTCAGGTCTGAGCGGAACAAATCCCAAAGTAAATGTCACGCTTTTTGAATATGGTGTAAAATCCCACTCCCCATACTAACACGGGTTAAACAGACCAAAGAATAAACTACCGGAGGAACTCCGGTCGGGCAGCATCTGCTGAGGGAGATGGACCGTCAACATTTCGGGCTGAGACCCTCCCTCTGGACTGAGAGTGGACGGGAAATAGTCAGAGAAAAGAGGTGAGGGGTGGGGATGGGGCAAGAGCTGGGGAGTGAGAGATGGATCCAGGTGAGGGGGGAGGTGGGAAGGTGGAAATAGTGATAGGGGTGGGAGGTAAGTGGTTGGGGCAACACGGGGCTGCAGAAGATGGAAATTAATTCCATAGAGGATTAACAAAGAGGTTAGAGAATATTTGTTATAGAGAGTGCAATGAAGATTCGCCAGACGAATCCCTTGAGCGGCGGGGTCATCATAGAAGAGAAATCAAATGTAATAACCCTTTCATTTGGAGAATCGAGGACTGAGAGGTGAACACATTGAAATGCACAACATCATTACTGGTTGAACCAGGGATCCCAGTCTCTGAAAAAGGGGGGTGGACTCTCCGGGACTGAGATGAGGAAATGTATCCACTCCGAGGCTGGTGAATGTCTGTAAATCCTCACGGCAGAGGGCGGTAAAGACTCGCTGATCGTCCTAAAGTAAAACAGAGGCCGCCGGATGTGTGGAGACCGAAGGGATCAAGGAAATGAGGATCGGGCAGAAACATGTGGCTGAGATGGGAGAGCAGCCGCCTTGTAGATGGTTAGAGGGGCTGAATGGCCACATCCCGCTGTTTCTCACTTGATGTTTCAGTGTTCCTGTCCAGTGAAGCCGGAGGAATGTGAATAGGAATGTGCTGCGTCTGAAGGCTGAGTCCGGCGGCGCCGTGGAAGTCCATAGTGGGGATATTCCCTTCCGCCGATTGCTTGGGATGACGAGTCTATCGGGACCCTGAGGACTTGTGGAAACTGTCTGGTGGTTTCTTTTGAACTTATAGTTAACATCTTTGGACTATTTTTACTGTGCCCATGGTCTGTTTTTTTTTTATCAATTTGGTGTTGGCTGCACTGTTGTAACTATATGTTAACTATAACTATATGTAACTATGTGGTTTTGTGTAGGTCTTGTAGCTTTAGTTTTTGGTTTGTTGGGTGGTAGAGTTGTCCCTTGACTTGGTGTGTCTGGGTATTCTTGTTTTGTCTGCTGGATTTGGATCTCTTTCCGGGGATGCGCTGAGATGGTAGCACGATATTAATACGGAGCAGCCCCTCCGGACTCTGGATTTGAGGATTACCAAACATTATGTAGATTTTCTGGTGTAGTCTGTTTTGTCGTGTGCTTTTTGTGATATCATTCTGGAGAACATTGTCTCATTTTTTAACTGCATTGCATTTGTGGTTTCTAAATGACAATAAACTGAAACTGAAGAAATTAGTGTTGATAAACATAGACTGATTTAAATGAAACCCGCACATTTCCCATTTGGGTCTGAATTGTGTGTTGGACCGGGATGGGAATCAATCCCATGAGTCTGTGACCTGGGGGTGGAGGGAAAGGGACAGGGAAGATATGGAGGAAGAAACTAAACATGTATCTGGTGTAAATATGGATTAATGAGGGAAATGCGGTGGATGGGTTGGGCAGAGTGTGAGGGGCAAGGAGCAGAGTCACAGGTTCAGGTGGGAGACCCTCCACCCGTCACCTGTTCACCATTTCCACAGATCTGCAGCATCTGCGGGTCACTGTTCTACGTGTACGTGTAGCTTCATCTTTCCCCGTTCAGACAAGACAGTGAGATCCGGATCTGTCACGTCCTCTCATTGTGGGTGAACTATATGTTTTTTTTCCTGCAATATTTTCAGCATGTGTCATTCCACTGTTTTTACCTGCTGAAGTGCTGCCAATGTTTCTGGGTGTCTGACACATTTATGTGAAAATTTAGCCTTTTCTATTTCTCTGAGCTTCTCATAAATGTGTACAGTTCAGTTAAGCTTCACTCCACTACTTCCAAAGCAACAACCCAGTCAGTCAAATAGTCGACAAAATTAAAAAAGTTTATTACATCTTTTTTTTCATTTGTCTGCTTCCTCAGCTTCAAAACACCTTTTTATTCTGCTTCTTCCCTCTGTTTGTCTGCCTCTCTAGCATCAAGCCCCCTCTGTCTCTCTTTCTCTTCAGCCTCTAATTTAAGTACATCAATCTTCAATTGTTCCAGTCATAACTGGATCTCCTGTTTACTCACAGGAAACCTCTTTAACACCTCCTTTTCAAACATCTTCATAGATATATGGCGCTCAACTATTTCCCCCTATTTCTGGCTTTCTCATAGCCCCCCCTATGGCGGCTGCAATTACCAGCTGCACCATCAACCAGGCATATTAAAGTGTACTGTAGCCGACCATCCTCCTGATACTCTGGGAAACGACTGAGCGGTTGCATTACACCAGCCGAAGTAGATGGGGCTGGATAATTGGATTGTGCTACAGCTAGAGGGGTGCTCTCTGGAGCTACTTCATTTGCCTCGTATCTGTTTAAGGAGTGGAATGTTTTCTCTCCCCTGCAATGTGCTATGGACTGGCCAGTATCGAATATAAACCCACAGTCAGGAGCTGAGTGATGTCTCTTGGTTTGAGGAGTATTTTGTTCTGTTGTAACCCAGTTCTGTTCAGTTTAGCTGATACAAGTTTGGACTCTGGAACAGTTCTGTTGAGTTTGTAAACATTTGGGGTAATAAAACTCCTTTTTTTTTCACCTTTACCTGCTCTCCTAGTTTTATGCTTCCCCTGGTCCTTCACACCCCCTTACCTCCTTAAGGTTCAGCCCATTAGCAATAGTCAGCAATTCATTCTTTTTGGGTTTTCCTAATGCCTCAGGGGTTGGCGCTTCCAGAAATATATCAATCTCCACTGCTGCTGATTTCCACACACAAGACAGATAGACAGACATTCTTTATTGATCCTGAGGGAAATTGGGTTTCATTACAGTTGCACCACCAAGACTAGTGTAGAAATATAGCAATATAAAACCATAAATAATTAAATAATAATAGCTAAATTATGCCAATTGGAAAAAGACCAGGACCAGCCTATTGGCTCAGGGGGTCTAACACTCCGAGGGAGGAGTTGTAAAGTTTGATGGCCACAGGCAGGAATGGCTTCCTATGATGCTCGGTGTTGCACCACAGCCAGGAAGGTGTTCCACAAATAAATCAAAAGGGATTACCCCAATCGTCGATAATTAATCGATCAATACGTCCCCAAATATGTTCATATCCTAGACGCAGGCCCCAATTTTGTTATGAACCGTAATGCTTTAGAAACAAACCAGCAGCAATTGACTATACCTGGACTCTGGTTTTGATGTTAAAACCACTATCTTTATTAGTGACTACTTATAATATTGTAACTTAAACAAGATAAACAAAAGTTAAGTGTTATGTGTATAAATGTGTGTAAATATAACTCCCTCCCAAACTGTTGAGTTCAGGGGAAACAAGGCTTAGAGTCTTGAAATGGTAAAGTAGGAAAGTTCAGTTCATCCACGGAATAGGTGATGAGAGAGAGATACTTGTAATCCAGGGTAAATGTTGACAGAAGGCAATTATGTCAAATTCCACAGGTTCCATGGTGGTAAAACGAGAGAACAGTCACTGTAGATTTTATCTGCTGTTCCAAATCAACATAGGAATTATCACCAAAAGTGACTTGTCACAAGGGGTATTGTCTTCAAGTGAACAACCAGGCAAGGGTTAATACATAAGTGGTCTTCAGAGGATACCACAAATCAGATACACTCCTATGGATCAAAAGAGGTGACAACCACATATTCGATGTATGCTGAATCGATAATTAAACCACTCTTTTGGGCATAGGAAAGTTCTAAACAGTGATCCTTGGCCCTGATTTCAATCCTTCCATTTTTCCTCCATCTCCATCTGACTCTGAGTGTCTGTGTCCTCTGTTAAAACTAAACAAGCTGCGAGTGATGTAAACAAGCTGCAAGCCAAATTGATTCGACTCCTTGATCTCTCTCTCTCTCTTAAAATGACAGTCCACAGCAAACAAAACCTAGAGATTCATAACAGCCACTCCCCATTACAAACTGACTGGTGTGCCAGTAGTTGGGATGACTAAGTGAATCCTATCCCACATTCTGAGCAGGTGAATGGCGTCTCCCAGTGTGAACTCGCTGATGTCTCTGTAGGGTGGATGACTGAGTGAATCCCTTCCCACAGACTGAGCAGGTGAACGGCTTCTCCCCAGTGTGAACTCGCTGATGACTTTGTAGGGTGGATGAGCGAGTGAATCTCTTCCCACAGACTGAGCAGGTGAACGGCTTCTCCCCAGTGTGAACTCGCTGATGTCTCTGTAGAGTGGATGACTGAGTGAATCCCTTCCCACAGACTGAGCAGGTGAATGGCTTCTCCCCAGTGTGAACTCGCTGATGACTCGGTAGGTGGGATGACTGAGTGAATCCCTTCCCACAGACTGAGCAGGTGAACGGCCTCTCCCCAGTGTGAACTCGCTTGTGAGACAGCAGGTTGGATAACTGAGTGAATCCTATCCCACATTCTGAGCAGGTGAACGGCTTCTCCCCAGTGTGAACTCGCTGATGACTCTGTAGGGTGGATAACCAAGTGAATCTCTTCCCACAGACAGAGCAGGTGAATGGCTTCTCCCCAGTGTGAACTCTCTGATGTACCTTCAGTTTAAATGAGCAAATGAATCTCTTCCCACAGTCTGAGCAGGTGAATGGCCTCTCTCCAGTGTGAACTCGCTGGTGAGCCAGCAGGTTGGATGACTGAGTGAATCCCTTCCCACATTCTGAGCAGGTGAATGGCTTCTCCCCAGTGTGAACTTGCTGATGACTCTGTAGGTTGGAAGACCGAGTGAATCTCTTCCCACATTCTGAGCAGGTGAATGGCTTCTCCCCAGTGTGAACTCGCTGATGTACCAGCAGGGCGGATGACTCACTGAATCTCTTCCCACAGACAGAGCAGGTGAATGGCTTCTCCCCAGTGTGAACTCGCTGATGTACCAGTAGTTTGGATGACAGTGTGAATCTCCTCCCACAGAATGAGCAGGTGAACGGCTTCACCCCAGTGTGAACTTGCTGATGTACCAGTAGGGCAGATGACTCAGTGAATCTCTTCCCACAGTCTGAGCAGATGAATGGCTTCTCCCCAGAATGAACCCGTTGGTGATTCTGTAGGTTGGATGACTGAGTGAATCCTTTCCCACATTCTGAGCAGGTATACGGCTTCTCCCCAGTGTGAACTCTCTGATGATTCAGTAGTGAGGATGACTGAGTGAATCCCTTCCCACAGACTGAGCAGGTGAATGGCTTCTCCCCAGGGTGAACTTGCTGATGTCTCTGTAGGTGGGATGACAATTTGAATCCCTTCCCACATTCTGAGCAGATGAATGGCCTCTCCTCAGTGTGAACTTGCTGATGTCTCTGTAGGTGGGATGACAGTGTGAATCCCTTTCCACATTCAGAGCAGATGAACGGCTTCTCCCCAGTGTGAATTCGCTGGTGACTCTTTAGGTTGGATAACTGAGTGAATCTCTTCCCACACACAGAACAGTTGAACGGTCTCTCCCCAGAGTGAACTCGTAAGTGTCTATGTAG
The DNA here is from genome assembly GCF_048418815.1 of Hemitrygon akajei. Lineage (NCBI taxonomy): Eukaryota > Metazoa > Chordata > Chondrichthyes > Myliobatiformes > Dasyatidae > Hemitrygon > Hemitrygon akajei. The sequence goes on from NW_027331933.1 coordinate 1,700,241, forward strand.
GGGGGATGACAGTGCGAATCCCTTACCACATTCTGAGCAGGTGAACGGCTTCTGCCCAGTGTGAACTCGCTGATGACTCTTTAGGCTGGATGACTGAGTGAAGCTCTTTCCACAGACCGAGCAGGTGAATGGTCTCTCTCCAGTGTGAACTCGCCAATGTCTCTGTAGTAGGGATGACAGTGTGAATCCCTTCCCACATTCTGAGCAGTTGAATGGCCGCCCCCTGGTGTGAGCTCGCTGGTGTGGCATTAGGTCAGATGATCCCCTCCCTGAAATTCAACAGATGACCACCCTCTGCCCAGAATGATCTGAGTGCTGTGCCCACAGGTGGGAAGACCCACTGAATCCTTTCTCATACACAGAACAAGTGAATGGCCTTGCCCAGTGTTAACTTGCTGATGTACCTTCAATTGAGATAACTGAGTGAATCCATTCCCACTGTCTGAGCAGGTGAACAGCCTTTCTCCTGTGTAAAATGACAGGCGTGCCAGTTGGTCAAATGACTGAGTGAATCCATTCCAACTGTCTGAGCAGGAAGGATGGTCGATTGAATCCCTTGCTCCACTTCTTAAATGTCTAGACAGAGTCTGCAAAATTGGTGTGCCGTGTTTGAGATTCCAGAAGCCAAGTTCCTTTTCATTTTTAACCTGTAAAGATTTAAAAAATCCATCAATGGGTGTAGGAAAACATCTCAGATGAGATTACTTGAGTTGCCAAGGTTTGATCTGGTATCACACTGTTACGAGGAAATTAAATGCAGCATCTCCAAGTTTGCAGATGACATAAAGCTGGGCAGTGGTGTTAGCTGTGAGGAGGATGCTAAGAGGATGCAGGGTGACTTGGATATGTTAGGTGAGTGGGAAAATTCATGGCAGATGCAATTTAATGTGGATATAGGTGAGGTTATCCACTTTTGTGGCAAAAACAGGAAAACAGATTATTATCTGAATGGTGGCCAATTAGGAAATGGGGAGGTGCAACAAGACCTGTGTGCCATTGTACTCCAGCCATTGAAAGTGGGCATGCAGGTACAGCAGGCAGTGAAAAAGGCGAATGCTATGTTGGCATTCATAGCAAGAGGATTCGAGTACAGGAACAGGGAGTTTTTACTGCAGTTGTACAAGGCCTTGGTGAGACCACACCTGGAGTATTGTGTAAAGTTTTGGTCCCGTAATCTGAGGAAAGACATTCTTGCCATAGAGGGAGTACAACGAAGGTTCACCAGATTGATTCCTGGGATGGCTTTCATATGAAGAAAGACTGAATTGACTAGGCTTATACTCGCTGGAATTTAGAAGATTGAGGGGGGATCTTATTGAAACATAAAATTCTAAAGGGATTGGACAGGCTAGATGCAGGAAGATTGTTCCCAATGTTGGGGAAGTCCAGAATGAGGGGGTCACAGTTTAAGTATAAAGGGGAACCCTTTTAGGACCGAGATGAGGAAAAACTTCTTCACAGAGAGAGTGGTGAATCTGTGGAATTCTCTGCCACAGGAAACAGTTGAGGCCAGTTCATTGGCTATATTTAAGAGGGAGTTAGATATGGCCCTTGTGGCTAAAAGGTGTCAGGGGGTATGGAGAGAAAGCAAGTACTGGGTTCTGAGTTGGTTGATCAGCCATGTTCAGACTGAATGGTGGCACAGTCTTGAAGGGCTGAAAGGCCTACCCCTGCACCTATTTTCTATGTTTCTATGTTTCTACAGTGAGGTTAAACACAAGCTGGACAGAGAAATCATCTTCTGACTGGGCAGAGTGCTGGGATCTGGAATGACCATCAATTCCCTGATGCTCTTCGTGTCTGTATAAGAATGGGGCATTTCTGCCATCTCCAATTTGTACCTTGGCTCAGTTTAACTCTCTCCATTGGTATTATTCCCTGTTCCTGCTGAGAAGTATGGGGGCCTGGCCACACAGTAACTGAAACAGTCTCACAGAAATAGTCTTTCTTGATGCACAGCTGGGAATTCTTTTATGTATCACAGATTTAACGCTATGTAGAAAATTCCTGCTGAGATGTACGGTTGGTCCACACAGCTGTTAAAATAACTTAGAGTGATTTTTTGCAGAATTCCCAGAAGGGGAATACCGAGGATTATTCTGAGACAGGGAGGGAAATATCCAATAAATCCCTAGAGTTAATGGCTCCACAAAGGCAATTGCCCACCCGAATGCTGCCCAATCCACGAGCAGGAGGAGAGATAGCCCTCAGTGATCCCTGTGTATGCTCCCTGGAAGCCTCCAGAAATGATAATGATCATGAATCAGGCCCCAGATGGAAAAGAAAAACCAGCAGAGTTTGCTCAGTGTGTCCACAGTACTACACAAATGTTTAATGCGACTCCGCAAGATTTATTCAGTCTCTGCTGCATGATTCTCTCAGCTGCTGAGGGGCGGAAATGGAAGGCAGAATTGCGATACCAAACCTGTCAGGATTTACAGGCAGGAAACCATAATGGGAATGAACAGACAGACCAGATTATTCAAGCCTTGGAAAGGGCTCTCAAGCAACCTGTAAACATCACTAAAGTACTTGAATGCAAACCTAAGCCTGGGGAATCAGGACCAGACTATTGGGAGTGATTTGTGGCCTACTATGGCACTTTCACAGGAGACCAAACCTTTAATGATGGGTATCCATCCCCCTAGTTTATGCCCTACTGTTCCAATGGTTACCAACTAAGTTAGCCAACAAGATTAAAACAAATAATATGGATTGGCCTGACAATGGCCGAAATCGAATGCGATGAGCTTTGACATATTACTGGGACCTGACTTTCAAACCTCAATCAACCCCGAAGGGAACTAATATTAAAAGGTGAATACGTTCAGCGGGAAGAAGGACGTGAGTGGGTTTTATCTTGGGATCAGAAATGGGATCAAAAACCTACCAAGGGACAGGTGGGGACAACAACCCATTTAGAAATTGACAAGCAAGGTTGCTTCCTACCATGAGTACCATCCCTCAGGAAGAGCCCAGTGTAATATTGCAAGTTGCTGGAAATCCAGTTCCGTTTATGATTGATATGGGGGCAACCACAACACTCTCGATCAGGAAATAGTATCGGAAAAGGGATTCCAGCTATCAGATGCTACAATCACTCTGTCTGGGTTTGAAGGCACGGTATGTACGTATTCACGTACCCAGCCACTGCAGGTGGAATTCCAGGGGAACCAGTGTGAGGTTTCATTTACAGTCACCAGCAGTCAGGGGTGTAGTCTTGCAGAGAGAGACTTGCTCTGTCCACTGAAAATTGAGATTCTATGCACGGGCAAAGGTATCACCCCGGGGCTAGCGAACAACTAACAGCTTCACCAGTTTCCGATCCCTCCAGTGTTGGGCACTTAATCTGGGCTCCACTGTGTTCGAACCCCCTTTCCCAGCGGCCAAATCTCATGTGACTCTGTGCTATGACAGGTGTATGGAGGGATATGGGCTGAGTGCAAGTCAATAGGACGAGGCAGAAAAATGATTTGGCACAGCCAAGAAGGGCCAAAAGGCCTGTTTCTGTGCTGTAATGTTCTATGGTTCAATGAACCTACAGGGTGCTCAACTGAGGAAAGCCCATATCTCGAGGGACAGAACTTCCCAGTCACGGTGGTTGGAGATGTTACAGAAAGAGAGTACAGTGCATTACTGGCCGAAATTTCGGATTTCCTTTGGTGACAGACAGGGCTTGTGATGAAAGTAAACAAAGGGGTACGTAACAAACTAGCTATCAAGCAACAATTCCACTGTGTACACCACCCACGGTCCGCTGGCAGAATGGAAAGAGCCAATGGCACTCTGAAGAATAAACTGGCCAGACTAACAGTGGAGACTGGACTCTCTTGGTTGATGGTCCTACCAATACCCAGTTCCACATGAGGGTTACCCCACAGGGGAAAACAGGGTTGTCACCAGCTGAAATCATTTATGGATAGCCCATGAAGACACCCTGGGGACTAAGACCTTGTGTACCATTGTTCCCAGAAAGTCTACAAGCAAAATTGGATATACATACCTGAGGGGAAGACACTGGGAAATATATATGCCAACAAACCAAAATTTTCTAAGCATTACATTCACAGGTATGACAGGCTTACAAGGAAGAGAACCACTCCACAGAGAGGAGTGACTATCCCACCATGGAACCTGGGATTTTTTTTCCTGATGAAGAACTGGGATTAAGGTAATCTTGGACCTCGGTGGAGAGGACCATATCAGGTGTTACCAACCACTCCCACGGCTGTGAAACTGAAGGAGCAATCTCAGTGGATACACCGATTAGGCGACAAACATGTTACTAAAGGAACTGAGTTGAAGGTCTCTCTCGGACTAATGGAAAATGTATTGGTTGTTAGGGCTTTAAAAAGAGGCCCAGTTTCAGGAGTGACAGCGTCGGTACGGGCAGCGGAGTGTGTGGGAGCAGAATGCTGGGCTTTGGCTCAGCGGGCTTCGGCACAGGAGGACTTCGGTGAGAGGAAATCAGTGAGCCTGAGTACGTGCTTGCTGAGGCAAAAAGGTAAGGTCAGTCGGTTCCTTTTTTCATTTATTCTGGGATCAGGTAATGGGGGAGACGGTTAGAGCAGTGGTGTGCTCCGTATGCAGTATGTGGGAGGTCAGAGTCAACACAGTTGTCCCTGATGACCACACCTGCAATAGGTGCATCCAGCTGCAGCTCCTATCAGACCAAGTTAGGGAACTGGAGTAGGAGCTGGATGAACTACGGATCATTCGGGAGGCAGAGGCAGAGATAGATCAAAGTTATCGGGAGGCAGTCACACCGAAAAGACAGGAGGTAGGCAAATGGGTGACAGTCAAGAGAGGCAGGGGGAATAGACAGAGAGAGCAGAGCACCCCTGTGGCCGTTCCCATCAACAATAAGTATACCGTTTTGGATACTGTTGGTGAGGATGACCTACCAGGAACGAGTTGCAGTGGTCCTGTCTCTGGCACTGAAGTTGGACCCTCGACTAGGAAGGGGAGGAGGGAAGAGAAGAGAGCGGTAGTGATAGGGGATTCTATAGTCGGGGGGCGGATAGGAGATTTTGTGGGGAAGATCGGGAGTCTCGGATGGTATGTTGCTTCCCTGGTGCCGGGGTCCGAGACATCTCAGATCGGGTGCAGGTTATTCTCCAGAGGGAGGGCAAGAATCCAGATGTTGTGGTCCATGTAGGGACCAACGACATGGGTAGGATGAGTGAGGGGGTCCTGCGTAGGGAGTTCAGGGAGTTAGGTGCGAAGCTGAAGAGCAGGACCTCCAGGGTAACAATCTCAGGATTGCTACCTGTGCCACGTGCAAGAGAGGCAAGGAACAGAAAGATTATAAAGATTAATACGTGGCTGAGAGGATGGTGCAGGAGGGAGGGCTTCAGGTTTTTAGATAATAGGGCTTTGTTCCAGGGAAGGTGGGATCTGTTCTGAAGGGACAGTTTACACCTGAACTGGAGCGGTACTAACATTCTTGCAGTGAAGTTTGCTAGTTTGCTAGTGCTTCTTGGGGGGGGGGGGGGGTTTAAACTAAATTTGCGGGGGGCGGGGATCAAGAATGAGAGAGAGGATAGTGAGATGAAGAATAAAGGACAGGTGAGGACAACACGGTTCCGGAATAGTAAGTGTGTAGTAGAGAACGGTGAGGCAGAACAAGTGATAAGGAGGACACATGTACAGAGGGATGGTCTGACGGAACATGGAGTTAGGAATGACAACAAAATTCTAGGGGTGTATAGCCCGATGGGAGTTTGGGGAGCTGGGTTAAGCACTATAGGCAGAGATTCAAACAGGGAGAGGAGAAATGGGCTAAAAATTCTATATCTGAATGCATGGTGTCAGAAATAAGGCGGATGAGCTTGAAGCTCAGGTGCGAATGGGTAACTATGATGTTGTTGGGATAACAGAGACATGGCTGCAGGGCGATCAGACCTGGAAAATGAATGTACAAGGGTATATGTGCTATCATAGGGACAGAAATGTGGGCAGAGTGGGTGAGGTGGCCCTGTTGGTGAGGAATGAGGTTCAGTCCTTTGCAAGGGGGGACATAGGATCAGGAGAAGTGGAGTCTGTGTGGATAGAATTAAGGAACAGTAAGGGCAAAAGGACCCTAATGGGTGTTGTCTACAGGCCACCAAACAGTAGCATGGATAGTGGGTGCAAGTGGAATAGGGAGTTAACACTGGCATGTGGCAAAGGTAATGTCACAGTAGCTATGGGGGATTTCAACATGCAGGTGAACTGGGAGAATCAGGTTGGTGCTGGACCCCAGGATAGGGAGTTTATAGAGTGCCTACAGGATGCATTCTTGGAACAGCTTGTACGAGAGCCAACCAGGGACAAGGCTATTCTAGATTTAGTGCTATGTAATGAACAGGATTTGATAAGCGATCTTGCAGTAAAGGAGCCATTAGGAGGTAGTGATCATAATATGATAAGTTTTTATCTGCAATTTGAGAAGAATAAGGGCAGCTCGGAGGTGTCAGTTTTGCAGTTGAACAAAGGAGACTATGGAGCCATGAGGGAGGAGCTGGCCAAAGTTGACTGGACGGATATCCTAGCAGAAAAGACTGTGGAACAGCAATGGCAGGTATTCTTGGGAATAATGCACAAGGTGCAAAATCAGTTCATCTCCCGGAGAAGGAAGGATTCAAAGGGGGGAAAGGGGCCACAGTGGTTGACAAAGGAAGTCAGAGATTGCATAGCATTAAAAAAAAGGAAGCATGACAGAGCTAAGGTGAGTGAGAGGACAGAAGATTGGGAAATTTTTAAGGAACAACAGAACTTAACTAAAAAGGCAATATGGGGAGAAAAAATGAGGTATGAACACAAGCTAGCCAGGAATATAAAGGAGGATAGCAAAAGCTTTTTTAGGTATGTGAAGTGAAAGAAGATAGTTAAGAACAATGTTGGTCCCTTGAAGAATGAATTGGGTGAAATTTTTTTATTTATTTATTAATTTTTTAGAAAATTACAAAGAATAAATGTGACGATAAAATAGTAAGAAAAAGAAAAATAATATTAATCCTCCCCCCCCCCCCCCTTAACCCTTATCTAAAGAAAGAAAAAAAAGAAAGACGAAAAAGATTGCCTGGATATCGGAGGATCCCCACATGCTCCACGGAGTTTAAAATAATTTTAATATTTATTTTTACTTTCCCCAATTACTTTATAATTTTATCTTCAAAGGACCTATGTATTTAATCCTATCTTTTGTAGGTATGGGAAACAAATTTTCAAAATGATATCATATTCATTTCTTAGATTATATGTAATTTTTTCAAGTGGAATACAACTATATATTTCATTATTCCAACGATCCATTGTTAAATATAAATCAGATTTCCAAGTAACTGCGATAACTTTTTTGGCTACTGCCAATGCAATTTTTATAAATCTTTCCTGATACTTATTCAATTTAGGTTTCGGTATTGTCCCTTCAATATCTCCTAATAAAAATAATATTGGACTATGTGGGAGTTGTACTCCAGTAATTTGTTCCAATCAAAGTCTTAGATTTATCCAAAATGGTTGAATTTTAAAACAAGACCAAGTAGAATGTAAAAAAGTACCAATTTCTTGATTACATCAAAAACATTGGTCAGACATATTTGAATTCAATCTATTTATTTTCTGTGGTGTTATATATAATTGATGTAAAAATTATATTGTATTAATCTAAGTCAAACATTTATTGTATTTATCATACTATCAGAACATAATCTTGACCAACTTTTTCCATCAATTTTAACATTCAAATCAGATTCCCATTTTTGTCTTGATTTATGAATTCCTGATTTAATTGTCTGTTTTTGAATCAAATTGTATATACAAGATGTAAATTTTTTAATTTTTCCTTTTTGAATTAATATTTCTATTTCACTAGGTTTTGGCATCAACATTGTTTGACCCAGCTTTTCTCGTAAATAAGCCTTTAATAGAAAATAACAGAAAAGGTTGTTGTTTGATATTTGATATTTACTTTTTAATTGAACAAACAACATCAATTTACCTCCTTCAAAACAATCACCTATATATTTAATCCCCTTTTGGAACCAATTATGTAAAAGTTTATTATCCATTGTAAAAGGAATCAGTCTATTTTGAATTAAAGTTCTTTTTACTAATAAAGATTTCTTTATCTCATCATCCATATTTACCTTATTCCATAAATCAATCAAGTGTCTTAATATAGGAGATACTTTTTTTTCCCGTATCCATTTGGATTCCCATTTATATACAAAATCTTCTGGTATGTTTTTTCCTATCTTATCTAATACTATTCTAATCCATGCCATTTTTTTTCATCAAAAAAGACGCAATAAATCAAAGTTGATTTGCTTTACAATAATTCTTAAAATTTGGAAGTTGTAACCCTCCAAAATCAAATTTACATATCAATTTTTACAATGATATTCTTGACATCTTTCCTTTCCAAAGAAATTTCCTTGCATATTTATTCAGTTCTTGAAAAAACTTCTGAGGTAATTGTATTGGTAAAGTTTGGAATAAATATTGCAGTCTAGGAAACATATTCATTTTTACAGCATTAACTCTACCTATTAACGTTATTGTTAACATCATCCATTTATCAAGATCCTCTTTTTGTTTAATAATGGCAAATAATTTTATTTATATAAATTTTTTGCATCATTATCAACTCTAATACCTAAATATTTTATCCCATTTATTGACCATCGAAATTGAGTTACTAATCGACATTGATTATAATTTCCTTTGGTAAGGGGTAAAATTTCACTTTTATCCCAATTTACTTTATACCCTGATACTTTCCCATATTCTTCCAATCTAAAAGATAATCTTTGCAAAGATTGCAATGGGTTTGTTAAATAAATCAAAACATCATCAGCAAATAAATTAATCTTATATTCTTCTTGATTAACTCTAAAACCCCCAATGTCTGAATCAGTTCTAATTAATTCAGCTAATGGTTCTATTGCCAATACATATAAAGCAGGTGATAATGGGCAGCCTTGTCTGGTTGACCTCGTTAAGCAAAATGGTGTTGAAATCTGACCATTTGTAATTACTTTAGCTTGAAGATTAGTATTTAAGGTTTTAATCCATTGTATAAAAGATTTTCCTAACTCATATTTTTCCAATACCTTAAATAAAAAATCCCATTCCAATCTATCAAATGCTTTTTCTGCATCCAAAGCAACTGCCACACTCATTTCCTCTCTTTTTTGTGCCAAATGAATTATACTAAGTAACCGGGTTATATTATCCATCGATTGTCTGTTTTTAATAAAACCTTTTTGATCCATATGTATTAACTTTGGTAAATATTTAGATATTCTATTAGATAAAATTTTTGCTATTATTTTATAATCTGTATTCAACAAAGAAATATGCCTATATGATGTTGTTTTTAAAGGATCTCTATCTTTTTTTTGGCAATACAGTTATGATCGCTGTTAAAAAAGATTGTGGGAGTTTATGCATTTTTTCCACGATATATTAATTCCATAAAAGGAATTAATAAATCTTTAATTTTTTTATAAAATTCAGGAGGAAAACCATCTTCTCCTGGGGATTTATTACTCTGAAGTGATCCTAAAGCTTCTTCAACCTCTTTTAATGTAAAGGGCATATTTAATCCTTCCTGTTCTTCCAAATTTAATTTTGGAAGGGTTATTTGTGATAAAAATGCATCTATCTCAGCAATCTTATTTTGTGATTCTGATTGATATAGTTCAGTATGAATTTTTTTGAAAGTTTCATTAATTTCTAAAGGTTTATAAGTAACCTTATTTACACTTGTTCTAATTGCATTTATTGTTTTAGAACCCTGTTCTGTTTTCAACTGCTAAGCAAGAATCTTATGTGATCTTTCACCTAATTCGTAATATTTCTGTTTAGTTCTCATAATTACTTTTTCTGTACAATATGTCTGGAGTGTATGATATTGTAGTTTTTATTAACAAGTTGTCTTCATTTTTCTTCTGTCATATATCTTTGAGATTCTTTCTCTAACTTTATAATATCTTTTCCCAATTGATCTATTTCTGCCATGTAATCCTTAATTTTAGATGTATAACATAATCTGACCCCTTAAATATGCTTTCATCATTTCCCATAATACAATTTTATCCTCAACTGAATGTAAATTTGTATCAAAAAAAATTGAATGTTTTTTCATAAAATCACAAAAATCTTGACGTTTTAATAAAATTGAATTAAATCTCCATCTATAGATTGATTCCTCCTTATCCATCATTATCATTATCATTATCAAGTGGGAATGATCTGACTGTATTCTTGCTTTATATTCCACACTTTTCACTCTATCCTGAATATTTTTTGATAATACAAAAGAATGGGTGAAATTGTTATGGGAAACAGAGAAATGGCAGAAGAATTTAATAAGTACTTTAGATTTGTCTTCACTAAGGAAGACTCAAGCAATCTACCAGATGTATGGATGGGCCAAGGACATAGGGTAACAGAGGAAATGAAACAGATTAACATTAGGAAGGAAACAGTGATGAGTGGACTGATGGGTCTGAAGGCTAACAAATCCCCAGATACAGATGGTCTGCATCCTAGGATACTAAAGGAGGTGGCCCTGGAAATTGCGGATGCATTGGTAATCATTTTCCAATGTTCCTTAGATTCAGGATCAGTTCCTGAGGATTGGAGAATGGCTAATGTTATCCCACTTTTTAAGAAAGGAGGGAGGGAGAAAACAGAGAACTATTGACCTGTCAGCCTAACATCAGTAGTGGGGAAGATGTTAGAGTCCATTATTAAAGATGAAATAGTGGCATATTTAGATAGCAGTGATAGGATTGGGCCGAGCCAGCATGGATTTACCAAGGGTAAATCATGCTTTACTAATCTGCTGGAGTTTTTCGAGGATGTAACCAGGAAGTTAGACAAGGGAGATCCAGTGGATGTACTGTACCTCGATTTTCAGCAGGCATTTGATAAAGTCCCACATAGGAGATTGATGGGTAAAATCAAAGCTCATGGCATTGGGGGGGGAGACATTGACATGGATAGAAAACTGTTTGGCAGATAGAAAGCAAAGGGTTGCGGTGAATGGGTGTTTCTCGGAATGGCAGGTGGTGACTAGTGGGGTGCCACAGGGCTTGGTATTGGGACCACAGCTGTTTACGATTTACGTCAACGATTTAGATGAAGGCATTGAGAATAACATCAGCAAGTTTGCTGATGATACTAAGCTGGGTGGCAGTGTGACATGTGATGAGGATGTTAGGAGAATTCAGGGTGACTTGGATAGGCTGGGTGACTGGGCAGATACTTGGCAGATGACGTTTAATGTAAATAAGTGTGAGATTATCCACTTTGGGAGTAAGAACAGGAAGGCAGATTATTATCTGAACTGTGTAAAGTTAGGTAAGGGAGAAATACAAAGAGAACTAGGAGTCCTTGTTCATCAGTCACTGAAGGCGAATGAGCAAGTGCAGCAGGCAGTGAAGAAGGCCTTTATTACAAAGGGAATTGAGTACAAGAGCAAGGAAATCCTCTTGCATTTGTACAGGGCCCTGGTGAGACCACACCTGGAGTATTGTGTACAGTTTTGGTCTCCAGGGTTAAGGAAGGGACATCCTGACTGTAGAGGAAGTGCACCGTAGATTCACAAGGTTAATTCCTGGAATGTCAGGACTGTCTTACGCAGAGAGGTTAGAGAGACTGGGCTTGTACACGCTGGTATTAAGGAGATTGAGAAGGGACCTGATTGCAACATATAAGATTATTAAGGGATTGGACAAGATGGAGGCAGAAAATATGTTCCAGATGCTGTGAGAGTCCAGTACCAGAGGGCATGGTTTGAGAATAAGGGATAGGTCATTTAGGACAGAGTTAAGGAAAAACTTCTTCTCCCAGAGAGCTGTGGGGGTCTGGAATGCACTGCCTCGGAAGGCAGTGGAGGCCAATTCTCTGGATGCTTTCAAGGAGGAGCTAGATAGGTATCTTATGGATAGGGGAATCAAGGGATATGGGGACAAGGCGGGAACTGGGTATTGATAGTAGATGTTGAGCCATGATCTCAAATGGTGGTGCAGGCTCGAAGGGCCGAATGATCTACTTCTGCAACTATTGTCTATTGGTGTTCATATTTATGTCTTTGAGAGGACTCACCCCAGCATCCAGGGGCCCCCATGTTAACACATTTCCGTCTTTCTGTTATACCTATGCTAAACAGTTAGAACTAGGGGTCTGCTGGGTTTGTGCTGAAATTCCACAGCATGGTAAAACTATGGTTCCAATGTCAGTAATCCTGCTCAACCAGAGTGAGGAACTCTCAGCCTGGGCTTTCTCAAATAACATCCGGGGAAGTGAGATGAGGACCTGTGTTCCAGTGAGAGGTGACTGTGGCTGTCAGTGTTTTGACGGATGGTGTCTCAGGCCAGCACCAATTGGAACTTCCAATACTGGGAAACATGCATCCTGGCCATACCTGCAGGTGCCCAGCAGAAGAGAGGAATAACTGAGACTGATTGATTTTGGAGGATCACTTTTCTCTCCTGTGGAGTAGCCAGGAATTCATGACAGATAATCAATTTGGATACAGCACTTGAGGAGTTGGCCACAATACTGCAGGGGCCCTGACAGAAACACAGGCCCAAGTAACAGAAATATCCACTGAAATTATTGCAATCCAGCAAACAGTCATACAGAATCGTAGGGCTTTAGAGTTTATCCCAGCTGAGAAAGAGGGAAGCTGTGCTGTTATTGACACAGAATGCTGCACCTATATCCCGCATGAATCTACTAACATTACATCCCTCTCCGAGCACACTGCAAATGAGATTGACAGCATCAAGAAAGTGGGCAGGATTTACACGAGTTCTCCGAAGGATCGTAATGGTGATCTTCGAAGGCCTGTTTGGTAATATGTGGAGCATGATACTGCATTACGTCCTAATAGTTCTACATATCTTTGTTATAATTACTGTTGTACACTGTCTTTACCCACTGATAAGTCAATGCTGTCGTCAGTTGCTTTCTCTGTAAAAGGTTACTGCGTTGTTGATAATGTAATGATCAAAAGGAGGGAAGGATAAAGTCTGTAAAATGGTTAACACTTCGTTAAACATTTGCAGCCTGTTTTTCTGAAAGAAACTGCTGATGATCAACCGATGTGCTGAGCCATGTTTCTTCTTGTGGGTAGCTGGCTAGGGTTTCAAGATGCTTATCTCCTTGCGCATTCACATGCAGAGATAGGATAGCTTCAGTCTGTTCTGTGTGTGTAAACCATTATGACTATTTTGTAGTTTGTCTTTAGGGGCTCCAGCCTGTCATGTAGTAAATATGCATTCTTGGAACAGCTTGTATGAGAGCCAACCAGGGACAAGGCTATTCTGGATTTAGTGTTATGGAATGAAAAGGATATGATATGCGATCTTAAGTAAAGGAGCCATTAGGAGGTAGTGATCATAATATGATGTTTTTATCTGCAATTTGAGAAGGATAAGGGCAGCTCAGAGGTGTCAGTGTTGCAGTTGAATAAAGGAGACTATGAAGCCATAAGGGAGGAGCTGGCCAAAGTTAACTGGATGGATATCCTAGCAGAAAATACAGTGGAACAGCAATGGCAGGTATTCTTGGGAATAATGTACAAGGTGCAACATCAGTTCATCCCCAGGAGAAGGAAGGATTCAAAGGGGGGAAAGGGGCCACAGTGGTTGACAAAGGAAGTCAGAGATTGCATAGCATTAAAAAAAAAAGTAAGTATGACAGACCTAAGGTGAGTTGGAGGAGGGATGATTGGGAATTTTTTAAGGAACAACAGAACTTAACTAAAAAGGCAATATGGGGAGAAAAAATGAGGTACGAACGCAAACTAGCCAGGAATATAAAGGAGGATAGCAAAAGCTTTTTTAGGTATGTGAAGAGAAAGAAGATAGTTAAAAACAATGTTGGGCCCTTGAAGAATGAATTGGGTGAAATTGATATGGTAAACAGAGAAATGGCAGAAGAATAAGTACTTTAGATCTGTCTTCACTGAGGAAGACACAAGCAATCTCCCAGATGTATGGATGGGCCAAGGACATAGGGTAACAGAGGAAATAAAACAGATTGACATTAGGAAGGAAATGGTGATGAGTAGACTGATGGGACTGAAGGCTGACAAATCCCCAGGTCCAGATGGTCTGCATCCTAGGGTACTAAAGGATGTGGCCCTGGAAATTGTGGATGCATTGGTAATCATTTTCCAATGTTCCTTAGATTCAGGATCAGTTCCTGAGGATTGGAGAATGGCTAATGTTATCCCACTTTTTAAGAAAGGAGGGAGGGAGAAAACAGAGAACTATCGACCTGTCAGCCTAACATCAGTAGTGGGGAGGATGCTAGAGTCCATTATTAAAGATGAAATTGTGGCATATCTAGATAGCAGTGATGGGATTGGGCTGAGCCAGCATGGATTTACCAAGGGTGAATCATGCTTGACTAATCTATTGGAGTTTTTCAAGGATGTAACCAGGGAGTTAGACAAGGGAGATCCAGTGGATGTAGTGTACCTCGATTTTCAGAAGGCATTTGATAAAGTCCCACATAGGAGATTGATGGGTAAAATCAAAGCTCATGGCATTGGGGGGAAGACATTGACATGGATAGAAAACTGGTTGGCAGATAGAAAGCAAAGGGTTGCGGTGAATGGGTGTTTCTCGGAATGGCAGGTGGTGACTAGTGGGGTGCCACAGGGCTCGGTATTGGGACCACAGCTGTTTACGATTTACGTCAACAATTTAGATGAAGGCATTGAGAATAACATCAGCAAGTTTGCTGATGATACTAAGCTGGGTGGCAGTGTGACATGTGATGAGGATGTTAGGAGAATTCAGGGTGACTTGGATAGGCTGGGTGAGTGGGCAGATACTTGGCAGATGACGTTTAATGTGAATAAGTGTGAGATTATCCACTTTGGGAGTAAGAACAGGAAGGCAGATTATTATCGGAATGGTGTAGAGTTAGGTAAGGGAGAAATACAAAGAGATCTAGGAGTCCTTGTTCATCAGTCACTGAAGGTGAATGAGCAAGTGCAGCAGGCAGTGAAGAAGGCTAATGGAATGTTGGCCTTTATTACAAAGGGAATTGAGTACAAGAGCAAGGAAATCCTCTTGAATTTGTACAGGACCCTGGTGAGACCACACCTGGAGTATTTGGTACAGTTTTGGTCTCCAGGGTTAAGGACGGGTCATCCTGGCTGTAGAGGAAGTGCAGCGTAGATTCACAAGCTTAATTCCTGGGATGCCAGGACTGTCTTACGCAGAGCGGTTAGAGAGACTGGGTTTGTACACGCAGGAATTAAGGAGATTGAGAGGGGATCTGATTGCAACATATAAGATTATTAAGGGATTGGACAAGATGGAGGCAGAAAATATGTTCCAGATGCTGGGAGAGTCCAGTACCAGATGGCATGGTTTGAGAATAAGGGGTAGGTCATTTAGGACAGAGTTAAGGAAAAACTTCTTCTCCCAGAGAGCCGTGGGGGTCTGGAATCCACTGCCTCAGAAGGCAGTGGAGGCCAATTCTCTGGATGCTTTCAAGGAGGAGCTAGATAGGTATCTTATGGATAGGGGAATCAATGGATATGGGGACAAGGCGGGAACTGGGTATTGATAGTAGATGATCAGCCATGATCTCAAAATGGTGGTGCAGGCTCGAAGGGCCGAATGGTCTACTTCTGCACCTATTGTCTATTGGTGTTCAAGTTTATGTCTTTGAGAGGGCTCACCCCAGCATCCGGGGGCCCCCATGTTAACACATTTCTGTCTTTCTGTCACACCTATGCCAAACAGGTAGAACTAGGGGCCTGCTGGGTTTGTGCTGAAATTCCACAGCATGGTAAAACTATGGTTCCAATGTCAGTAATCCTGCTCAACCAGAGTGAGGAACTCTCAGCCTGCGCTTTCTCAAATAAAATCCGGGGAAGTGAGATGAGGACCTGTGTTCCAGTCATAGATGACTGTGGCTGTCAGTGTTTCGAGGAATGGTGTCTCAGGCCCCCACCAAACGGAACTTCCAATACTGGGAAACATGCATCCTGGCCATACCTGCAGGTGCCCAGCAGAAGAGAGGAATAACTGAGACTGCTTGATTTTGGATGATTACTTTTCTCTCCTATGGAGTAGCCAGGAATTCATGACAGATAATCAATTTGGCTACAAGCACTTGAGGAGCTGGCCACAATACTGCAGGGGCCCCTGGCAGAAACACAGGCCCAAGTAACAGAAATATCCACTGAAATTATTGCAATCCAGCAAACAGTCATACAGAATCGTATGGCTTTAGATTTTATCCCAGCTGAGAAAGGGGGAACCTGTGCTATTACTGACACAGAATGCTGCACCTATATCCCTGATGAGGCTACTAACGTTACATCCCTCTCCAAGCACACTGTCACGGAGACTGACAGTATCAAGAGAGTAGGGCAGGATTTACACGGGTTCACCGAAGGGTCGAAATGGTGATCTTCGAAGGCCTGTTTGGTAATACGTGGGGCATGATACTGCATTATGTCCCAATAGTTCTACATATCTTTGTTATAATTACTGTTGTACACTGTCTTTACCCACTGATAAGTCAATGCTGTCGTCAGTTGCCTACTCTGTAACAAGTTACTGTGATGTTGATAATGTAATGATCAAAAGGAAGGAATGATAAAGTCTGTAAAATGGTTGACACTTCGTTAAACAATAGCAACCAGTTTTTCTGAAATAAACTGCTGATGATCAACTGATGTGCTGAGCCATGCTTCTTCTTGTGGGTAGCTAGCTAGGGTTTCAAGATACTTATCTCCTTGTGCACTCATGTGTAGAGATAGGACAGCTTCAGTCTGTTCTCACTGTGTAAACCATTATGACTATTTTGTAGTTTGCCCTTAGGGCTCCAGCCTGTCATGTAGTAAATATGCATTCTTGGAACAGCTTGTACGAGAGCCGACCAGGGACAAGGCTATTCTGGATTTAGTGTTATGGAATGAAAAGGATTTGATAAGCGATCTTAAGTAAAGGAGCCATTAGGATCATGGACAGATGAGTTGAGTACATCTCGGAAATATTTGAAGATAACAGGATAGAGGATTTACCGCAATCAAATCAAATGACTAATCAGCATAAAAACTATTGATGTCAGAGATGGAACGCGCGATTCAGAGTCTAAACGTCAGAAAGGCGGCCAGTGAAGATAAGATTTCCACTCAAATTCTGAAATCACTTGGCCCGAAGGGAAAACCGAACCTTTCAGCGATACTAAACAACAGTTGGATGACAGGAAATCTTCCGGAGGTCTTTCTGAAATAGGTATTCATCACCTTACCAAAACAAGCCAAGCACGATAAAATATAACGAACACTGGATGATAAGCATAATGTCTCACTGCGTCAAGTTACTGTTGAAAATAGTGTTCGGCAGAATGAAAGCTACAATCAGCCGTGACATTGGAAAAACACAGTTTGGTTTTCGTAAAGGCTCAGGAACAAGGAAAGGAATATTTGCGATAAGAAACTTCATGGACAGATGCGCTGAGACACAAAAGACCATCTGCTTATGCTTTACTGACAATGTAAAAGCTTTTGATAAAGAAAGACATGAGAAAGTAACAGAGACGCTGCACAAGTACGATCTGGATGGGAGAAAGTGCAAATAATAAGGAAATTGTATTGGAAACAGAAAGCGGCGGTCAGGGCAGAAAATGAGCTATCACCATGGGCATGTATTAAACCAGGCGTAAGGCTCTCCGGATTTGTTCAACCTCTATGGAGAATGGATATTTCGGGAATGAGACCATCAGGAGACAGATATTCCAATCGGAGGCCGGAAGGTGGGAAACATCAGGTGTGCGGATATTGCTGGAGGTTGCATTGGCTCGCCTGGTGCGGACGACACCACGTTGTTAGCTGACGGAACTGCAAATTATGCTGAATAAAGTGAATGAGAAAAGTCTTGAATGCGAGCTAAAAACTAAAAATCAATCGTAAGAAAACAAAATCGATAGTGGTAAGCAAAACTAACAGTAAGGCTCATTCATGATGGTATCGTTATAAGTGAATGGACAAGACATTGAACAGGTGCGAAAGTTTGAATATCTTGGCAGTTTTCCGACAGATGACGGGAGATGTGAAGTTGAGATCAGAAGGGGAATAGGTATTGGCTAAGATCCAGTTCATGAAGCTAAAATATCTACTATGCAATCAGAAGGTAGACATCCAAAAGTAGAATCCGCTTCCTCGAGTGTTGCGTGTGGTCAGTGCTGAGGTGAGGATCAGAAACATGGATCCTGAGGAATGATGACATGAAACGAATTCATGCTTTCGAAATGTGCTGCTGTCGACGAATGTTGAAGATGAGCTGATAGAGAAAGTTTCATATGAGAGTGCTTCCTCCGAAGTTGATAGACCACGGATATTGCTGGAGAAGATCATGAAGTTAAAAGTTGCTTATTGTGGACATATCGTGGAGAGATAACATCTTGTCGGACTTGCTGTAAGGAAAGGTGGGGAGGATGAAAGGAAGAGGAAGTCAAAGAACAACGTGGCTGGATAACATCAAGGTTTGGACCAAGCTGGACAAGACTAGGGATGTTGTAGACAAGTGTCGGGACAGAGCGACATGCCGGAAATCGTCCGCCAACTGGAAATTCCAGATGCGACCTAACGACGAAGACGAAACACCATACAGCACTGTAAATGGTATATTCGGAAATGTCGTCCACAAGGAGGGAGGTTGGAGATCAGAGAGAGATGGAGGGAGGTGGCGATGAAGGTTACGAAGAAGGGAGAACGCCGATGCGAATTGGAAGGAGTCAGGTCGAGGAAACGAGTCACCGAGACGGGTTGGATGATTCGGCAGCACTTTATAATGGTGGTGCTGCAGTCCCAGAATGCCACGCGTGATGAAAAATCCTCTACACTCTCACGGTGCATTTTTCCTTGATTTTGACTCACTCTTCCCCACACACCCTCATCCAAGACATACGACGTCCGCACAGTCTCTCACGTCTCTCTGCCCAGGCCCGGTCTCTTTCTCTCCCCAGTGTCTCTCCGTATATCTCGATCTCCGTCGGTCTCCGATCTCTCCAGCCGTTCGAAATCGCTCTCGTCACCCTGCCTCTCTCTCCACACATAGTCCCCCTCTCCTGTCACTGTTCTCCACTATCCCACATCCCCTCCAGTTCCCCCCCTCTCTCTCTCTCTCTTTCTCTCTCTCTCCACATTGCTCTCTCGTACCTCACTCCCAGATTCTTTCTATCTCTATTATTTCTACCCCCAAGTCTCCCTTTCTCCACACTCGTTTTATTTTCGCACCATTCTCTGTAAACTGATCGAATTGTGCGTGAAAGTCCAAGGAGATGATCAGTTTCCGTAATGCTCATGCTACCCTGTCTGACACCAGAGATCATTCCACGGTCAAGGTCAATTAGACCACATTTATTCCAGATTCGGATGTTTCCCCTGAACAACAACTGAACCCCTTGAACATATCTGCATGTTTTATCATTTGAGTTGCTGCCACGCGTTTAACAGATTCCCATTAATGTGCGGCTGTACAGTTGTACCTAATAACAAGGCCATTCACTGCATTTACCACTTAGACAGGCCCTCACCTATCTCGAATTTGAATATGGGTGAGATTTGGTGCTGATTATTGCGATTTTCCTGTTTCCAACAACAGGTTGCCGCTGAAAAGGCAGTTTGGGGTAACCTGGAGAGAGAGACTGTCAATGTTCCTTCTGAGCTGCGCCGGTGTGCGGCTGCGCTGTAATTAAAATGCTCGCGTCACGGAGCTTTTGTTGCAGTGCAGATTGATTAAAATGCAGCTGGAAAAAAGTTCATGAAATCTGAGAGTTTTTCTTTGTTGCACTATATTTTATCATATCCTTCCATTAATAGATTAAGACAAAAGTATATTTTTTGTCAGTCCATTCTATATATTCATAGATGCGCATTGCAAAAACACACACATCCAAGCTGTCGCACTTTTTTCAGGCCGTGTGAAAATTTCCTGCTCGGAGCAATGGTTGATCCATGCAGTGGAAAAATAGTAATTAGTGGGAACGTTGGAGACCGGAACATGTTAGATTCAATGCATATTAATCACGATTGAATATGATACATTACTGTGCTTCATTATGATACTTTATTCTGGTATCTTATTTTATATCATTAGCTAGCTTGCCTTCATATTCCACCTTTTCTCTGCTTATTCCTTTTTTAAATTGCTTTCTTTTAATTATTAAAAGGTCCCGGAATCACTAGATTCATTCAACTACTTTTGCTATCTAGAACAACATCTTAAATCAATATGTAGATAGTCCAACAAAAGCAGGAGCTGTACTGAAACTGATGTTGGGTAATTATGCTAGTTAAATACCCGCCCATTTGGTGGGTGAATGGTGAGGGCAGAACTCCTTAAGTTTAAGAGAGCTATAGAGAAGGAAAGTGTAGACTTTGCGGGAGGGTAATGAATTGGATCAGGGTAAATTACTAATTCAGAAGGCAATAACTGTGGAGAGTTAATGGGAAACAATTGTTTCTGGCAAGTCCACATCTGACATGTGGAGGGTGCTTATAGTCTATCTGCACGGAGTATAGGACGGGTATATTCCAGTACGAAGAAATGACGAGATTAACAGCGTAAGAGAACCTTAAATGCGGAGAGAAGTGATGAATTTAGTCAAGCAGGAAAAGGAAAAGTATGTAAAGCTTAGGAAGGTCGAATCAAACAGAGCCCTCGAGGATGTGTGTGATGTCCTTAATGAGTAACTTACATCAGCAGTTACCTAGGAGAAAGACAAGGAGGATAGGGAGATCAGTGCGGAGAGTACAAGTATACACAGTCATTTTGAAGTAAAGGAGGAGGTCTCTTAAAGTGCATTAAGGCGTATATGTCTCCGGGCCCTGCTGGGATATACCCCACGTTACAGACAGAGGCAAGTGAAGAGATTGCTGGGGCCTTGTCTAATATACTTGTGACCTGCCTATCCACAAGCAAACTCTGGGAGAACCGGATAGTACCTTATGTTGATCCGTCATTCAAGACGTGATTCAGGGAATAATCGTGATGAACATTGAAACTCCTGAGATACAGTCGACTATGAACCAAGTGCTGATAAATGGGACCAGTGTAGACAGTGAGTGGACGGTCAGAACAGGTAAGGCCGGCCAAGGGCCTGTTTCCGTGCTGTGTGATCCACCACTCCGGACATGCTAAATTAACGATGGTGGCACCGCAAGGAATTGATTTCAAAACTCCACTCCCCTCTCCAACCTGAAATAAACCAGACTGCACCCCTTTGTCACCACTGGGAATATCTGTTTCTGTCAAGGTAACATACAGATTGGACACGTCAGCTAAAAAAACTGGCAATTGATGAAGTTCCTTTGTTTCCTTCCATTAATGTTGCTTCCTTACAGCAAAACTAATCCTCTCACTGTGTCAGAATCTGTGATTTAAACCTGCCCCAAACACTATGCTTTCATCTGCACATTTCCCTGCACATTGTAACTTGAACCATCTCACTGAGGGTCTGATGGAGACACAACCCCTGCCCTCAACACATGAGATCACATCTCCCGTGCTTCTGACATTTCCAATACGCTCAGAATGGTTTTCCGATTAAGTCTGAAGGTTATGGTAAATTCAACTTGTTTTCAGCCCTGACAAACCATGTCTTCCCACTGCCTCTTCCACCTCTTTCCTCCAGTTCCAGGGAAGCTGCATTTCCATAAGACCATAAGAGGCAGTCAATTAGGCACTGATTTATCAATGCTAGAATCTTTCGTGTAATACCATGGGCTCGTAGCTTGCTAAGCAGCCTCCATTGTGGCACATTGTCACCGGCCTTTCGAAAATCCAAGTACACAACATCAACGTATTCACCTCTCTCTAATCCGCCTGTTATTTCTTCAAATAGAAATCGCCGAATATCCTGCTACTAATTCAATATGCCAGCAACAACCTTCGCCAAATAAGAGACCCCGTGAATTTATGTTTCGAGTTTTTCCATCCGTCACTGATGAAAAACGGTTGATGTATGTGTAATGTGAATGCAATGTCAGGCAAATTCACAGCGGGAAATGGTCTAAGTTTCATATGATGGCGCTGTGATCCTGCAATTTGTTTCCAGTAAGTGAAAAATAAACTGAAGGGGAAGGGCATCTTTATCTTGCTGACGACTTCAACTGGTAGCTATCTCTGGGAGATGGCAATCTTGGCACAGCCGCTCTCCACTTGCCCATTACCCTAATGTTACAACTGCGGACAACTGTTAAAGAAGGCTTTTAAAAGGGCCAACCTAAAATCAGTGCAAGTCCAGGCTGAGGGGGCACAGTAAAATCTGGAGAAAGGGAATGCCTATTGTTCAAAAAGAACATTATTCCAAATGCATAATATTCCATCAGAGTTGAGAACGCCCTTCCTTCTGCTGTCTCTGTGCAATAGACCCACAGCGATCTTTGCCCTGAGCTGTTGCTGGAGATTATAATCTGACAATAAACTGGTCCCGAGGTGAATAATAAATCCAAGTGACAGCACCAACCGAACGGAACCAGGATGCGGGTTGTGATTCCTCTCTGGAGGTGGTAAAATTTCGCGCACTGAAGTATTAATTCTGATTCGGACCACAAGTTAGAAAGACTCATTGAAGCAAGGCGAGTCTTTCTGTCGTTTAACCCAAGCGCTGTGGAACAAGGTGTGGTGTTACATGCTGAATAGGGTGAAGTTCAGGTTTATGAGCGTGTTATCAACTGAACATTGCTCAGGGTGTGTTCACTTACTGCTAGTGCCCATAAAATTCAGATGCTCGGATTCCCAGAAACCAGACACAGGTGTTCTGCATCAGGTAGGTACATGGACTGTATTCGGCAGTGTTATGGAGTTTTAATAAGCCCACTTGTAACGGCAGTATTTCTAATATTTCTACCATATCAAAAAAATGGAAGGTTATGAGGTAGTGTGGGTTTAGTACTTCTTTAAGGATTATAGGGGTTGGCACAACATGGAGGGCTGAAGGTCCTGTACTGTGCTGTGGCGGTGGTGTTCTTTGGTTCTATCAATATTATCATTGAAATCGCGCGGCTTTATCGAACTTGGTGCTCGATTATTCTGTATATGTTGTTTTTATAGGGATGAAGAGGTACTTCTGGCAGGGATATATATATAAACAAATATTGTGGTAGTTCTCACTGGGTGTAGATAAAAACAGCAAATTCTACACTCATTGGGCACTTTACTATGAACGCCCTGTACCTAATAAAGCGGCCACTGAGTGCATGTCCGGGGGGCTTCCGCTGCGATTGCCCGTCCGCTTCAATGCTGACCTCTGCGCTGTATTCGCTGGCATTCGACTAAGACGGGGAGTTAATTGCATTCGCTGTTATTTAGGAGGTGAGGGGATTTTTTCCACTGGTGGTTAGATCCTTTGAGTTGAGCCCTTGCTGGGGACATTGAATATCACGCGGTGTCTAGACAGGAATGTGGAGAACACGTTTGCTACTGTAGGGAGAGCTGAAACAGATGAAGATAGATGAGGTTATTTTTCTGAGGTGAAACTAGTGTGCCTTTGGATTTCTCTTCCTCAAAGGGAAAGAGAAGCAGAAATTTCTTTCAATGTGTTTAATTCCGCCGAACACATTTCTGGACAGACAAGGGAGTGGAATGAAATGTTGCAGGCGGTCGCAGGGATGTGTCACTGAGATCACAGTCCAGCTGTGATCATAGAGAATGGCGGAACAGGACTGAGGGGACGAATGTCTTGTTACTAAATCAACATACCAGCAGCGCACTCTGACAAATAAGAGACCCGGTGTATTTAACGTTTGATGTTTTTTTCTTTGATCTCAGACGAGGAACGGTAGATGTATTTGTAAAATAAGTGCGATGTCTGCCAAATTGGCCAGTGGGATAAGGCCATAATTCCATATGATTCTACGTTGACATGGTAACATGTTTCCAGTAAATGAGCAATAAACTGAAGGGGAAGGGCGTTCATATCTCGCTGTTGACTTTGACCGGTTGTTATCTCTGGGAGATGGTTATCTCGGCACCGTTCCTCCCGGAACCGCCCATTACTGTAATGGTCCAACTGCGGACAACAATTAAAAATGGCTCTTTATAAACAGGATGACCTTGAAGTCAGTTCCTGGCGGAGGGGGCACAGTAAAATCTGGAGAATGGGAATGCCTCCTGTTCAAAAGAGAACATTATTCCAAATACATAATATTCCATCAGAGTGGAGAGCGCCCTTCCTTCTGCTGTCTCGGTGCAATAAACCCACAGCGATCTTTGCCCTGAGCTGTCGCTGGGGTTTATAATCTGACAATAAACTGGTCCCTGGGTGAACAATAATTCAAAGCGATGACACCAACCGAACCGGACCAGGACGTGGGTTGTGATTCCTCTCTAGAGCAGATCAAATTTTCTAGAGAGAGGAAATTACTGCACCGCTTGCACTGTAGTATTAATTCTGGTTCAGACCACTTGCAAGAGTGACTTGTTAATGCAAATTAAGCTTTTATGTGGTTTAACACAAGCGTTGTGGAACAAGGAGTGGCGTAAACATGCTGAATAGACTGAGGCTCAGGTTTCTGACCATGTTATCAACTGAAAATTGCTCAGGGTGTGTTCACTTACTGGTAGGGACATAAAATTCAGATGCTCGGATTCGCTGGAAACAGAATCATGAGTCCAGCACCAGATAACAACCAGGGCCATAGGGGAAATGTTATGGTGTCTTATTACGCCCACTGGTCCCCCTAGTAGTGCTATTGTTTCTATCAGTTCAGTATTGTCCTTAGAATTGCGTGGATTGACGAATATCTGTGTTTCATTCTGTTTGTGTGTTTATTTTTTAGCAAAAACTTTATATATCTGGCAGTGATATTTAGGATAAAAATTCCTGTAATAAATCTCACTGGCAGTTGATAAAAGTATGGAAGTCTACACTCAGTGGGCACGTTTTTATGTACCTCCGTACCTAATGATGTGACACTGAGTGAATGCTCCGAGATTTACTGCGGCTGCACCCCGTCCACATTCTATGTTAGGCGCTCAGTGACGCTCTCTTGCACGTCGCTGTTGGAGTGCATGGTTATTTGAGTTCTTGCCGCCTTCCTGTCGGATTTAATCAGTCTGGCAAATCTCACTGAGCTCTCTCATTAACGAGGCCTTTAGAGCCGCCGCTCACTGGATGTTCCTTTGGTTTGTTACCGGTCCATTCTCTGTAAATCGAGAGATTTATATGTGAAAATCCAAGTTGCTGATCAGTTTCCGTAACACTCATACCACCCGGTCTGGCACCAGCGATCACTCCACGGTCAATAGACAATAGACAATAGGTGCAGGAGTAGGCCATTCGGCCCTGCGAGCCAGCACCGCCATTCAATGTGATCATGGCTGATCTTCCACAATCAGTACCCCGTTCCTGCCTTCTCCCCATATCCCTTACCTGCGCTATCTTTCAGAGCTCTAACTTTTTCTTAAAAGCATCCCGGGAATTGGCCTCCACTGCCTTCTGAAGCATAGCATTCTATAGATACATACTCTCTGGGTGAAAAAGTTTTTTCCTGAATTCCGTTCTAAATGACCTACCCCTTATTGTTAGCTGTGGCCTCTTGTTCTGGACTCCGTCAACATCGGGAACGTTTCCTGTCTCTAGCGTGTCCAATCCCTTAAAAATCTTATATGTTTCAATCAGATCCCCTCTCATCCTTCTAAATTTCAGTGTATATTTCGGTCAATGTCACTTACATCACATTTACCTATTCGGATGTTTGGTCTAAATCACAACAGATCTCGTTGACCATACCTGCATGTGTTTATGCTTTCATTTGCAGGCAGATGATTAACAGATTTGTATTAATGAGCTGATATACAGTTGTACCTACCAAAGAGGCCATTTAGTGCATTTCCCATTTAGAAAAAACCCTCACCCATCTCGAATATGAACACGGATGATGTCTGGGACTGATTGTTAACGATTTGCATGTTTGCAACAACAGGCTGTCGCTGGCAAGGCAGTGGACAAAACACTGTTATAAGATGGGGATAACTTGGAGAGAGAGACCCGTCACTGTTCCCTCTAAACTCCGCGTCCGCGTAACCAAAATGCTATCTTTGTTGTACTGCATTTTTATCCTATCCTTTAATTGTCAGTCTTCATTATAAATATTCATAGATGCACATTACAAAAAAAGGAGCATATATACGATGCTGCGCTTTTCCAGGCCGCGTGAAAATTTCCCGGCTCAGAGCAATGGTTGATCCACTCAGCTGAAAAAATAGTCATTAGTGGGAACATTGGAGTCCATGTTACATTCTGTGCATATCAATCACGGTTGAATACGATACATTATCGTGCTCCCTGTTACAGACGAGAAGTTAAAAGTCAGTAGAGTGGACAAAAACTGTTTCACCGGGAGCCTCTAAGGGATCCAAGAAATAGTAATGAATAACGCAAGAAAAATTAATAATAATTTCGCCTTGTCCGAGGGAGCGTACTTAGGCAGTGAGGCTCAAGAGCTTAACAATACAGAACTAATGTTGAGCAGAGAAGAACTAGAAGGTCCATTTACTGTAAATTCAAGAGCTTTTCTGCTTCGTTTCTCGAAAGATCACTATTAATGCCCCGATTATCACTTTTTCTACCTTTTCCGAACACAGGGTGAGGTACCTCCCCCATAATAGGGATGAGCAAGGAGGAGATCTAGGCCAAATTGTGCAATTAAGCGTTCAGCATATCACGCAGTATCTTGGACAATCCCAGTTCTGATACTGGGTCTTCCACAGTGTCTTTTTTTAAAAAAAATAATTGATTTTTTAATGCATTTTCTACAACACTACAAATAAAAAAACCCAAAACAAAGTAGAAAATTAATACAGTGCAAGATAAGCATACAATAATAATATAAAACGAAAAAGGTAATTGAGAAAGCACCCAAATTGAAGTCATGTAAAGTTAATATCCTCCCCAAGCCCCACGACAAACAAAAACTCCAGACCAACCACGACAAAATGTAGAGATAATAAATCTGGACATTCAAACCCCCAAAACTGTAAATACACTTGAAGACAAAAGATAATAATGCCTACTACCAAAAAAAGAGCTGAAAGCAAGGGACTGAAAAAAAAACTTAATTAAGAGGAAAATTATGAAAATACTCAATAAAAGGTCCCCAGAACTTATGACACTTTATATCTGAATTAAGAATTGAATAATGGATTTTTTCAAGGTCTAAACAGAACATGATATCGTTAAGCCATTGAGCATGCGTGGGCGAGGCAACATCTCTCCATCTAAGGACGATTAGACGTCTAGCCAGGAGAGAAGCAAAAGATAATATGTGACATTTAGTCGAACTCAAATGTATATGTGTCTCACCCGAAAAACCAAACAGTGCAATTAAAGGGAAGGTTCTAAGTGGTGATTCAGAATACAGGATAATGTTATAAAAACATCTTTCCAAAATTTCTCTAAGCTAGGACAGGTCCAGTACATATGAATAAGAGAAGCCTCGCCCCTTTTGCATTTATCACAAAGAGGACTAATATTAGGGTAAAATCGAGATAATTTAGATTTCGACATATGGGCTCTATGAACAATCTTAAACTGTAAAAGGCAATGGCGAGCACAAAGAGAGGTTGAATTAACCGATTTGAGAATCGAGCCCCAAATATCACCAGATAAAGAGATATTTAAATCATGGTCCCAAGCCACTCTATTTTATCCACAATACTAATTTATCACGAATGAATGATATTAAACCGTTACCCAATGGATTGATAGAGAGAAATAAATCCATAGCATTTTTCTCGGGCATTTCAGGGAAACTAGGAATTAAAGGATTTATAAAGTGTCTGATTTGGAGATATATTAAAAAAAAAGGGCATTAGGCAGATTGAACTTAGCAGAGAGCTGTTGAAAGGATGCAAAGCGATTGTCGATAAAAAAGATCTTCAAAATGTCTAATGCCCTTCCTATACCAATCATAAAATGTTGAGTCATACACCGCCAGAAAAGCGTTTGTAAAACCTGAAAGTTCTTTATTGTACTGCATTTTATCCTATCCTTTAATTAATAATTAAAATCTAAAGTATGTTTTTTTCCTCTTGTCTGTCTTCATCCTAAAATATTCATAGATGCATTTTACAAAAGAGGACACATCTACAGTGTTGTGCTTTTTTCAGGCCGAATGAAAATTTCCGGCTCAAAGCAATGGTTGATCCATGTAGCTGCAAAAATAGTCAATACTGGGAACATTGGAGACCGGACCATGTTACATTCTATGCATATTAATCACGATTGAATGTGGTACATTATCATGCTTCTTGTTATACACAAGATGTTAAAAGTCAATAGAGTGGACAAAGCAGTTTCACCGGGAGCCTATCTGGTATCCAGGAAATAGTAATGAATAACGCAAGAAAAAATAATAATAATTTCGCCTTGTCCGAGGGAGCGTACTGTGAGGCAATGACGCTCAAGTGCTTAACAATATAGAACTAATTTTAAACAGCGTATAAGTGGACGGTCCATTTACTATAAATTCAAGAGCTTTTCGTTTTCGTTTCTCGAAAGATCACTATCAATGCCCCGATAATCACTTTTACTAGCTTTTCAGAGCACTGGGTGAGGTACCTTCCCCATTGTAGGTATGAGCAAGGAGGAGATCTGGGCAAATTGCGCAATTAAGTGTTCAGCATATCACGCAGCATCTTGGACAATCCCAGTTCTGAAACTGGGTCTTCCACACTGTCTTTTTACACAGATCCAATCTGATGTACCAAGTTTCCAGCCCCTTTTAAGAGGACGCAGGAATATGGCATTGGGGTGAAAAAAAAATCAGCCATCATTGAATGATGGAGCAGACTCGATGGACTGAATCATTTCATTCTGCTCTGATATCGTTTGTCTTATCATGACTGAATGATTAGTCCTTCGGATCCCCTATCAGGATTTGTGACGTGTGAGGGACTATTACAGATTTGTTCACTGAGATCCTTTTATTTGTCTTCAGCGTTTAAATTCCAGTGAGATTCGCTTTTGAAAAAATTGAGCAGAAATATTTTTTTTCTCATTTGTATTGTTAATGTGCTTCATTACCTCTCTGATTAAAGTTAGACCTGCGGTGAGAGATTTATTGGAAGAAAACCCCACAGCTGGAAAGAAGCCACGAATGAGAACGAGGGAACAGCGACAAGTGAACCAGCCCGAGGACTGAGAGTACCAACTGAAGAGAACCTTCTGACTCAGAGTTTTCATTGATTCAGTCAGGAGAAAGTTTGGTGAGTCTCATCACTCGAACACTGGTCCTTTAAACATTACATATCTTCACAAAGGAAGGTACGAAATTGGTAGAATGCCTCTGTCAGTCCCAGTTGCAATCATTCCAGGTCTGGTAATGTGCTTTCAGAAGCCCAGCTCTTTACAGTCACTCACATTCTCTCAGTCTTTGCTCATTTGAAGGTTCTGCATCATCTGAAGAAGCTTTTGGTTAGTTCTGATGTTTCCTTGTTACGTTATAATCATCTTAAAATGCGTTGACAATTTTCTCCCTTTATAAGAAGCCCCAAGTGTGTCGTGTTGTAGTGATTGTAGAAATGTGGAGTTACCATGAACTGCAGCAACATGCCCTTGATCCCATTGGCTATTGCAATCTGCAGTGGTATACTTACCCTCGAATATATCGTCGCGTAGGCCTCTGCTGAGAACAGACCATTTATAAAGCAAAATATCCCAACTCTGCATTTTATTCAGTCCTCACTAGCACATGGCAACCCATAATTTACATTGACATACCTTGGCCTCATCAAGTACTTTTCTGCTAATTACATTGTCAGAACCAGTAAACGTGACATTAAGCAGAGGTGGAAATTCAAAGTTATGTTTCCATGGATGTTGTGCATGGGACTTCAGTAAAGCCTTTGACAAGGTGTCACGTGGCAGCTCGGTCTCGATGATCAGGTCCCATGCTGTCTGGAGAGAGCAAATTGGATGTATTCTAAATTAGCTTCAAGGTAGCAAGCAAAGAATGCTGGTTGAAGGTTTTTCCTCGCAATGGAGGCGAGTAATTAGCGGTGTGCCATGAGGCTACAAGTTGGGACCTTTGATATTCGTTATTTTATAGCAATGATTTGGATGCGGTTGCACAAGGATTACTTGACTGGTAAGTTTGCAGAATGCACAACATTAGTAGTTGCTGTTCACACAGAAGATTATCGTAGCATCTAGGGAATCTAAATGGACAGGGGCTGGTAAAGAGATTGAAAAACCAACCCCAGCAGCAGCGGATTCATGCAGATGTTGGGGATCATGTGGAGGAAACAGCCAGAGGAAGTGGATGAGGCAGGCGCAGTCGCATAATTCAAAAAGCAGTTGGGGTGTGTAGATGGAGTGAAGAGGCCAGAAGGGAGATGGCCCCATCACAGGAAATTGTGACCATCTCAGTGGGCACTGTGGTTGGCATTGTCTCGTTGGGCTGAACGCTCTGAATTTGGATTTTATTGCTCTGTGACTCTGTCAGTAGATGCGCCAGGTATCAGTGGACAGATATGGTGCGGAAGTGGTTACCAACAGGGAATGTTTGGTCCCCATGCCAAATGCAACAGGGGATGAAAATACTGCCATATTTGCAAAGTAGTCGTACTCTCTGACTCACTGTCTGCTTGTTGTGAAATTTAGAGCATCACCAGCAGGGGGAGCTGTCCTGCAGAGCGACCAAAGTGTAAACAAGACGACGACAATCACCAACCGTCAGTCAGAATCAGAATGGACAAAGGTATGATCACAGGGATCTTTGAATTAAACTTTTATCGCGTTTGTACACAATAGTTCAGATGAAAAAAAAACTAACAGAGTTGTTAACAGTGCATAGAAAAGTTTCATCAAGCAGTGTCATTTATCCCACTGGTTAAGAGGCCTTGAGTAATTGATCAACCCAACAGTTCCAGCGCAGGGACCTGACACCAGTAATGGTCGAATCACTCCGCTCACCACACAAAGCTTCAGCTGAGTGAAAGGAGCAGGGACTCCTGAATCAGGTGGTCGTGAGTGAAACACAGACAGGAATGTGACAGTGATCTTGTGGTTTATGTGAATGTTCAAGGTCAGGGTCCATTTCATCTCCAGACAGACCCTGATATGTAAGACATCTTCAACTTTCATTTATAATATTCAAAACCAGATGATAGGAGCATTTCCGGGATTTCCGAGGTTCTATGTTAACACAGCATTTCAGGTTTTGGAAGGCAAGCTACCAACTCCCCCCTGGTTTTTCTTGCCTGCTACGCAAAGGAGGAGGGGTGTCACCGAAATCTGTTTTCTGTAGCGGAGCGGAGATCATTGCCGGTGCTGGGAATGGCTGAGGATCAGGAGGCAGCACATTGTAGATGCATTTGTGATCTGCTTCGGAGTTTTAACACCCCAGTGCATATATGTCAAACTCAGGGCCCGCGGGCCAAATCCGGCCCGCGGTGGAATTATCTTTGGCCCGCGAGATAATATCTAATTCCTATTAAAGCTGGCCCCAGTAATCGAAGCGCCTATGGCGTATGATATGGCTAATGCTGAGTTTATTCAGGTACCAGGTTTTCAGGGTTTTTAGTGTTTTTTCGACAGTCTTGCTCGGCAGTCTTCTTCATAAGAAACGGAATTTGTGAAGTGAAACACTTTGTAGTTATAGCAGAGACTGAGACACATGAGAGCAGGCTGAAAAAACGGAGGCCACGAAAGCTGCATTCGCACGCGTCCGACTGATCCGGCCCGCATGAAGCTGCATTTTGCTCAAACCGGCCCGTGACCTAAAATGAGTTTGACACCCCTGCCCCAGTGAATGTCTGGGCTGTGGAGAAATGGTGAACCTGAGTTTCCAAATATTTCCCTCTTGATATGATCTTCTACCTGAATTTAAATTCCCAGCATCTTGGCTGGGAAACCCGGGATAACCAATGACCAAATGTCTCTGTCACCTGTAGGCAATGTGATTGTGCTCAAATCTGAGATTCCAGCTGGAATAAAAAAGATGTTACAGCCTGGAAACGGGTCCTTCGGCCCATATAATTCATGCTGATCTAAGTGTCCCATTTTCCTGCAGTTTTCCCAAATTTCCCGAGTAAACTTCTTCTCCCCTTTTTCCTGCCCACATGCTCTCAATTTTGTAATTTTATTTGTGTTTGCGGCCTCCTCCGGATGCATGTACTTTATACCCATCAGCAACCACGTGGAAAAATGCCCCTTTGGTCCCTTTTAAATTTCTGTCCTCGAGTCTCAGACTCCCTTACCCGGGCAAAAAAACTGTGACCATCTACCCTATCTGCACCCCTGATTACTGTATGTGTGTGTGTAAGGTTTCCCTTCAAGCTCCTGAGCTCCAGGGCAAGTTGCCCCAGCCCAACCATATAACACAAAAAACAACACCCTAGCCCAGTACCGTAGTGTTCATTCTTCACTTCACACTTTCCAGCTTCATCACCTCCATCCTATAGATTAGCAACTGCAACTCACACAAAGCTCTATAACCAAGACTTTGCCAATGACATGCATAGTTGTTACGTGATGATCAGCAGGTGGGGGAGAATATGGCAACCAGGGGAGAGGACAGCATAGATCGCAAGGGAATGTTCAGCCTGCGACCCAGGGGACCGGACAACGTGCGTCTCAAGGGAATGGTCAGTCTGTGACCAAGGGGACTGGAGAAAGCAACTCCAGTCCCCTTGTCTAGTCTCCAGCCCCTCGTGTGACAAAGCAACTGGGGAATGTATGATCCAGCATACTGGACCATGTGTAATCCCGTTGCTGGTCTTTGTGTGACACAGACTACTGGACAGTTAGTGACCGAGGGAGATTTTAGCTTGTGGAAGATAATCACAGTGATATTTCCCAGTATCACCGGACACCGGTGCATTATGATCCCGTGGTCATCCGTGCGTTCAACTGCTGTGATTAGTATTACTGTGCCTATCCTGCTATTTTTCTGGGACTAAATGTGTCCAGTCACCAGCTTAACGGGATGGTCACCTGGCAGGATGTACGGTTCACATTACCCAGCACAGTTCCACTCCAAATCTGGTCAGCCTGAGTCTCAGCTCCATTGCAGTCTGAATCAGTTTTGCTCAGATCAAACTCATACTCGTATAACCTGCAATTCATCACTTATTTCAGGTAGGAAATGGAAACGAGTTGCGAAACGACTGAAGAGGATTTTACCAGGCGGATCATCGAGCGAAGATGATCTGGACACAGGAAGGAAGGTACCAAAGCAGGGTCAGATTGAGAGCGATGTCCCAATGGAATGTGGTCCGGCCGCAGAGGAGGAGGAGCAAATTCAGCCCAGAGAGAGTGACGTCACAGACACCGATCAGGACCCTGGAACCAGCACAAGTGAAGCGACTGCCTGTCGGCTCGGAAGCTCATTGAACACAGAACTGTCAAGTCCCCAAGAAGGAGCGGGTGAGTGAAATATGAGGGTGATGTGCTCACAGAATACGGCAGGGTGGAGGGTAAAGGTGAGGCCTTGTTGGAGGATTGGTCAGAGGAGAGGGAAAATGTGTGGCTGTGGTACATGTGGTGCACTGGGCAGCCGTTACCCCACTACAGGAAATGTACTACCTGCTCTGAGGATTTCCAGAATGTGAATTGGAGGAAATGCAGCTGTCCAGATGAGGAGAGTGTTTCCGGGATGTGTATCAGGGGACATGTATTCGCCAGGATGGAGAGAGTATCTCTGGGAAGTGAATATTACCAACAGTCCCAACATTTATGCCCATCCAAATTTAAATAGGTGAATGGGTTGGATGGGGGATGGACTGGTTTATATTAAATGTGGTCCTTCTATTACGTAATGCCTGGAACATTGTTGGGTAGGCTTTAAGGCAAGTGTTAGATTCAAGTCAAGTCAAGTCACTTTTTTATTGCCATTTCGACCATAACTGCTGATACAGTACATAGTAAAAATGAGTCGCTTTTCAGGACCATGGTGTTGCATGACACATTTCAAAAACTAGACTGAACTACGTAAAAAAACAACAGAGGAAAAGAAAAAAAAACACACAACAACTACACTAAACTACACACCTATCTAGGACTGCATAAAGGGCACAAAGCAGTGCAGACATTACAATAAATAAAATACGTGACAATGTGTCAGGCCAGGCTCTGGGTATTGAGGATTCTGATAGCTTGGGGGAAGAAACTGTTACATAGTCTGGCCGTGAGACCCCGAATGCTTCGGTGCATTTTCCCAAATGGCAGGAGGGAGAAGAGATTGTATGAGGGGTGCATGGATCCTTTATAATGCTGCTGGCTTTACGGATGCAGCTTGTGGTGTAAATGACAGTAATGGTGGGAAGAGAGATCCCGATGGTCTTCTCAGCTGACCTCACTATATGCTGCAGGGTCATGCGATCTGAGATGGTGCAATTTCCGAACCAGGCAGTGATGCAGCTGCTCAGGATGCTCTCAATACAACCACCTTAGAATCTGATGAGGATGGGGGGTGGGAGATGGACTTTTCTCAGCCTTCGCAGAAAGTGGAGACACTGCTGGGCTTTCTTTGCTATGGAGCTGGTGTTGAGGGACCAGGTAAGATTCTCCGCTAGATGAACAGCAAAAAATTTGTTTTGTTCACATACAGAGACAGGCTGCTGGCTCTGCACCAGTCTGTTAGCTGCTGCATCTCCTCTCTGTAAGCTGACTCGTCGTTCTTGCTGTGTGTTGCAGCACAGTCGCGGGTCAGCAGAGTGAACAGCAGTGGTCTGTGCACACAGCCGTAGGGGGACTCCGTGCTCAGTTTGATGGTGTTGGAGATGGAGAATTAATCCAATTGTGTATCTGTAGGCAGGTTCAAGACACGGGTTTTTGTTGAGTTGGGTGAGAGCAGTGGAGACGAGGGATATCTGAGTTCAAGCCTACATTTTCTTTTTTATATTTACAGGGCCAGAGTTTACAATCTCCGACCTCCTGGCACAGGGGGAGGAATATCGACTGTACCAACTGACAAAATTCTATAGAGACAGACTAAAACAAGCAATTGAAGAAAAGGTTGAGAGACTCGGTTGGATGTTGACAAAGGAGGGACATTTCAGTAGAGAAGAAAATGAGGTGAGTGCAGTTCGTGTATTGTCACTGATCTGCTGGTATCAGAGGGAATAGTAATCAACATTAATCTCCTGCACGTTTTAGGAGACCGACTTGGGAATGGAGACTTTGATCACTTAGATGTCAAACAGCAACAGGCACAACACCGATCCCCGTGACACTGCAGGAGATACAGGCGCCAATCAGAAATGCAATAGTCTATAGTGACACTCCGGATTCTTTCAAAAAAGTTACTGTCTAATACAGTTTACCATTTTATCTTGAATGCTAAGCAACTGAATCTTCTAGACCAACCTCCTATACGGGACCTTGTCAAATACCGTGCTGAAGTCCATGTAGACAATATCCGCAACCTTGCCTTCATCAACTTTCCTGGTAACTTCCTCGAAAATCTCTGAGATTGATTAGATGTGAAAGATCACGCACAAAGCTGATAATCTCATGACCACAAACATCAATAGTTTGATCTAAAAAGGCAGAAGAAAGCACAAAACATAAAATAAATCTGGTGATCTAGCTGATATCTCATGATCCCAAAAAAATCAACAGGTTGTCCTGAAAGAGAAGAAGATCAATAAGATTTCCTGAAAGGGAAGGGGCAAACAAAAAAAAACTGCTAACTTGCTGAATATCTAACTAATGAGAGACAGGGACACACCATTTCAGGTCACTCTCCTTGGAGCTCACAAACAGTGATTGTCTTGTCCTAGATCTGACCTATTCAGTCATAAGTGGTATTAGAAAATCAAGTGTGTTACACCCGTGAGTGACTCTGTTCTCGTTGGGATTCATTGGAGCTGTCTGTAATGCATCACACAGGCATTATCCAAAGGCAAGAATCTGTAAATATGATGCTGATGTATACATTCATCATCTGGAGACGTCTGCTTTACTGGTTAAATTTATTTCACAACTGTAACTCCTCAGACCTAGTAGCAGTGAAACTGAGGGATTATTTTACAGTGCAGTGGGCCATCAAGGAATTATGCTGATTTATTTCATAATTGTTGTCCATTATTCCCTACTGATATCTGTTCTAGGAGATCAATCATTCAAATCCGGGACACAGAACATAGAACATAGAACAGTACAGCACAGCACAGGCCCTTCGGCCCACAATGATGTGCTTACCCTTAAACGCTGTCTCTCTTATTTCTCAGAGCAATGTCCTAAGTCCATCCATATTCAGTAATCTTAATTCCATCATAGGTGTATGTTGCTTGAAGACTATTCAATGTTTAATTCATAATTCCTCAGTTAATCAGGAAACCCATGCCTGAATTCAGGAAGTCATTACCATTTTATGGTATCAGTGCCAGGCAGTAACCATCTCCATTATAAGATAGCCGCACTGACATTTCTTAATCTTCTTTTGTCTTTACACATCATAAGACCATACGGCATCAGAGCACAATTGGCCATTAGGCCCATCGATTCTGCTCCGCCATTACATCATGGGTGATTTACTATCCCTGTCAACCCCATTCTCCTGCCTTCGCCCAGTGAACTTTGCTGACCAGACTAGTCAATAAGATACCAACCTCTGTTTTAAATATACCCAATGACTTGCTCTCCACAGCTGTCAGTTCCAATGGATTCTACAGATTCTCTACTCTTCGGCTAAATAATCTCCTCATCTCTGTTCTGAATGGACGTCCCTCTAATCTGAGGCTGCTCCGTCTGGTTCTAGACTCCCCCACATAGAAACATCATCTCCACGTCCTCTCAATGCCTTTCGATATTCCACAGGTTACAATTAGATTCCCCCTCATCCTTCCACACTCCGGCCAGTACAGGTGCATCCAGGATCCATTCCCATCAAAATCTGGTTTAACATCACTGGTTCTGTTCGTTTAGATTCCTCTCTGGATTTTTCACAACGCCATCACATATTTTTTCTGATCAGGGGATCAAAATATCCAGGTGCGGTTTGGCCAGTGCTTGTTCTTATATTCTGATCCTCTCGAAATGAATGCTGGCATTGTATTTGCCTTTCCTAACACAGACTCAAACTGCAAGGAATCCTGCACTAGGCCTCCAGAGAATCTTTACAACTCCGATTTCTGAATTTTCTCCCAGATTCAAAAATACTCTATGTCTTCATTATTTCTGCTAAAGTATATAGCCACGTACCTACATGCCAGATGCCACTGATGTGTCCATTTTTTCATCGGTCTATGTGGGACACCTGGTCAAAGGTCCTCGGGAAGTCCAAGTAAACAACTTGCACTGACTCTCCATTGTCGACCCAGCATGCTGTTCTCTCAAAAAATTCCAACAGTTCTGTCAGGCAAGATTCCCTCCCATGGATGTTGGCCTTTTTCTTATCATGTGCGTCCAAATACCCCGAAACCTTATCCTCAATTATCGACTGCTGACATCTTCCCAAACGCTGATCAGACTAACTGGCCTATAGTTTAAAATGATCAGTCCTCCGGAACCATTCCAAAATCTAGTGATTCTTGAGCGATCATTACTAATGTCTCTACAATCTCTTCAGCCTCCTCCTTCAGAAGCAATCGGGTGAGCTGATCTGGACTCATCTATCTTCAGAACTTTCAGCTTCCCAAGCGCCTTCTCCGCAATAATTGCAAACACACTCACTTCTACCACCTGACATTCTCAAATATCTGGCACTTTCTAGTGTTTTTGCAGTGAGGACTGACGCAAAATGCCGACCAATATCTTCCGGCATTTCCTTGTCCCCTGACAGTACCTCTCCACTGTCATTTTCCGGTGGTCCAATATCCACTCTCCTCTCTTTCAATCTTCATATATCAGACGGACCTTTTGGTGAGCTATTTTACATTATTCTCTAGCCTACCTTCCTATTTCATATTTTCTCTATTTACGGTTTTTGAATTGCCTTCTGTTGATTTGTAAAAACATACCAGTCCTCCAGCTTTCTACTATATTTTGTAATTTTCTGTGCTGTCTCCTTTGCTTTTGTGCTGCTTTGACTACCTCGTCAGCCACGGTTGATCATCCTCCCTTTAGAATAATTCTTCATCATTGTGATTGTTTGTCCTCCGAGAAACTTCAGCCATTCCTGCTCTGCCATTGTCCCTGTTAGTATCATTTTCGAATTTATTTTTGCCCAGCTCCTCTCTCATGCAGAGGTAATTCCTTTATTCTACTGTAGCACTGATACCTCTAACTTTACCTTCTCCCTTTTAAACTGCTGGCTGAGTTTTGCTATTTTATGATCACTGCCTCTTAAGGGTTTATTTAGCTGAAGCTCCCTAATCAAATCTGGTGCAATACACAACACAGAATGCAGATCTGCCTTTCCTATAGTGGGATCAACCATAGGCTTCTCTCAAAAGCCATCTCATAGGCATTCTATGAATTCCCTCACTTCGGATTCAGCACGTTCCTGATTTTCCAAACTACCTGGATATTGAAACTCCCCGTGACAATTTTAGCATTGACCTTTTTCCATGCCTCTCCTCTCCTCCATTGTAATTTGTAGCCCACATCCTGGCTACTGTTAACAAGCCTGTATATAATTTCCTTCAGAGTCATTTTACCTACGCAGTTTCTTAACATCCACATCGTCCAATCTGATATCACCTCTTTCAGAGGACTTATCATTTTTAATGACAGCAGTTTCGACCCAACACTTTCACCTACCTGTGGATCCTTTCGATTCAATATTTATCCTTGGATTTAAGCACCCAACTATACACTTTTGTCAGCCACGATTCAGTGATGCCCGCCATCCACTTGTTTTTGCTCTCTCTCTCCCCTCTCTTCCGTTCTTGTTGTCACATCTTGTTGATGTAATGCTGCACATTGACAGATCAAGGAAATTAATCACATTGCATCTACTGCAGGGTGTCAGGAAATCCTTATTCTTACACACTATTGATTTAGAATTTCCTTCAGTTACTGTTTCTCTGTTAATGACTGAACCCAGGGAGAATGAGGCAGCAGCCCAGTGACTGCATCTGTTCTGAAGCTACTGGGACCATGAACAGATACTTTCCTGTGCATTCCCCATGTCTGTCTGTCTGCTCCACAATAAGTCCATTGTTTCCTTTTGTAGAAAGTCACTGAACTGACAGAGAAGGGAAACCGGACAGAGAGTTCCAGACTCTTCCTCAGTTTGGTGAATGGCAAAGGCTCCCGGGCCCGGAGGGCGATGTGGGAATCCTTTGTGACATGGAGGACTGAGTTACCGAAGTTGGACAGAATACTGAGGGAAATACAGGAACACGGTATGTTAAAACCACACACTGAACACAAAGGCACATTGAGATAAATATTTCAGTTATTTTAATTATTTTAGCTCTGTTTCCATGGATTTTTTTAAATATTTAAACAGGTCCTGATCCACAGGAATACATGAACATCGGCCAAGGTTTATCTGAATTACCCACTCAGCTGATAGGTGAGTGATCAAATGCACAGTTCAAACCACATCTCAAATGTTAGTCTGTGACTTGGCAAAACCTGGGAATCAAAATTCGCCATTAATCATTTGCTGATCTCTGGATTCAAGTAACAATTCAACGAATCTCTCTTTGCAGCCTGAATATTCTACAATATACTTTTCTATTAATCCAGCTGTTGGTTCTGCTGAAGCCTTCACTCCAGGTCCTAACGCTCTGGAAATCCCAACACACCCTAGGCAGGCTCCTGATACACTGTATGACCCAGTCCAGGTGACTTTTCTATCTTCAGACCTTTCATCTTCCAAACCCCTTTTCCTTTGTAATAGCACTACACAGAATTCTGTTTGCTGATGTTCTTTACCTTTTGGAATTCTGCCAGTGACTTGGACAGAGTTTGTCTGGCATTTCCTTTTCACTCGTTACTGCAATTACAGCAGCAGTTTCTAGTGGTCCGATATCGACCCTCTCCCTTTTTGTCACTCTTTATATACCTGGGAAAGAAAAAAAAATACTTTGGTATCCTTTCTAAAGTTATTGACCATTTCCTTGCATTTCCTGCACATTCATGTATAACTGGGAGCAACTATAACATAGTTGCCTCCGACATGACCCTAGTCACTAGACTCTAGACACTAGAATACTACAGCACAGTACAGGCTCTTCCGCCCTGGATGTTGTGACGACCTATCTAATCTTTTAAAAATTGTACTGAACCCACACTACCCCGTGACCCTCTATTTTTCTTTCATCCATGTGCCCGTCCAAGAGGTTCTTAAATACCCTTAATGTTTTAGCCTCCACCACCATCCATGGCAAGTCGTTCCAGGCACCCACAATTCTCTGTAAAAAACTTACCCCTGATGTCTCCCCTAAACCTCCCTCCCTTAACTTTGTACATATGCCCTCTAGTGCTTGCTATTGGTGCCCTGGGAAACAGGTACTAGCAATCCACCCTATCTATGCCACTCATAATTCTGTAGAACTCTATCAAGTCCCCTCTTATTCTTCTACGCTCCAAAGAGAAAAGTCCCAGCTCTCCTAACATTGCTTCATATGACTTGTTCTCCAAACCAGGTAACATCCTGGTAAATCTCCTCTGCACCCTCTCCATAGCTTCCACATCCTTCCTATAATGAAGTGACCAGAATTGGACACAATACTCTAAGTGCGGTCTCACCAGAGATTTGTAGATTTGCAACTTGGCCTCTCAACTCTTGAAATCAATCCCACTATTAATGAAGCCTTGCATCCCATAGGAGTTCTTAACTATCCTATCAACCCATGCAGCGACCTTAAGCGATGTATGGATTTGAACCTCAAGGTCCCTCTGTTCATCCACACTATTAAGTAACCAACGATTAAACTTGTACTCAGCCTTCTGGTTTGTCCTTCCAAAATGCATCACCTCACACTTATCCGGATTGAACTCCATCTGCCACTTTTCTGCCCAAGTCTGCAATCTGTCTATATCCTCTTGTAACCTTCGACAACCTACAGCTCCATCCACAAGTCCTCCAATCTTCATGTCATCCACAAATTTACTCACCCATCCTTCCACCTCTACATCCATGTCATTTATAAAAATCGCAAATAGCAGGGGTCCCAGGACAGACCCCTGCGGCACTCCACTGGTCACCGATCTCCAGGCAGAATCCTTTCCTTCCACTACTACCCTCTGCTTTCTTCCTGTAAGCCAATTATTTATCCAAACAGCCAAGGTTCCACTTATCCCGTGCCTCATGACTTTCTGGATGAGTCTCTCGTGAGGGACCTTGTCAAATGCCTTGCTAAAATCCGTGTAGACCACAACTACTACTGTACCTCCATCAATTGTTTTTTGTTACCACTTTGAAAAACTCAACTAGCCTCGTGAGGCACGATCTTCCCTTCACAAAGCCATGTTGACCCAGACAGTAAATTCCAGGCACCCACAACTCTGTTAAAAAACTATCCACAACTGCTGTAAATTTATCCCATATCACCTTAACCAAATGCCCTCTGGTATTAGACACCAGTCATATGTAAAAAAATAACAAACAAAATATAGGCTGTCGACCCAAACTCTTAATTCTCAAACTGGTACTTCTCAGTCAGATCTCTATTCTACCACCAGAGTAAACAAAGCAAGTCTATTAAACCTCTGCTTCTCTCACATGTCA
Source organism: Hemitrygon akajei (assembly GCF_048418815.1). Lineage (NCBI taxonomy): Eukaryota > Metazoa > Chordata > Chondrichthyes > Myliobatiformes > Dasyatidae > Hemitrygon > Hemitrygon akajei. The sequence continues at coordinate 1,741,855 of NW_027331933.1, forward strand.
CCGAATCCAGGCAACACCCTGATGATCCGGTTCTGCACCCTCTCCAATCCTTCCAAGAGCTGGACAATCAGAAGTGAACACAATACTCCAGATGCTCCCTAAAACCATAAGATCCTAGAGCAGAATTAAACCATTCGGCTCAGTGAATTTGCTCTTCAATTCCTCTCTACCCCATTATCCCAGTAAACATTGACACTCTTCCTAATCAGGAACATATCGACCTGCATTTTAAATATACCCAATGAAGTGTCTTCCTCAGCCGTCTATGGCAATAATTCACCGATTCACCACCCGCCAGCCAAGAAATGTCTCCCCGTTTGGGTCCCCGGCAGCCAGGACAATTCCCCACAGTTCTTAAGCATATCAATTTTCTGTATGAGCTTCCCATGTGGGACCTTGTCAAACACTCTACCTTTATACAAGTAGACAACATCCATCTGTAACTTCATCCATCGCCTTTGACAATTCCTGGAGGAACTCAATCAAGACTCAAACCCCACCTAAAACTTGCTGGTGAACCCCAAACCACTTCAAGCATTTTCTCTGTCATACTCCCATGGGGCAGAACATATAAAAGGCTGAAGGTATGTACCACCAGCCTCAACGACAGCTTTATTCTGCATTTATAAGACAACTAAATGGTCACCTACTATGTTATTATTCGTTCTTAACAATAAAGGACAAATTTATATCTAAAATTATAGCATCGTACATCTCGTAACTAATAACAACTCAGATAACACCTTAGATAACCACAATATACTCACAGGAGAGCAGACAGAATACCATTCTTGTTTGAACAACAGATAACAGATCATGTAATTCTATTTCAAACCCTGTGGAAAGCAGAAATCGTTCAGTGTTATATTGTCTATAAAAAAAAAACACATCTGATTCTGTTCCTCGTGTGTTTAAGAGAAGTTCCAAATATATATAAAATTCATACAATACTTGTGAAATTTCTACAACATCTGATGAAGCATTCACGTAAAATAAACGTCCTACTAACAGCCACAGAGGAACAACGACCATTATCAAAATAAATGTAGGGATTATCCGGAGCGACTAACTAAGCCCATTATGGTTATGTCTAGCTTTAAGCCCTCTCATAATTTACTGAAACAGACAAAAATCAGGCATCTAATCAGAAAAATGTATGATTATACCTTGACACAGCTATACATTGATGATTTGAAATTATTTGCTCTTGCATCAGTAAAGCTGAAACAAATAATTCAAATAATGGAGCTAATTTCCAAATATATAAGCATGAATTTCAGACTCGGAAAGTACAGAACATGAAACATAAAGAAAGGTGCAATAGAGCCAGTAGAATATCAAACAGAGCATCTGATGCAATGCAACAGAATATGAAACGTATATTTAGGATATCAATAAGCAAAGAAAATCGATAATAGTGTGATAAAGGAAAACCTTCCAACAAAATTTACTTCAAGGCTGAAGAAAATCTGAATTTACTGCAAGGCTGAACAAACTTTAAATTTACATCAAGGATCAACAAAATCTGCCAAACAGAGCTGAACAGTAAAAATATAACAAACGTAGTAAACACTCACTGTGCTCATATTGACGTATAATTTTGGTATAATATCCTGGTCTGAAACAGATCTGGAAAATATGCAAAAAAAATAAGAACTTAAATTGCAATTTCTGGAAAACACCATGTGCACTGGAACGCGCTTAGTTTGATATGAACGAGGACAGAATGAGGATGATGAATAACAGATCTAAAAAATGAGACAACAGCCAGATAAAAATGTTCAGGATCAGGGTTAATATCATGGACACATGTTGTGAAAATTGTTTTTCTGCGCCAGCAGCACGATTACAGTAAAGCGTGTGCAGAGAGCCTGTATTTATGTATACAATTGTAGAAATAGAATTGTATCAGCATGAATTAATCAGTCTGACAGCCTGGTGGAAGAAGCTGTTGCGGAGCCTGTTGGACCTGGCTTTTATGCTGCGGTACCTTTTCCCGGATGGTAGCAGCTGGAACAGTTTGTGCTTGGTGAGACTTGGGTCCAGAATGATCCTTGGGGCGCTTTTTAACCCCCTGTTTCTGAAATGACCTGAAAAGTAGGAAGTTCACATCTACAGATGTACTGGGCTGTCCGCACCACTCTCTGCAGAATCCTGCGACTGAGTGAAGTACAGTTCCCGTACCAGGCAGTGATACAGCCAGTCAGGATGCTCCCAAATGTGTCACTGTAGAAAATCGTTAGCACTTGGGAGGCCATACCAAACTTCCTCAACCATCTGAGGTGAAAGAGGAGCTGTTGTGCCTTTTTTTCATCACACAGCTGGTGTGTACAGACCACGTGAGGTCCTCAGTGATGTTTATGCCAAGGAACTTAAAGCTGTTCACCCTCTCAACTCCAGATCCATTGATGTCCATAGGGGTTAGCCCATCTCCATTCATCTTGCTTTTGCGACATTGCAACCAGCTCCTTTGTTTTTGCGACACTGAGGGAGAAGTTGTTTCCTTGACACCACTGTTATTATTTGAGATTTGGCCAGTAAATATAGTATTGTCAGCAAATTTAGTTAGCAGATTGGAGCTGTGGGTGGCAACACAAATCATGGGTATAGAGTGAGTAAAGGACGGGGCTTAGGACACAACCCTGAGGGGCACCTATGTTGAGGGGCAGAGGTGAGGGAGCCCACTCTTACCACTTACAGGTGATCCGGCAGGAACTCTAGGATCCAGCTGCACAAGACAGGGTCAAGCCGAGGTCTCTGAGCTTCTTGTCAAGCCGGGAGGGAATTATGGCGTCGAATGCTGAACTGTAGTCCAAGAACAGCATTCTCACATGAGCATTCCTTTTCTCCAGATGCTTTAGGACGGTGTACAGAGCAGTGGCTATTGTGCCTCTCAATGCTTATTACTGAGGTGAGTGCGACAGGACTCCAAACGTTCAGGCATGTTGCCTTAGTCGTTTTAGGTACAGGAACAATGGTGGATGATTTGAAGCAGGAGGGAACTCTACATTGGGAGAGGAAAGGATTAGAAATATCCGTAAATACACCTGCCAGTTGTACCACGCGCATCCTGACTACCCGCCCTGGGATGCCGTCCAGTCCCGTAGCCTTGCGACTGTCCACTCATTGGAAACACCTGCGAACTTCAGCCTCAGAGATGACCAAGGTGCAGGTCGCTTTGTCGGCTCTCCTCAGGGGTTCAGTGTTGGCGATATCGAACGGAGCGTAAAAAAAGATTTGGCTCATCTAGGAGAGAGGCAGCGATGCTGGCAGCACCACTGTGCTTGGCTTTGTAGTCTGCGATGGTGTGCCATAAGTTGTTCGTGTTGTTGGTGGAGAATCCTGTCTCGGTATGGTCGTTTCGTTGTCTGGATGACTTCGCACAGATCAGATTGCCAGCAATATAAGCTGTCGGGCACGGGATAAGTGCTGTTCACACGGAACTGTTGATCCAGATTTTCTGGTTTAGGCAGTCCAGACCGGTTTCTGGTGGAAAACTTTCCCCCTCTTGTGATAGGAACAGACAACTGGGGGATGTTTCTCGCAGCCAGAAAGGTTTACACAGGAGAGAGAGAGAGAGAGAGAGAGAGAGAGAGAGAGAGAGAGAGAGAGAGAGAGAGAGAGAGAGAGAGAGAGAGAGAGAGAGAGAGAGAGAGAGAGAGAGAGAGAGAGAGAGAGAGAGGGGGGGGGGGGGGGGGGGGAGGAGGGAGAGGGAGGGGGAGGGGGAGGGGGGAGGGGGGAGGGGGGGAGAGGGGGAGAGGGAGAGAGACACTGGATGTCGGCTCGATCTTGGTGACTGTGTAGTTGGATCCTTCTTACATCTGCTCTTGCTTTCAGCAGTCGCTCTTCTGGGTTCCTCAGAATTCTTGGCTTTTCCGTGAATCAGCGGCTGCCCCTCATATTTGCCTGAGAGAGCCTCTGCTTATTTTGGTCCTTGTACCTCTTGCGTGGGGCACCAATCTCTCTTACTCTGATAGAGTTCTCCGTAGAGTACTGCTTTCGGTAACCTGGAGTTATCCATGCGAGACATGTGGCCTGTCAGACGGTGGATCTGGCTGAGCAGCGAAGTGGCTTCAGGGCCTGGAAGTTGAACATATATAGCTGTGCATGTCTGTGTGATTATATGAAATATTAAACTGAATAAGTTGTGCAAAAATTGAAGATAAAATGTGATTAGAGAGGCCGTATCGATGGGTTCAATTCGGAAACTGGATGGCAGAGGTGAAGTTGCTCCTGAATCGTTGAGTGTGCGCCTTACTCTGATCGTGTGAAGTAGTCCCCATGGACCTGATGGTGTTGCAGCCAGTTACAATGCTCTGCAAGTTACACCTGTAGAAATATTCGAGTGATGTTGGAAACTCCTGATGAAATATAGCCACTGTTGTGCCTTCTTTGTAGCTGCATTAATCTATTGGGTCCAGTTTAGATACTTAGAGATATGGACAGCCAGGAATTTGAAATTGCTCAGTCTTTCCACATCGCATCCCTCTATGAGGATTCAGCACTCCGTACAAACATAAGCAAATCCGATAAGGGGTACACATCACTGAATGGAAATGAAAGCATATCCCATAAAAATGAAGAAGCTAACACAAAAGTAGAAAATGTTAACCAATGGAAGAGTCTGACTCCCCGGGGAAGACATCCACACGATCTGAGCCGACTAGATGTTGACAAGGAAGCGTTGAGCCCTGGTTGGAGACCTCTTCCCAGAAACAGAAGAGATTGTTGTAACAATACAGGACAAGGTTGTTAACACATGTAGCAATCAGTAATACAGAATAAACGACCAATAGGTCCAAGACGACAAATGCTGAAAATTACAAGAGAAACCAGAAACAATCCAACACTTTACAGGATCCTGCAGTAGTTTAACTGAATCACATTACTCGCACAAGCACAATCAAGTGGTGGACAACATTCCCAAAAATCTTGCTTAAACTACAACTGATGAAAAACACCATAACTTACTAAACGTACAAGCCTGCTCCACTTTTATAGTTAGAGTCCTTCATATCATACTGTGACCGATAATAATTTCAGATAGCATAATCCATGATGACCGTCTAGATATAATTTTACAGGATAAGCAAGCAAAAACAACTTTTTGAATAAAAATATATAGCCATTCCAAACACAACTTACAGAAATAAATTAGTGGAAAACACCAGAAATATGCTGAAATAAAAGGGGAGATGGAAAGACTATGAAATACGAACAGGGTATTCAAATAGCAATATCAATAACTGGTATCATCCCAAAGGCTTTACAGAATAGTATTAACTAATTAGGCCCCTACGACAATACTTGGGTAAATCTTTGAAAACCCATAATACCATACACCACAAGAATAGTCTGAAATTTCCTATCAATTGAGACATGAGTGTGCTTGGCTATGCCTGTACCTCAGGTTTTACTAGTTTAGGCTAAGAAAATAATAATAATAATAATAATAATAATAATAATAATAATACTGATGTATTTATAAAGCACCTTACATCCAGACGATGCTGTTCAAACTGCATCACAACGGAATAAAGTGCAAACTAGAAAATAATAGACAAAATGTTGTGAGTCGTAATATACAAGTCAAGTCAAGTCTCTTTTTATTGTCATTTCGACCATAAGTGCTGGTACAGTACATAGTAAAAATGAGACAACGTTTTTCAGGACCATGGCGCTACATGACACAGTACAAAAACTAGACTGAACTACGTAAAAACAACACAGAAAAAAAACTACACTAGACTACAGACCTACCCAGGACTGCATACAGTGCACAAAACAGTGCAGGCATTACAATAAATAATAAACAAGAGAATAGGCATAGTAGACATCTGCACAGTGCTGTACTTTAAGGTGCTGAATTCTACACTTTAGGAGCGTAGTTCCAAAAACTAAACCCTGACCTCCCAATGATCCTTTGGCCTTGTACCTTATTGTCTGCTGCATTGCATTTTCTCTGCAGCTGAAACACTGTTTCCCTGAGCTATCCTGTTCCCTTTTTCCTTGTACCACCTCATTGCACCGATGAGATGTAATGATCTATTTGGATCGCATGCAGAAAAGGTTTCCATTTTACTGTGGTACATGTGACAATAATAAACCAATTTATCGATTCATTGTTGTCAATAATACAGCGCCCCTTGGTTGTTTAAGATTGGTCTACCAAGGGGTGGAATTGGGGATAAGCCCCAGTGGCGTGCGATTAAAATAGCCTCTGACAACCAAGTGCAGCTCCTGGCCTTCACACGTGGTTTATCCACTATGCCCGGCGGGTAACTGGAGCCTTACAGCCAGTCGCTTTGAGCAGATGGGGCTTGTCGGCGGTGATTGGCAGCTCACCCAGGAGTAGGAGAACTTCTGATCTCAAAACTCCACTGCCCTGCAACTGTAACCCCTCATGGGGAAGAGTTTGGGAGTAAACCCAGTGGGAAAACTCTTGAACTGGAGCCCATAAGGTAGTCTTAAATGGTGTTCAACCCAGACTGACATATCCTGCCAAGCTGTGTCAGTCTCTGCCGTTCCTTTGTGTTCATTAGATGCATGGAGAGAGGGAGCTTGCTACATCAGCAAAAGCTTCCTCTCGATATCGTAGTGACCCGGCTTGCAGGGGCAGGACATCCATGGTCGACTGTGACAGACGGAGGCCCTCATTAGACAGCGCCCCACACCCCCGCAGCAAGACTGATGACTAGCAGTTGCCAAGACTTCACCACCCTCGCCCACAGACACGATGTACATCACTGAGACAGACACTTGTAGTTTCTTCCATTAACAGAGATTTCATCTTTCCACCAATCCTCCATCAGTGCGATTGAAAACTACTCATTTTCTTTCTTGTCATTCCGATGGATTATCGATCCGCAACTTCACTGTGATTCTGCCCCAGACGCTGCCCGACTTGAGTATTTCCCGCCTATTCTGCTCCTGTTTTGATACAAGAGCAGTGGACACCTGTGACTCCCCAGTGTGAAGCTTTGCGAAAATGCAGTGTCCTGCACTCCATATTTCCACACCAGATCAACATTAACATCGTCTGTTAATGACGTAAACAATGCTTTAAATATAGTGAAATGTTGTTGTAACGGGAGTGCAGTCAGGATTGGAATAGGATATCAGGAGAATGCTCACCTTCACAAATAACTAGTACCTGAATATGAGTATTGAACATTTTCTGGGACATCCATCGCTGTCAATTACGATGTCTGTGAACAGAATTTTACTTTCTGTCCTAATATCCATTGAAGCACTGAATTAATTCATGTAACCTCAAACACTGAATGTTGAAATTCAGTTATAATATTCTTTATCAGTTGAACTATTTAACATTTTGACTATGTTCTCTTTTCCCATGGAAGATGTTCAACAGAAACACAAGGAGAATCTGCGGGCACAAACTGAAACACTGAGAGTGAACACGATCCTGATGAGGGAGAAGGTGAAGGTTTTCCAGCTGGTTGATCGATACGCTGAGCTCACGGTCATTTCTACTGTTCGAGATCGGAGACTGGTGGAACATGAGCTGCTGGCAAGAGGCAGAGACCACGAGGAGTGGAGACAGAAACATCTCCGCGGAGAGCTTGAAAAAATTATGACAGATCAGTTATTCCAGAGCAGCTTTTCCCGGAGTAAATCCAAATCTGGGAGTTCGGCAGCAGTGGCTGGAGTCCCAGGAATTGGGAAAACAACAATGATACAAAAGATTGTTTATGACTGGGCCACGGGGAAAATATACCAACAATTCCAGTTTGTCTTCAGTTTCAAATTCCGGGATTTAAACTCCATTAACTGTAGAATAAACCTGAGGGAACTGATTCTGAATCAATATCCTTACTTAGGGAATATCCTGAGAGAGGTCTGGAAGAACCCAGAGGGGTTGCTGTTTATATTCGATGGTTTGGATGAATTCAAACACAAAATCGATTTTGCTGACAGTCGGAGAGATCCAGGACCCAAGCACCAGTGCCCAGATCCCGAGTGGTGGTGTGAAGTGTCCTGACATTGTGTACAGTTTAATCCAGGGCAAGATGCTCTCAGGGTGTTCAGTGCTGGTGACCACCCGCCCCACTGCGTTACATTTATTGCAAAAGGCAGAAATCAGTGTCCGGGCTGAAATCCTGGGATTTGTTGGTGATGAACGGAAGGAATATTTCAATAGGCATTTTGAAGATCAGTCAGTGGCAGCAGCTGTTTTCAAACACGTGAAGGAGAACGAGATCCTGTACACCATGAGCTACAACCCCTCCTACTGCTGGATCCTCGCTCTGGCACTGGGCCCCTTCTTCACACAAGGAATCAGGGACACGCAGCGAGCTCCCAAGACCATCACCCAGCTGTATTCCTACTATATTTACAACATCCTGAAAAACCACGGCCGTGAGATTGAGAACCCCCGTGATATGTTACTCAGGGTTGGTCAGATGGCCTTCAGAGGAGTGTCCGAGAGGAAGATTGTGTTTACGGATGGAGATTTGATCAACCACAATCTGCAGCCTTCCCAGTTCCTGTCCGGGTTCCTGATGGAGCTTTTGGAGAGAGAGGATTCTGCCCGGTGTGTGGTGTACACATTCCCACACCTCACCATCCAAGAGTTTGTAGCTGCAGTCGCACAATTCCTGATCCCAGATGGCGGAGATATTATGAAACTCCTCACTGATGCCCACAACACGACAGATGGGCGATTTGAGGTATTTCTCCGTTTTGTAGCTGGTCTCTCCAACCCAATGACAGCTCGGGGCCTGGAGGAGTTTCTGGGTCCATTTCCCAATGAAACAACCTGCCGGGTGATTGACTGGGTGAAGGAGGAGGTTAAACGCCAGAGTGGAAACACCCAGAGTGAAGCTGGTAAAAGGAGCCTCCTGAACACATTGCACTACCTGTTTGAGTCTCAGAATCGTGGACTGGCTCAGGCCGCACTTGGATCTCTGGAAGAACTTTCATTCAGTGGACTGACACTGACCCCCGATTGACTGCGCGGTCCTGTCTCATGTGATCGGACTCTGTCATACAATAAGACAACTTGATGTGCAGAGCTGCCACATTCAGTGCGAAGGGATCCAGCGGCTGGGACCCGGGCTGCACAAGTGCCAGGAGTTGAGGTAACTTGATTTATCTCTCACTCTGAACTGTGAAACTGTTCCATTTTGTTGTTTCAATGTAAACGGATTTGGGTACAACTGCAGTAAAACAGATTGTGAAGAACTGTGACAAATTCCAGGGGATCCTTCCCCGTGTGTGAATATCACCATCAGTCCACCTGTGTTACTTTGTTCACTACCAGATACACATGTCCCCGTCTCAATTATAATACTATGTTCATACCCACCGCTCCCGTACAATCTATTACTGCATCATTTACAATGTATCTTGTAGGATCACCTTTTCCCCTCCGACGCTCCTGTCGGATATTTCGTCATCATTCCCCTTCTTCAACCCAGATCTCCTGTGAGATCATTCTTCCCCATCCCCTTTTCTCCTGTGTGTTCTCAATTGCCCACATACTACACTATTGTCGGATCTCTCTTCCCCATCCCCCCTTCCTCCTGTGGGATCTCTCTTCCCCATCCCCCTTCCTCCTGTGGAATCTCTCTTCCCCATCCCCTTCCTCCTGTGGGATCTCTCTTCCGTATCCCCCTTCCTCCTGTGGGATCTCACTTCCCCTTCCCCCTTCCTCCTGAGGGATCTCTATTCCCCATTCCCTTCCTGCCGAGAGATCTCTCTTCCCCGTCCCCCTTCAACCTGTGGAATCTCTCTTCCGCATCACCCTTCCTCCCGTGGGTTCTCTCTTCCCCTTCCCCCTTGCTCCTGTGGGATCTCTGTTCCCCATACCCCTGCTGCGGGATGTCTCCTCCCATCCCCTTTTGCCCGTGGGATCTTTCTTCACCATGTGGGACTTCTCTTCCCCATCCCATTCCGCCTGTGGGATCTGTCATCCCTATCCCCCTTCCTCCTGTGGGTTCTCTCTTCTCCACCCCATGCTTCCTGTAGGATCTCCCCTCCCCCCTCCCTATTCCCCTTCTACCGTTGAGTTCTCTCTTCCCCCATTTCCCTTACTCCTCTGGGATCTCTCTTCCCCCACCGCCCTTCCTCCTGTGGGATCTCTCCTTACGCATCCCTCTTCCTCCTGTTGGATCTGTCAGCCCCATTCCCCGTCCTGTGTAGGATCTCTCCACCCAATCCCCCTTCCGCATATGGGATCTCCATTCCGCATCCCCTTTCCTCCTGTGGGATCTCTCTTCCCCATCCCCCTTCTTCCTGTCAGATCTCACTTCCCCATTCCCCTTTATCCTCTGGAACCTCTCTCCCCAATTCCCTTCCCGCTGTGGGATCTCTCTTCCCCATCACACATCCGCCTGTAGGACCTCTAACCCACCCCCCTTGCTCCTGTGGGATCTCTGTTCCCCATACCCCTGCTGCGGGATGTCTCCTCCCATCCCCTTTTGCCCGTGGGATCTTTCTTCACTATGTGGGACTTCTCTTCCCCATCCCATTCCGCCTGTGGGATCTGTCATCCCTATCCCCCTTCCTCCTGTGGGTTCTCTCTTCTCCACCCCATGCTTCCTGTAGGATCTCCCTTCCCTATTCCCCTTCTACCGTTGAGTTCTCTCTTCCCCATTTCCCTTCCTCCTCTGGGATCTCTCTTCCCCACCGCCCTTCCTCCTGTGGGATCTCTCTTACGCATCCCTCTTCCTCCTGTTGGATCTGTCAGCCCCCATTCCCCGTCCTGTGTAGGATCTCTCCACCCAATCCCCCTTCCGCATATGGATCTCCATTCCGCATCCCCTTTCCTCCTGTGGGATCTCTCTTCCCCATCCCCCTTCCTCCTGTGGTTATTTCTTACCCATTCCTCCTCTCTGCAGGAGCTCTGTTCCCCATTCCTCTTCCTCCTGTGGGATCTGTCATCCCCATTCCCCGTTCTCTTCTCCACAGCCCTTCCTCCAATGGGATCTCTCTTCCTACATCCCCTTCCCCTTGTGGGATCTCTTCCCATCTCCTAGCTCCTAATGGACCTCTATTCTCTATCCCGCTTCCTGCTGTGGGATATCTGCACATTCCACTTCTTCCTGTGGGATCTCTCTGCCCATCCGCCTTCCCCCTGTGGGATCTCCCTTCCCCATCCCTCTTCATCATTTAGGATCTCCATTCCCCATCACTTGTCCTCCTGTGGGATCTCTCTTCCCCAACCCCCATCCTCCTGTGCTGATCTCTCTTTCCCATCCTCTACCTCATATTGGATCTCTCTTCTCCATCTCCCTTCCTCCTGTGGGATCTGTCTAACCCATTCCCTTTACTCCTGTGGGATATGATTTCCCCATCCTCCTTCCTCCTCTGGGATCACTCTTCCACATTCCCCATCCTCCTCTTGATCTCTCTTCCCCATCCCATTCTTCCTATCGGATCTCTCTTCACCTGCCCCCCGTCCTCCTGTGGGATCTCCCTTCCCCCATCTTGGATCTCTGCTCCTCATCCCTTGTGTCTGTTTTTTCTCTCCCATCGACACTTTCCCATTCACAAATCTTCCTCACTATGGGACTTTCTTCCCCTTGAACCCTGCCTCTTCTGACCCTGTCACATCAGGAACACTTTCCTAACCACAAGGGAATGAGACAGTACATGTGGAGTTTACAGAGTCACACCGACAGAGTAAATTACTGATATTCGGTGAATACCCTGGAACTAGGCAGTGAGGGGCATTGACAGTGATGGGAACTCCGATCAGTGATTTACTGGAGTTTAATGTTTCGTGAATATCCGAGTGAGAAATTCCCTCAGACCCACGGTTTGAATCACTTCGTTCATCAATCTGTCTTTTTGTGTTCAGACTTGGGCGGAATGAAATGGAAGATTCGGAAGTGAAACTGGTGTCTGAGGCTCTGAGGAACCCGGAGTGTAAAATACAGAAACTGGGGTAAGTACCAAACTGTGGAAGATTGTGTTTACAGTCACTGAGCGCTTGACACTGAACATTAATGTGATCAGTAATTGTGTTACTGATAAACACTGGGGATTTGTACCGTCTCCTGTCTCTCTGTGTCCTTCACCCTCACTCTCTCTCATCTCCAGGATGATAGATGTCGGTCTCACAGATTCTGGTGCTGAGGATCTCGTCTCCGCTCTCAGTACAATCCCATCACTGACGGAGCTGGACCTAGCAATAAACTCGCTCACAGACCGATCTTTCCCCGCTCTCCGCCGCTTCATACTGACCCTCCCGAGTCTGAAACGGATTCAGTGAGTGTTTGCATTAATGTTCAATTTGATCAAATGTTTTCTCGTGATATTTGTCTGTGAGTGTTGTTGAAACATTAATCCAGTTCCCTGTTACTGACACTGTTGTGTAATCTGTTTATTTCATCTTTATTCTTCCATCTGTTTCAGGCTGTGGGGGAATCGGTTCAGTGAGATCGGGGGGAAGGAACTGAGATCTCTGCAGGAACTCAGACTCGGACTGAGAGTGGATCTGTGAACATCTGAATGTGTGAACATCCCTGCCCGCGGGATGGGCATATTTTGGCCGATTCCCCGCCTTCCCCTTTATCTGCTGCCCTTACCTTTCGTGGTATTGCGCCAGGTGCAATTTCCAAACCGTTCTAACGGAACTGGCTCCAGTGACATCGAAAGGGTTCCCGCAGTGACGTATTTCCGCCTCCTGTCCTGTGGCACTGATTCCGCCAGACGTTTGCGTTCCAGACTCCCCGACGTGAAATCCCGGGGAAATACCCAGGCAGGAAGAGACCGGGAGGTCCGGGGCTCAGTCTAGGACACCAATGTCCCGGGATGGGATTATCCCAGGAGAGAATACTTTTGATCCCTTTGCAGAGGACGGTGCGTTCGGCACTTTGTTAAAGTGCCAAAACACCTCCGTAGTGACCCTGGAACTTGTGATTTTATAATCATCAGTTCCCTGATGCAGAGTGACGGGTGAGAATTGGGGACTGATTATTCAACCAGTCACTCGTTGTCGCCGGTCAGTTAATTGTGTGTGACTGTGAGTAAGTCGGTAGCAGCTTATTTTCTCCCTCACTTCAGCAGCTCGGATATTGTTTAATTTACATTTGTCATGATGAAATCAATAAACCGCTGTAACTTCTTGTCTTCGTTTTGGAGTTGAGTTTTATTTGAGGTTTCTGCTGCCCCCCGCACCCTGTGCACTGCAACAGTGGGTCGGAGCTCCTCACACTGACACAGTAGCGTCTCAGATCCAGGGAGATCGGACTAGTAGATTCTGGGTGCCCAGGAATTCATCTCCAGCAAACCCTCCTTCTGGCTAACTGACCCCTCTCGGTCCTCTGAATACAGTAAAAATTAACAATATCAGACGTGAGTCCACAGAGGTCCCGAGTAGGAGAGGAATGGAGGATTTAATACCGGCGTTAAACAGGGAGAGAAGTTCCCTCTACGCCGTCGCTTCACACACTCCGGGGTCAGACAAAGAGTGAATCTCCCTCCGCATCGTCCTGTACACACTCACGGGGTCAGATACAGAGTAAATCTCCCTTCGCACCGTCCCACCACACAATCCTGGGTTCAGACACAATCTGAACCTCCCTCCACACTGTCCCGTCACACACTCAGGGAATCAAACTCAGAGTGAATCTCCCTCTGCACCGTCCCATTACGCACTCCCGGGGTCAGACACAGAGTGAATCTCCATCCACATCGTTGCGTCACACGCTCCCGGAGTCAGACAAAAATGAAGATCCCTGCCTCCGCGCTGTCCACCTCGTCCTCTCGTGCTCTGTGGCGTGAGAATTTTTAAAATCAAAATATTCTTTATTCAAAAATAAAATTTGTTTACAATAAACCATTCGATGCTTTTCAATCCTTTAAAGATGTTTCCACTATATTCAGATTCAGATTCAGTTTATTATCATTTAGAAACCACAAATACAATGCAATTAAAAATAAAACAAAGTTCTCCTGAATGATGTCACTAAAAAAAGCACAAAACGGACCACACAAGAAAAAATACATAACGTTTGGTAATCCCCAATCCAGAGTCCGGAGAGCCTGCTGCATATCGATATCGTGCTACCGTCTAGCGCGTTCCCCGGAAAGGAACTAGAAACCCATCAGACAAAACTAAAGCTACAAGACATACAGAAAACCATATATACATATAGTTAACATATAGTTTCAAAAGTGCAGACAAAACCATAATTGATAAAAGACTAACTGATAAAGACCACATAATTATAACACATAGTTTCAACAGTGCAACGCAATACCGTAATCTGATAAAGAAGAGTCCATGCACGGTTTAAAAGGAAGTCCCAAAGTCCGACAGCCCATCATCTCACGCATACGGTAAGAGGAAGAAAAACTCTTCCTGCCAGGAACCTCCAGTGCCGCAGCTTGCCGATACAGCACTTTGGGAGCTCCGATCACATCCAACTCCGAGTCCGTCTGAAAACTTCGAGCCTCCGACCGGCCCCCCGACACCGAGCACCATCTCTGCCGAGCGCTTCGACCCTGGCACCGGCCGCCAAGCAACGGATTCGGGGCCTTCCTCCCGGAGATTTCTCCGAACGTACAGTAGCAGTGGCAGCGAAACAGGCATTTCAAAAGTTCCACCAGATGTTCTTCCGTGCTTCACACGTCCGTCTTCATCAAATCAGGATTGTACACGGCCCCTACTTACAGATAACAGATATTCATTCCTGGAGTGGCCGCTGCGCACTGCGTCGCGCCGCCATCTTGCAATGCTGGAATATTCTATATATTTTCACTCTTTCGGCCACTCACGTGGCACACTGTTGTTTAATCGTCACACTATTGTATACTCCCCACCACCCGACCCCTCCCACTCCCGCGGGAGAAGAACCCTAAGCCATGGTCCTTCCCCAAAGGTCCCTTGCGGTGGCTGAACCAAGTATCAGTGCGTCCCTCAGCACGTATTCCCGCAGGCGAGAATGTGCAGTCGGCAGCATTCTTCCACGGACATCTCTATGTGCTGGTAGACCATTAAGTTTCGGGCCGACCGAAGAGTGTCTTTCACCGAATTGATGACCTGCCAGCAGCACCGGTTGTTAATCTCCGTGTGCGTCCCTGGGAACAGCTCGTAGATCAGGGAGTCCTCAGTTACCCAGCTGTTGGGCATGAATCTCCACACCTTCTCAGCGAACCCACTGTGTGCAAAGAGGAGGGTCACTGACTACTCCTCACTGCAGTCGTCCAGTGAGTAGCAGGTTGTGGAGGCGACGTCCCGGGTGTACAGGAGGGATCGGACTGGGAGGGCCCCTCCCACCGCCAGCCAGGCGAGGTCTTGGTGCCTGTTGGTGAGGTCTGGCGATGAGGCATTTTTCCAGATGTACTGGACGGTCTGCTCAGGGAACCACCCCACTGAGTCCATCACGTCCTTCTCCTGCAGCTGCCTGCAGGACATTACGTGCTGACCATTGCCTGATGGCCTTGTGGTCAAAGGCGATGACCTGGAAGAACTTCTCTACGGAGGACAGGTTTGGCGGCAACGACCATCTGACTGGGGCGTTGCGCGGGAGTGGGGCCAGACACATCCTTCATAGCCAGGGCGACAGGTAGAACCTGGGCACATAGTGGTACTTCGTGCCCACGCATCTGGGATCCACACACAACCTGATGCAGCCACACACGAAGCTGGCCATCAGGGTGAGGGCTACACTGGGGACGATTTTGCCCCCGTTGTCCAGGGACTTGTGCATGACGGCCCGTCTGACCCGCTCCATCTTGGATCCCCAGACAAATCAGAAGACTGCTCGGGAGATTTCCGAGCTGCAGGAGCGGGGCACTGGCCACACCTGCGCCAAGTGCAGCAGCCCTGAGCACCTCACACCTGGTGATCAGGTTCTTGTCTGCTATCGATAGAGAGCGCCCTCCCCACAGTCACAATTTCTGTTTCACCTTGGCAGTTCGCTCCCGCCAGTTCTTCCTGCACACCTCGGTCCCTCCGAACTAGATCCCCAACACCTTCACGTGATCAGACCTGATGGCGAAGTGGACGTGGATCGGTCGGGCCAGTTGCCAAAGAGCATGGCTTCGCTCTTCGTGCGGTTGACCTTGGCCCCCGACGCCAGCTCAAACTGTTCGCAGATGCTGATTAGCCTGCGAACTAAACTCAGCAGAAGCCGGTGACGTTGTCTATGTACAGGGAGGTTTTGACCTGGGTCCCTCCACTGCCCGGGCAGCGTCACCCCTCTTATGCCCTCATCCCTCCTGGTGGCTTCGGCAAATGGCTCAATGTAGCCATCAAATAAGACAGGGGAGAGAGTGCAGCCCTCCCTGACTCCAGACCTGTCTGTTTTCCACCCGTTGACCTGACTGCTCTACAGGTATATGTGTAGTGCAGTCTGGTTCAATTCCGGATTCCCCTCCCCAAATCCAATTTCGGAGAGTACGTCCGCCATGTACCTGTGCGATATCCTGTCAAAGGCTGTCTCCTGGTCCATGCTGACCAGGCAAGAGTCCAACCCCCCCCCCCACCCACCCCTCCTCCTTCCTGTCCTGCACGTAGGTTATGGTGTCCCTCAGCAGCACGAGGCTCACCGAGATCTTCCTGCCCGGTACAGCACAGGTTTGGGCCGGGTGGATCACTTGTCTCAGAGCAGACTTGACCCTGTTGGAGATAGCCTTGGATAGGATCTTGTAGTTCACATTCAGGTGAGAGATAGGCCTCCAGTTCCTAATGTCCTCCCTCTCCCCCTTCTGCTTGTAGATGAGGGTGAAAATGCCCTTCCTCATGGATTCTGACATGCAGCCTGCCAGGAGCGTAGCGTTGTACACTTCCAGCAGGTCGGAGCCCATCTGGTTCCACAGAGCCGAATACAACTCGACCAGTAAGCCGTCGCCTGCGGGAGTTATATTCAACAAAAGGAACGGATAGAACCTGCCAGCTCGTTAGTGGCTGCTCCAGGACTCTCCCGCTTGCCGTCGTCTAAGACCTACGCGATAAACGACAGGAAGTTGCGGGAGGCTGTGGATTCTGTGGCCTTTTCGTCATACAGACCAGCATAGAAGGACCCGCAGATCCTCAGTATGTCTGTCTGCGAGGACGCGACAGAGCCGTCCTCTTCCTTAAGGTTGTGGATCACAGAGCTCCCCCTGTGCACCTTTTGGAAGAAGAAGCTTGAGCACGTCTCGTCCTGCTCCACGGTTTGGACCGTTGATCGGAAGATGATCTTGGAGGACTCGGCGGCGAGGTGATGGGCTTGCCGGCCCTTCACCTCCCGTAGTTCCTCCCTGATATCCACCCCCTCGACTGCAGAAGGAGGAGTTGCAGCAACCGTCTAGAGATTTCGCAGTTCCCTCTGCCCCCTGCCTTTCTTTGTGGATACCCCTTGCGGATGAAGAACCTCTTGATGTTCTCCTTGATGGCTTCCCACCAGAGAACCGGTGAATCAAAGAAGGCTTTCAAAGTTCTCCAACACATGGACTCCTTCTACCAACATGGAATTGAGGTGTTAATCCCCTAACCTGTGTCTAGCCTCAACTTCACAGTAGAAAAGCCATGGGCAGCTTGTCAGTATGGGAATGGGGAGCGTTATTAAAATCACCGGCCACCAAGATGTACTGGTTATTGCAGCAGAAAGAGTGAAGGTGCTTCAGTTAGTGATCTCCCAAATTGAGTTGGGTCTCTCCGATGTATAGGAGGCTACACTGCGAGGGAGAGTGATAAGGAGGAGGTGCAAGAATAGATGTAACACATACTGTGGATGCAGGGTGTTTGGTGGACAAGCGAGAGTGATCCCAGTGATAAATGGAGACGGACGGGGAGAGGAAGATGTGCCTGGTGGTGAGATCCTGGTGGAGATAGTGCAGAGAATATGGTGGATGCAGAGCCTCAGTGGATGGTAGATGTCGACAAGATAACCCTATTCTTTTTATGTGGTGGAGCGGAGATGGGGTGAGGGCAGAAGTGCAGGAAATGGTGTAGATACAGGTGAGTCCTGTATTGATCGCAGTGGACAGGAAACCCCTTTATTGATGAAAAAAAGAATATCTTGGATGTCCTGGAATTTAAAAAAAATCCTCATAAAATCAGATAGAGCAGAGACAGAGGAACTGAGAGAAGGGAAAGCATTCTGGAAAGTTACAGTGTGAGAAGAGTTTCAATAGCTACATTTAATGTCAGAGAAAATAACTGTTGTGGACAAGGTAACTGTGGGAGTCAATAGGTTTGGTAAAGAGGCCAGAGAGTAATTTGTTTCTGCAGAGAAAGAAAGAGAGATCAAGAAAGGGGAGCGAGATGATGAAAGAGGACCAAGCAAATTTGAGAGAAGTGTGTATGTTGGTGGAAAAGTTGATAAATCTGGCGAGCTCCACAGGACGTCATCAATGTCGTGGATAAAGATTTACCTGTGTGGTCCTAACTACCTTTTATCGCTCCAAAACTGTCCAAAATTATAAAACAACACCAAATTACTTCACTATACTCAATGCTGCACTAGCCAAAATGCAGTTTCCAAATTATTTCCTTACTCAATAGGAAAGGTTCAATCTTCTTACACGGTGTCAGATATAGTTTATTTTCATTCCAATCGCAGTACACTTGGATACTCTCAGCAGGCTACCCAGGGTTACTCTGTAGCACAAAAGCATGCATCGTAAAGACCTGTGGCTAGTCCATTCTGCCCAGGAGACGTGCCCTGGCGGTTAAGAACAGTTTCCCCATCCAATCACAGCGACACTGCCATTTAAATGAAATCAATTAAATTAAATTTGAAAAACCTTAGCCTTGAAAACAGCCAAACTTTAAAGGTTCCAAACCACATGGGGAAAATTGCAAAGAAGCCAGAATATTACAGTGCAAGTTATTTAACTTTCTGTTATCTACAATTTAGTATTCTGCTATCACATCAATAGTGTTAAAGGAATAGGGTTACTGAAACACTAATCTGCGGCTGGTCCCGCAAAAAAAAAAATCATTGCTCCCCAAGGATGGACGAAAGGAACTGGAAGAATAATATTTTTTTTTCTGTTAGAACATATTAATATAGATATGGTATGCATAACTAAAAATTGCTCCAGGAAAAAGTGATCATTGCATGCTAGGATTTGACGGTGAGAAACGCAGGCCAAACTAACAGCACACTAAGTTTAAGAAGGTGCCCTGACAGTGGCATAAGGACACAGTTGGCTAAATTGGCCTGAAATAATTGATTAAAGAATAAAATAGCCATTTTAAATCTAAGAAGATGCATTCGAGAAAGCGAGAGAGTATCAGCCGCTAACCAAGAAAAGAGAGTATGAAATTAAGCAATCTTTCAAGATTGGGAACAGATTAGAAAACAGCAAAGGGTGACTAGAAGAGTTATAAAGAAGGTGAATATTAAACACAAAAAACCAGCAAATATTAAGAACAGTTAAGATTTTCTACAAGTATAAACAAGGAAGCAGAGTTGGCTTCATAATGAATGAGAATGGAGAATTAATAATTGGAAATGTTCGATTCCATATAACTACTTTGGGTACCTCTCCAGGGCAGTAGATATAAAAAATTTCAAATAACAATAGATAATCAAGGGACTTGAAAAATTACTGTGTAACATCTAATAAAAGTAAAAATCTAAAAGCGGTTTGAGTTAACAACACAAATACCACCGAATAGTCGGGAAATTTGTTAGTCCAGCACCAAGTATGACGGATTATTAGTTTTACTGCAATTTAATTGATGCTACACTACACATATAACTCCAGCGCCCTCGAGTGGCAAACAGCTGTTGTTACACTACTTGTTCTAAAGTACAGCAATTGGAGTCAAATTAAAACTGGTTCTGAAAATTCAACTCTGAAAATCCTTACAAGTAGAAGACAAAAGCAATCTACATTCCAGACATAGCAGTTTAGTTAATTAACCACTGGTTTAAACATTTTATTTATCATTGACCACTATGCTTATAGCTTGTATGCAGACAATAGAATAATACTGTCAGAAAACATACAGATTTGGGTGCAAGTTGATTACAAGGCAAAAGCCAGAGAGCAGAAACAGATTAGAAAGAAGAAATGAATGAAGAGGGAGGAAAAGACAATTTGGCAGGATAAAATTCATAATTCAGTTGAATCACTCCTCATATTTTAAAAATTGAACCAAGCTCCAGCCAGCATGGCAACAAACACAATCTCACAGGACCAGACATCCGCAGGTTCTACATGGAACTCCTTCCTCTTCAGTAGTTCTGGGGCAACATATGGTAAAGTGCCGCACATTTTACTTAATAACCTCTCCCGGCCATTCTGTCTGTAAACTGTCGCCAAACCAAAAGCAGAGAGCTTCATGTTATCCAGAAAACAAAAGCATTAGGCTCAGGTCCATGGCACGAAGGACTGATGTTATCAAGACAAATACAGTACTGTGTAAGTCTTAGGCACATGTAAAAAGATCTGTAAAGTGAAGATACTTTCAAAAATAATGAAAAGTTTCTAAATATCAAAATATTACTTCAATGAGTAGTAAACAGTAAAAGGCTAAATCAAATCAATATTTGGTGTGACCACCCTTTTCCTTTGAAACTGCATCAATTCTCTTTGGTACACTGTTGTGTAGTTTTAAAAGAAAATTGGCTGGAAAGTTGTTCCAAACATCTTGCCAGAGTTCTTCTGCAGATGTTGGCTGTCTCACTTCCTTCTGTCCTGCAGGTAATCCCAGACAGTCTCGATGATATT